>NC_081824.1:87019881-87319881 GCF_030867095.1 Alligator mississippiensis
CGTTTACTTTTTTGAGCCCAGAAAAATAGGAGAGCAGCTCTTCTGTTGCAAAGAACTTGGGAAAGCCAGGGTCCGAATGGCTTGGGTGTGGCGCAGGCCTTGGGGGTTTTCCTCTGCGGCAACCTGCGTGATCTCTCAGGTGTGTATTAACAACCTTTATATAGAAGCTGGGTGCTGTGGTCCCTCTCTTTTAACCTGTGGCAGGTTGTGGGGGGTTACACCTTGTGTCGGGGTTGATCAGAGTTTTACAAAGAGTACAGATTACAAGTTTGTCTGGCAGGGTATAGATAGGGGATGATCCTGCTCTCCACCTCTTACAGGCTCTGTCCAGGCTGATGTTGGCCCTTGTCCCGTTCATACTGTGTGCGCTATCCTCTCCACCCAGAAATACCACATCACCCTCAGGGAGTGCAGGGTGATGAGCCGCCCCCCGGCCTCGAGCCAGCCCTGCAACAGGGCCCTGGAGCCCAGGCAAGCCTGGGAGAAGGGTGCCCGGATCACCAGCTAGGGGAAGCTGCTGGGACCTGGTGCTGCCAAGGGAGAGGCTGGGGTGGGTGAGGCAAGTGCAGGGGCCATAGGGACTGCAGCATCCCTTTTCCTCTTGCTCCCCCTTGGGACCAGTGAGCTAGAAATTGCCCTGCCTGTGGGGAAATGACAAGAAGGGAATGTTTTAGAAGTTCCTTGACCAACGAACAAGGCCTGGAGCTGGACTCCTGGTTTTGCCCTTCCTGCTACCTTTTTTCCCAGTGACCTGAGGCCAATTGGGCTCTGTGAGGAAATGGGAATAAAAATGCCCTGTAGGTGCCATGTACTGGGCAAGCTCCAGTATCATCAGTGCCCTCCTGGATCAGCCCCATGGGCCACAGAACCCAGGGACCCATCCCCACAGTGGGTGGTAGGAGCTACTTTGGAGAGAGAGTCTATGAACAGGAGTTTCTGGAGTGACCCATCTCCATTATATACTCCCTGGCATGCATCAGTGCTGGTTTGGGCTGGCAAAACACAGCCATGTCTGCTCTGTTGGAAGCTCTCCAGAGCCCTGCCCTCCATGACTGCCCAGTCCCTTTTGCCCCAAGTTCTACTCTCTGCCTCTGCCACCTCCCACAGCAGCAAGTTCCCAGTGTTAACACCATACCAGATAAAAAAGCACTTCTTCTGGTTTATCCTCAGAGGGCCCCTGGGTCTTGTGGTCTGAGACTAAGGGAATGACTGTTTCCCTCTTACTGTATTTTCATGCATATAGCCCGCACACAGATATAACCCACACCCATGCATAACCCGCGGAAAATTGCAGTTTTGCAAAATTTTCCGTGCATACCGTGCACCCTTGTATTCCCCGCCCCCCCCCCCCCCCCGGTGAGGAGGAGACACAGCCCCCCAGCCTGACCCGCACCGCTGCCCCGCACCCCAGCCCCCATGGCAGCGGCGGCACAGCCCAGCCCACCCACGCTGCCGCCCCCCACCCCGGCCCCGACATGCCCCAGCAGGTAGCGGCCGCGGCGGCAATGCCGGCCCCGGCCTGACCCCAGCGGTGGTGGCGGTGCAGCCCAGCCTGCCCCGGCCCCCGCAGCAGTGGCAGCGCAGCCCGGCCTGCCCTGGCCCTCGCAGCAGTGGTGGCGCAGCCTGGGCCCAGCAGGCCCTACTGCAGCCCCCCAGCCTGCCCGCGCTGCCGCCCCCAGCCCCAACATGCCCTGGCAGGTGACGGCGGCGATGCCCCCACCAGCTCCCTGTGGCGGCGGCAGCGCAGCCCGGCCCGCCCGGGCCCAGCGGGCCCCGCTGCAGCCTCCCAGCCCACCCACCCGCGCCGCCAGCCCCCTTTCAAAAACTAGTCCATGCATACCCCGCACCCTTGTATAGCCCGCACCCATCCGTTTTTTTTGTAAAATCGTGTATAACCCATGGGATATATGCGCAAAAATACAGTACTATTGTTATTTAAATTGCCAATTGCTCAATTCAAGAGCGAGCCCTTATAAAGGGGGATAAGGCAAAATGCCGCGTTAATTGATTACATGAAGCAGATACATAAGCTTGGACACACCAGTCATACAAACAGACATACAGACAAAACCACTCCAGTAAGATGTTATAGTTACCAGCAGAAGTTACTCAATGTTAGCACTGGATGGCCAGTCCAGGCTCACTAAGGGTAATGAGCCAGGGTAAACAGATACACCTGTGCTCCAAGAGGTTGCAGAGAGTGGATTCCCATCTTGGCTTGTCTGCATCTAACTTTTATAGGGATTTGAAGTCTTTGTTCAGCATTGGGGTTTTTCCACGCTCAGTTTTTAATTAGAGGTTGTTTCTTCTGGTTATCTCAACTTGAGGTCATTCCAGTAAAGTTGTTATCTCCAAGTTGGTGTATCTGCCTTGAAGCATTGTGTAGTTCAAATGGCAGGATATGCAAAATTCCTTCTTCTCGCTCTCTTCTTTGCACTTGATTACAGACGAGTTCTTCAGCAATCCATTAATTAGCTTAATTAGTTTACTGTCTGGTAACTTATACATTGGTGCCTTGTTGCTTACACAGTCAGTTAAATCTTCTTCTGTTTTCATAATAATAGTTATCATTCTTTCACCGTTCACCATCTCACACAGACACTCACATACACAGGGCCTAAGAAGTTCATTTACTCATGTCAAGCAGGGAACAAGCACAAAATGGAGTTTTAGTTGTTCATAAAATGTTCATAAAAGACAAAGAAAAATAAAGCTAATAAAATCTTAGAGGTTGATCATTTCAATACTATTATCATTTAAACATAATAACTAATGCAAAAATTCATACTACACTATAACCTGCAGGATTTCACAGACTATTTTTCCCACCCCAAGTCAACTTCATTCCACCCCAAAGAGCCCCAACCTAGTGAGGTGTTATTGGGCCAACAGATTCTATATTCTGCAGATCATTCAGGTTGCCTGTTCCTGTCCCCATCTTGGCTCTGTCCCTTGCTCTCCCTTTGCTCCAGTGGCAGCAGCTCCAGCATCCGGAACTCAATGACAGAAACTGCCTGCCCTTTATTGCAGCCCTTGATGCCAGGTTTGTTCCATACCCTGCCATTCCCTGAGGCTGGGTGGGAGCAGTAGGCAGTGGGGCTGGAGATGGGAAGGGCTGCTCAATGGCCAGCATTGACTTTTCCACTTCACACATGGTGTTAGTCACACACCAGATCATGACTAGAACCCTCCCTGGTTCCTGGATGCTGGGTAGATTGCAGAGCTCTATTCTGGCATCTCCATGTCCTTCTGTTGTGGAGCAATGCACGTGGTAGAGGTCTCTGAGCCAGGCAGACCAGCTCCATCCTTCTGGCTTACTTTATTCCCATTGGTGGCAGCTCCAGCCCAGACTCCCTCTACGCAGCGGGCGACAAGGCTGCACCCCTGGTATGTCCTGCACAGCCTTGCCTGTGGGGTTTCCTGTTCTAGCAGCTTTCCCAGAGAGGCAGTGACAGGGTGTAACAGCAGTGGGAGCTGCACCCCTACTGTGGGACCCATGTCCGTTCACTGAAGCAAGGAATTGCCTGGGTTGCCTATTCCTTCCCACAGTGCTTGTGAGTGACAGCCTGGTTTCCATTGCTGCCACATTTGCTCTGAGAGAATATCTGGGGAGCAGTTTGCAGCTGGCTTGTTGGTGGAGGGCAGGAGTTCTCAAACCCCAGCCTGTGGGCCAGGTCTTATCTCCAGAGATGTGTCACCCCCTACTCCCACCACTCCCATGCTGCCAAATTTCCAGACTCATGGGGAGCCCCATGGGCCAGACAGCATGGCCTTGTGCTGCACAGTGGCATGGGACTGTGTAGGAGCTGTGCAGGGCACGAAGGCCCTATGCTGGCATGCAGGGGCCCACTCTCGTAGTACCAGGCTGCATGAGGGCAGCATAGTAGGCCTGTGCGAATAGGGAAGTATTTGATTTGGATTCGGCCAATTTGGAGGACAGTGATTCAATTTGGAGATTCAGATCACTGTCCCAAATTGATTCAGCTGAATCAGCTTCGGAAGATTCAGCACCGATTTGGAGAGATTCAGAGATTCGGCCACAGACTATAATGGCGAATCACTGAAATACCTATAACTTTGTCATTTTTTGGCTGATTTGGATAAAAATTGCAGGGATAGTAGCCCTTTCTGAGGCCTGCCAAGTTTCAAGGAGATAGATGCAGGGGTTTCTGGGAAACTGCACCTCAAGCTGCTGACAAGCAAAACTTATGACATGTATGACACTGTGTGTATGTTAAGGCACACCCTCACTGGCGCTGGGACCTCTACATGACACGGTAGTGTGCCCCAATGAGGCCTCCTCCTCCTCCCCTTACAGCCTCAGCTCTGTCCACCACTTTAAATAACAACAGGTAAGCAGTGCACTGCAGCACAGTAGCACTAGCATCTCAGGCAGCCAAACTGTCACAGAGCCTTTCTTTCCTTTCCTGTAGGAGCTGCTTCTCCCTTCTCCAGCAGCTGCCAGAGAACTCTCCTTGCCAGCCCCAGCCCTGGGGCTTAGATGTGCCCAGGGCCCTGTGTCCTTCCAGTCAGCTGACCGGGAACAAGTGCTAGGGGTGTTGGCCTAAGGACATGGCACTGGCAGACAAGGTTATTTGGGTCAATCTGGTATCTTTTAGTAGACCAACTGAATAGTTAGATAAATATATCTTAGCAAGCTTTCAGGTTGAAAAACCCTTCATCAGGCTGAGGAAGCACCTGCAGTTGTTGGGTGTGTGTGCTGTTCCTGGGTGGAAGGAATAGTAAAGAAGCCAGAGGATGGCATGCAAAGCAGGCAAAAAAGCCAGTCAGTGAATGTGGAAATGGAGGCATCAGGGGGTGAGAGAGACAGGCTGGGGTAGGAGGGAAGGGAGATGTAGTAGGCAAAAGTGGAGAGGTACCTGGGGAGTCAGATGTCCGGCAGGTTGTAGTGTGTCATAAATCCAATGTCTATATTGAGTCGATGGGCTTTTGTACCTAGGAGGCTGATGAAGTAAATTCATAGGCCCAACTGTGAAAAGTGGTTTGTAAATTCCCTTTCAGGATGAGGCCTGTCAAAGATATGACGGGTCTGGGCTTTCCCCAGCCAGGACTGTGTGCTCATGCATGTGGTGGCTGGAGGTTATAGCACCTCCTACCCACCTTTCACCAGGGAGATCCTTGGTCCTGGCATTTTCTAGGGCTGCTGCACCACTAGCAGTCCCACCTGGCCTCCCGACCCTGGCAAAGTGCAGTTTTAGTTGTCATGCCCAGGACCTGTGGCTCCTCCTTCCCCATAGCCCCATCCCATCCCTCCAAGTTCGTCCTAGCATGGAAGCTCAGCAAGGGCATGTTCTTCCCCTGCTGGCTGGTGATGCAGTGAATGCCATCTCCAGCTCAGACAGTGGGGCATTAACTAGTTAAAAAACATAAAACAGAAATAGGTGCAGATGGAGTGAGGCACTCATTCTGTCTGCAGGTGGAGCTTGGGGAACCCCAGTAGCAGGAAGTTCACTTTGAGGAACACCAGCTGCTCTACCAAACCAGGATCTAAGCAGGTGCGGTGGGGTGTCACAAAATTCCCAGCAATACTGAACAGCCTCTTGCTCAGAACACTGGTCTGTGGACAGGACAAGTGTTCCTGGGCAACTATGGCCAGATCCTGCCACATCTGGCAGGGGTTGCCCAATAGGCCAAGGGGTCACAGTCCAATGGCTCCACATTCTCAGCGAGATAGGTAGCCACCAAAGCCTCAGCACTACCTGCCCAAGGCTGGAGTCTGGGGTGTCTAGACCCCAACATTGAAGCCATGCCCTTGGTCCACATGGGCAGCGGCTGGCTAGTGCTAGTGATCCCCACCCTGGCTGCTCCAGATGTCAGAGGTGAGGTGCAAGGCTACCTGTGGCCCTGTCTTGTGCAGTTCCTCCCTCAAGTACTCCCTGCATATCTCATACAGGGAGGGCATCACCGTCCTGCTAAAGGTGGTGCATGCAGGCACTTGGTAAGTGAGTGCCATGAGCTGCCTGAACCCTGGCCGCTCAATTAAGGAGAAGGGCTGGCTATCCAGAGCAAGCATGTCTCCAATGCTCTGGGTGATCTTGCTCACCCTTTCAACGCTCCCCACTTTGTCTGCAACTTTCCCCCACCACTCCAGGGTGCCCTGCTTCTCCTTTGGGGGGATGGGGGCTTTGGAGTGAGTGGAGGACTTCCCTTTGGGCACGCTCCCACCGGTGCCAGGCTGAGGAGGAAGAAGGTCAAGGGGATGCTGCCTCCTGAGATGCAGCAGCATCACCGTGGTGGTGAAGTGTTTCACCTCCTTGCCCAGGCTGATCTGCCTTTGGCAACACTGGCAGATAACATACTTGGGATCATCTGCCACCTCAAAATGATTCCCCACTACACTACTCCCCCATTTCTGGGTTGAGGGTGAGGATCCTGCCTTATCTCCCTCCTCACCAGGCAAAGGCACAACAACAGGAGGAGCTGACTCACTTGAGCCACTTGCCTCCACAACTTCCTCTGAGGTGCCTTCCTGACAAGGAGACCTAGGTCTAGGGGAACTTTGAGGGGTGTGGAGCACAAACTCAGATTTCCACTCAGTCCCCAGAATTTCTTTAGCTGGGGCACTCAGGTCCCCTGGTTCCAGATCCAGCTCCTCCTCTGGGAGTGGGAGGATCACGCTAGGAGATGAAATTGGGGTGGAGGAGACTGTCATTCTGCTGCTGGTGCCTATTTCTGGTGTTAGGGGAGGTGGTGCAGGTTGAGGAACAGGTACAGCTCCCATCTCCTTGCTTCCACTGGCAGCAGAAGATGCATGGCTGCCAGGAAAGAGGATGCATCTATGTTTGGAGCGGGGAGACAGGGAAACTTGCAGCTCTAGTTCTCCCCCTACCCACTAGCCCCTCTCCTGCCAGAAGACCTGGCACCTGCCTTTCCAGCACACTTCATATTAATCTTTCCTGTGCTGGGAAATGAGTCTGTGTGTGTAACTAACTAATAATATATCTCTTCTTCTTCTTTGATGTATAATTGTGTCTACTTTCTTCTGTGTTGTGTTTACTGTTGTATGTATAACTAAAATAATATCTCTTCCTCTTCTTCCATGAATGTCTGACTTCTGTGTTGTGTTTAATAATCTGAATCTCTATCTGACTACTTCTTCTGTGGTGTCTTTAGTTTGTATGTAACTATAACTAATAATAACTATATATAATCTCCTCTTCTTATATGACTGTCTGATTTCTTCTGTGTTGTGTTCTGTTTAATAATATCTGACTTCTTCTATGATGTATGTGTGTGAGTGTGTGTAATGTATGTGCTTCCGTGCACAGTGATCACACTGCCAGGGAAAATGCAGCTTTTTTTTAAAAAGTGGTGGGGAAAAATCAAGAACAAACATAAATTGAAAGAAATGGATTGGATAGGGATAAGTAGAGGGATTCGAGTTAGTAAGCTATATCCAATCCTTTCCAAGAACAGAAAGTGGCAGGAGACTGACTAGGTAGGAAGCCAAGCCAGTCCAGTACCTTTCAGATGCTGTTGCTCAAGCAGAAACAGCTCACAAAAGGCATGGAAATCCTGCTGACAGAGGCTTATATGCTGTTTCTACATCCTTCCCCCAGCGCACTGTGATTGGAAGGGGACTGAAGGAAAGATCACAGTCTCTGGCCAGCTAGAGATGTCAGTCTTTCCCCCCCTGCTCCCCCTCCCTCTTCTCAGTTTCTGTTCCCCTGCAAGACTGCCTTCCAAATCTCTGAATCTTTTCTGAATTGATTCTGAGCGCCTGAATTGATTCGGTGATTTTTCCTTCTCCTGATTTGATTCAGATTCGGTGATTCAGCCTCCAAATGGGGCCGAATCTTCTCTGAATCCAGTCACGGACCAAAGCTTCGCACACCTCTACAGCACAGGCCTCTGGGGCCTAATCCTGGCATGTCTGGCTATGTGGGGCAGCACAGGGCTCTGGAGCCAGACTCTGGAATGCATGGGTGCCAGGCCAGGTGGGACTGTCCAGACTTCAGGGTCCAATCCAGCGTGCAGGGGCCTGAACCCAGCACACTGAGCCAGGTGGAGACAGTGCAAGGCCCAGTCTTTGTGCACAGGGCCTGATCAGGCCTGTGAATAGATCATATGCCATTCATTTGGTCCAGGGGCCAAAGCATTGGGCACTACTGCTCCTATATCCCCTGGCTTTTAAGTTCTCGAAATCCCTATTTTTCTTATCAACCTCTAGGGCCCAGAATATGTGACCATCTTCTAAAGACAGCAGGCAGCGCAACAGGTTAAAAGTATGCTGGGACCAGTAAAGAATGAGTTCTCTGTGTAAACAGATGCCAAACACTGCTGAAGCTAACCTTTTATCGAATAACTTTAAAACGTGCAAATAAGACAGAAAAGTATGTTCCATAAATAAAACATGCAATAAACATAGACAATGATGAGACTAGGTCACAAATTAAATACCATATGTAATAAATGAAAAAAATGCATGATCACTGTCCATGCATGAACTCTTCTCTTTCTACTGTGTAGTAAATACTATAAATATTGACATTTCAGGTTTTAATGAACAAAACAAGATATACTTTTAATATTGAACTATAAAAGGAGTTTAATTAGCCATCTGGCAGCTTTTTTTGTGTTGCAACTCCAACCATGTATTTTACTCATGACTACTAGCCATAAGAAGGGCAAAGAAATTTTATACAATTTTTAAAAATAACCAAAGTATAAAGAAATAGAATTGATACTTGAAAGGTAGGTAGGTAAACATCTAGGTGTGTGAAATACAGTACAAGCTCGTTAAAATAAACCCCAATGGGACTAGGAGAAAACTTACTAAAAGAGGGTTCACTATAATAGAGTTGGTCAAATTGCTGCATTATAATAATGAAATATCAGTTCCTGTTGGGATGGTTAAAAGCAGGGTACTGCTATAAACAGGGTTTGTAATAATGAAGTTGTACCAGATCATACTGCTTATTACTAAAAAAAAAAAAGATTACTTTGTCCCTGTACTTTCTATCCAGGCTTATTCTACAGACCAGAAAGTGTGCTACCTCTCTTTTATAGAATCATACAGTTAGAAGGTGCCTCAAGGGTCACCTTCGGCGTGGTGAGAAGTGACACAATTTTCTCCCCATCTGGCCCCAGAAGCACTCTACACCATGACCTAACACAAGTACACGGCTGCAGAATGCTTTAAAAGGTCCCAATCCCGAGACAGTCTGGACCCTTATTACATGAGGGTTCAGATGAAGGCGCTCCAAAGCAGAGCACCTTCATTAACTTGTGTCTGCACACTGGAAGCAGGGCTGGGATGACACAACCCAACCCTGCTCCCAGCATTGCTTTTAGAATGGGTGGGGAGAAAGGAGCAGAGGGAACTCTTTCTGGGGGGTTTTCAGCCAGCACTGGAGAGTGGGACAGGTGGATTGCCCTCACTTCCTCCCTCCCCAAGGTGGGGTGACTCCAATTCACTCCCACCCCCCACCCCCTCCAGTGCAGGCTGGAGAAGCCCCAGAACAGACCTCCCACCCCTGCCTTCTTCCCCTGCCCATCCTGAGATAGCACCTAGGGCTGGGAGAGGTGGGGTGGGGGTAGGGGATGAGGTTGCATAGATGCAGCCTTTCTCCCTGGATTGGCTCCAAATTGGACCTCAATCCCCTGCCCAATCCCAGGAGGATCGGTCTAACTAATGGCTTTAATGAGAACTGTTGTGACTGAGACCAGGGAGCTATAGTTCTGTCTGTGCCCCTAGTCTGATCCTCTGCATAGATGCAGGATAGGCTATTCCAGAACATACCAAGCTTATTGAAAACCTCCAGTGAAGGGCATTTCCAAGGCAATTTGTTCGATTGTCTTAGAGCTCTCACTGTTATGATATTTTTCCTGAGGCTTGATCTCAATTTGTTGTGCTGAAGATTGAATCCGCTTGCATATGTCCCTGTGTGGCAAGAAAGAACATTTCCTCATCTTTATGGCAAATATTTAAAAACTGCTCTCATGTTTCTCCTCTCCAGCCCTTTTTATCTTCTTTGCTCCTTTTCTGTAGACACTCTTTGGTTTCTATAATTTTTCATGCACAGTGCTCTGTGCAATATTAAAAGGACTCCATTTGGACTGCAGCAAGTTAGATATTTATTCAAAGTTCTACCTGCTCAGTACTGCTGCTTTCAATCTTGAGGTGTATTGTGAGTGCCAAGCTATTGCAAAATTCTCCAAGCACATTGAGCCTTCTGATTTCACCCTCCAAATCATCCTCACTAACTTGTGTTCCAACCCACAGAAACTACAAGTTGTTATATCTACATCCTTTCTGAAATGCAGTGCCCAAAACTGGATACAGTACTTCAGCCAAAGACTAAATAGTACTGAATAGAGTGGTACTATCACTGTCTTGTGTTACACCTTCTGTTTCTACAGATCCCTTTTCTTTCTTTTCCAACACTATCATGTTGCTGACTGATGCTAAATTTGTGATCTACTATATTCCCTTGATCCTTCTTAGCAGTAATAGTGTCAAACCTGTTATTCCTTCAATATGGATGAGTGCTTTTGCTTTTTTGGTCAAATAAGTCACACCTTTCCTTTGTGGAATTTAATTTTGTCACCTATTGCCAAGATTTTCAATTTATCAATACCCTTTGAATTTTAATCCTGTATTCCAAAGTGTTGGCAACCCCTCCCAGTTTTGTGTCATCTGCTATTTCATGAGTGTATATTTATCCTAAATTATATTTTCAATATGAGCTATGAATGATTGACCACGCTTCCCATGGACTTGATAAATTACCTTTTACTTCAAGTAGTCAATTTTAGCAGAAACAATACTATCTTGCTTATTACCTTCCACATGAACACTAAGGCTTGAGCTTTCCTAATCTCAAATATTCACTACTATAAATGGTGCAATTTATGTACAATGTATTTTCTACATACATCCCAGAAAACAAGTCTTATACTAACCACTGCATCCACTTTCATTGTTAATATTTTGTTTAACCTATATGTATTGTTGTAACACCCAAAGGTCTTAATTAAGTGTGGAGCCCAAATGTGCCTGGAATTTTTATAAGTAAGCAGGAAAACACAGTTCTTCCTCTGAACACCTTAAGTTGGAAACCCAAATCACCTCATCTATCTTTCTTAAATAAGCTGGAAATTCCATTAAATTTTCTCTCATTTTGAGTCAGAGACCTCATCAAACACATTCATCCAAGTTATCCAACACATATAAGTCATGAGCCTCACTACATACTTCTTTTATTAATTCAGGTTTGTATAACTATGAGATAGGCTTATTCACCTTAGAGAACAGAATGAAGTGTATTTTTCTTCAAATTGTATTGCAGTCAATGTTCTCCAAAGTTGTTATGTTACAGTTTCTCATTAGTGCAATGGTAAGCAGGTATCCGGAAACAGAGATAAGGTAAGTTTGGAATAGACAGTATTGTATATACATGTGTGTAACACCCACACACACTTGGGTTATGTACAGCAAAGCATGTGCTTTTGGTTGTTGTGTATTGTAGTTTTGTGTGTGTGTGTGTGCACGTGTTTTATGTGGGCAACATGACACCTGTTCTGGCCATGTGCTCTGCACATGGAAAGCTGGGGCTTTGCATCTGGGCAAAATATGTAAAATCATCTGGCCTGATTGGCCAGGGGGAACAAAGACTTTTCAGGCAGATTGGTTAAGAGAAGGACTGGAGCGTGGCACTCCCTGACTGGACAAGGCCAGGGTGATGTCATGCGCAGGGATGTAAGGTGAGCTAGGCTGGTTTGGGGAGGGAGAGAAGCTCCTAGGGGATGCTGAAGTGTGAAGTCTTCTCCCAAGGAGGAATTTGCAACTGGAGAAAAGGGAAACTCGGGTAGAGAAGAGAGAGAGGGAAAATTGTCCCAGTGTCTGCAAACTCCTCTCTCCTCCTTTTCTTCCCCCTTTTCTGAGGTTTTAAGAGGTTAATACTGGGGAGGAGGGTATGGGTTCTTTGGGTTGGCTGGCTAGGAATTAGACCTGACAGTTTTAAACAGGGTTGAAACCTGGTGTTGAGGATGCTGTCTCTAACCAATTATTTAAGTCAACCACTTTGACAGCACTGCCTCAGTAAAAGGAATGGTGGGTGGCTTACCTTGGACTATTGGCCTGCAGCCTAGCCCCAATTTGATGCTTACCCAATTATTAGTACCAACCAAATGACACAGGGAAGAGGGATAATAATCAAATACATTTAACGACAATCAACAATAACAACCAACAGAGCTAATAAATCACCAAAATATTCAACAGAGCAATGCAATATATATATATATGTCACCAGAGGGGGTACCAGAAAGTAGTCTCTATCTCTGACTCACTGACAGCTCTGCTGCAGCTATACCTCTACACCAAACTCACAAACCTGACTGCTCCTCCAGCCAGCACTCAAACCACACAAGGATGTCAGTCGCCTTGGAAGCACAAATCCACAAAGGGGATATTGGCCTCCTGGGGCCCTCACCCACTCTCAACACAAAGTGAATATGAGCCTCTCAGGCTCACTCCCACTTTGAATTCACTCACTGAGGCTCAGTCAGCCTCTGATCTCCTGTCACCACAGTCATATGCTGAATCACACTTGCCTTTGACCTCCCAGGCCCTCCACCCATGAAAGACATTCACAAGACACTGCTTAGCTTCCACACACACATACAGGAGACAGCTGTTGACATCGCAGGTTCGCCAGCTGTCATCCAGGCAGAATCCAGTTACATAATCATGAGGCAGACCCTCTTCAGTCACACCTCAGTTGCACACTTGTTCCCAATCACTACAGGACAAACAGATCCTCCCAATCTGCCTCCTTTTATACACATGATTGACAGACACCTGCCAATCACTTGGACAGCCATCACACTCTCATGCACACACTTGTACCCTTTCACACGGCACACTGTTGTGCACACAATACTCATATGGGTGAATTGCAACATTCACATCATGGGCTTCCAACCAAAACTTTGAACCCTTTAGGCATGCTCTGACCCTCAACACTAGGTCATGGAAAATCCACATTTGAAAGTTCACTAGTTCCAGCAGCTTCTGAAACTAACTGAGCTAAACCAGGGGACACACTGCCTCACAGTCTACACTGGGAGTTTCTAAACCTGCCAGCTTTTGGCCAGGGTTGAGGTTTGCAGCATTCTGCTCCCAGTAGACCTGTGTGACCCAGACTACCTGCTGCCCAGTCCCAGAGGGTAGGCCTGGCTTTCCCTCTTCATTTCTTTGGTCCTTGGCTCCATCTAAGCTGTGTTGAGGCCAGCTGAAGCCAATAATCAACCTGGCTCTCTTTTGAGTTTGTCCCACAGTTTTCGTTTCAGCAAGCCATATATTCCAGCCCAGAAGTTTAGGACTGTGTTTATGCTGGCCGGAGCCACAGTCAGCTTTCTTCCCTCCCCGCCCTCCCCGCAGGCCTCTCCATGAAAGCGAAGATCTGCACTCTACCACTTCTCCAGGAACAAGGGAGCGCCTTGCAATGCAGAAGGACTCACACTCTCAAGCAACTCCCTGTGGTGCAGTGAATCCAAAGAGCGGCTCATAGGACGCTTTGGTGTAGGCCCCCCTCTCCAGCCCATTGCTGAAGGGCAGGTGTAGAGGTGCAGGCCCCCGGAACTAGCCATTGGGGAGCCCCAAGCCCCAGACTGCCTGGATAGGGGTGAAGCCTCCCCAAGAGGGTACCACCTATAGACTTTGCTTTGCAGTTAATAATGTTTTTAAATTATATTTATTGTTTTCTTTTAGTTTTTGCTTTAATTGTCTGTAATCAGTTTGGGTTTTAGTGTTTACATTGCTTGTGAGGAGGGAGTTTTGTTTATACGGGATACCCCAGCAAATTTAATGTTCCCAGATTTCTGGGTGGGGGCTTGAGCCACTGCTATAATTTATGGGGTACCTCAAAATGCGAACCCGGCCTTCCTTGCTGCCAACCAGTCCCTAGCAGAAGGGTTACATGTACATATATTTAAAACATTAAGAATTCTGGAAAGTCTTCAGTCCCTCTTAAATCCATGCTGCCCTGTGAACCTTAGGATCTCAGAGGAGCCCCAGGGGTCTCTAGTTCCTTCTGTAACCCTTACGTCTGCATTTCAAGGAGTTAAGCAGAGAGGGGTAGGACTATTCCAAGCCCAGGAAAACCAGACCCAGAGAGCTGGGTTGAACTATAGTCCCCAGATTGCCTTGAGGGTTAACAGGAGGGGAAGTGGGAAAGAGGAGCTGCAAGTTGGGAACTATTTTGCTGGGCACTGTGTGGAAGGAGCAGGAGAGAGGTCTTGTTCCATGATATGCTCCATATACTGTTGAATGAGGCCCCAGGGAGATTGTGGAGGAGCCTAGTCTGAATGCAACTGGGAGAAGAGTTGACTCTCCCACTAAGGAGACTCCAGCAGAGACAGAATCAGAGTGCTGCAACAGAGCAGAGCCTGGATAAGATGCACGTAAAAGACTGCAGAAAGTAGTATGGTGAGTTCAGCTGTGGAGCAGTGAAAGTCCTTGTGCCATCTGGGACAGCTGAGGCTGTGCACAAAGTGAAGTGTCTCACCCCCAAGGGTCCTTGTGAGACTGTTGGAGTTGGAGATTTAAGCTGTACTGTTGAAAAGGGTAATTTTGTTATCACGCTTCCATTCTGGGTTTCATAGTTTGCAGTTCTAATGCCTATGGGTATAAATTAATCCAACCTGGGGATAAACTGATTCACCACAGCTACATGATAGCTAGAAAATGTCATTTAGAGGTTTGCTTTTGGAAACTGGCTTCTAGGTAAAGTATTAGAAAAATGGTCCAGGGGAATGGCAAGAGTTAATTGATTTCTAAAAAGCCTGTTCTGTGAGAAAGTGTCCTCAAAGCCCACTGTGTTTGATAGGCAAGCAGCAAACAGACACACAGGCTGAGAAACTGAAGACACGTTCCACCCTGTTCCATAACCTGAGATAAGGGTGGCACCAGGTCACAGTGCCCAAGTGCAGAGCCCTTGGGATTTCTGGTTTTGGGGGAACAGACCAAATTAGGAGGACACCAGTAAAGCCCATATTAGGATGTGTGTATGTGATGGGCTTATGAAACAAAGGAAAATGCTGACAGGACAGAATGTGGATAGTATGACAACCAAAGAGAGACCAACCAGCGATGGTCAGAAATGAAATCATCACAGGAGGAAAAAAAGAATACAAAAGGAAGGATTTTAGAGCAGGAAAAGGTCCCTGAGAGGAGAACCCGAGGCCACCATGGACAGAAAGCATATCACCAATCCATCTCACCCACCCCACTGGGAGAGGGGTGGGCCTCAGCCTCCGGGCTGCTGGCATCTGATATTCAAGAGAGAACCTCAGAGAGAAGGTTGTGTACTGGCCAGACATACTTTGACTCTGATGACAACCCTGGGACTGGTAGATATAGAATAGTTTGCATTATTTTTATCTATTATCACTGTGCATCAATAAAATTAACCTATTATCGAATGGAAATGTTGTGGTTGGTCTGAGGGTTTGGGTCCACCCAGAACAAAGTATCTGGGTTGTAAATCCAGTGCCAATACCACACACACACACTGTGACGGGGCCATTCTGAGGCTGACCTCTGCGTTAACCTACCCACTTGTCTTGGGCAGTCTTTCCACCTATCTCTCCTGCCACACCTTGTTAGTAAATAATTAAGTTGCTCATTAGGTGGGAGGCTGTCCTTCATGCACCTAGCTTTACTGGGCGGTGCATACGTGCTCCAACCTTCCCTACACATGTCCCATGCCTTGCAGGTGTTACTTCTGTCATCAACTCTATATACCCCTGGTGTTGAGCCCTCTGGCTTCTGTCTCTGCTATACACAGGCACTGAGTTCTCTAGAGAATGTCTTTCTGTGCCTTTCTCTTGGATGACTGGCTCTATGCCTCTCTCCCAGGCGCCTGGTTCTATACCCCCTTGGCTGTGCCTCTCGGGCGCTATGGGCTTACACCAACCCTGTACCTGCGCCCCCCTGGCACTCTGGGCTTGCTGCACCCTTCTGGCTGCACCCTCCTGGTGCTCTGGGCTGGCTGCGCCCCTGTCGCTGCACCCTCCTGGCACTCTGGGCTCACTGCGCCCCTGTCGCTGCACCCTCCTGGCACTATATTCACTGTGCCTGACACTGGGCTCTACCAAATCACATGCCTTCTCCCTCCAGGTACTAATGAGGCCTCCAAACCTCCTCTTCTAGCCTCATCCTGATCCACCGAGGTAAACATGAAAACAAACCAAGCCCCTGGGCTATAACTTAAATACTATCAATAACAACCCTGCTATGCCCTTTTAAGGGAACAAACTTCCACTCAGAGTAACATGCCCCTATCTAGATCCCTGGGAGACTCCTTGTAGGCATGTAGCACCTAGATAGCAGAGCAGGCAGTAGCAGGGAGAGCTAGGCAGGTAGCACCAGGTCTCAAGTAGCTTCAGCAGGCTGGAGCTCCTTCCCTGTCAGTTGCCAGGGAGAGTGTGTATATCAGCTAGCTACAGCCTGAGCTTATATATCTCAAAACCCTGCCTTCTGCCATCAGGTGATGTCAGCAGGTGTGGCCAATTACCTCCTTAGGCTGTTACCCTGGCAACCTGCAGCTGGGGAGCTCTGCTTAGCATGCCAAGCATCCTGGCCAGGCTTCTTCAGCCTTCAGGAGCAGGCACATCTTAGTTCCCCACTACACACACCCTCTTGCAAAAGGGTTACACTTCTGTTTCTGACCTTGCAAAATTTTGAAGCTTCAGAGTTTCCTTAGCCATGCCTTGCCCAGCAAAGCCTAGGAATGTTCTACTGAGATCTTTATCCCTGACTCTAAAAGGCCTCAAGGGCAGAGTAGGTTACACGGTGCCCCTACACATGCTTTTTCATGTTCTAATTATAAAGCTCCAGCATGGCCTCATTGTCATGTGTATAAGCCCCCCAAGGATTTAAAAATCACCACTGGGGCACTTTATCTAAACCTCATCAAATGGGGTTTACATAAAGCATCCCATGGTCATTTTTTAAACCTGCATGGGCTTAATACACATGACAGTGAAGTGTTTTAATTAGAGTGGCTCTCTGGGAGCCATTCTAATTAAAATGCCCCACCCCTGAGCGCATGTATAGGTAGCCAGAATTTCTAAAGCATCTTTCACTGTATCAATTATTTTTTATTTTTGCATTTTGTATTTCTATTACTTAATCTATCTCCTAAATTGTAGTAGTATTACTCAGACATATATAGATTTTCAAACTTTAGAACAAGGCCCTTTTTTTAGCAAGATTTTTTGTGGACCTGGACACCATGAGTAAAGCTTACTATAGTCATTTGGCTATATTATTAATCCAGAAAATGCTATAAACACTAGCCTTCATTCTTTCCAAAACATATCTAATTTACAGTTAAGGTAATCACGAAAAGTACTTCTGCTGGAGGTCGCTTTTATGATCAACGAAAAAAATAGGTTAATCTACTTTCTTCATGCTTTCTGGCATTAAAAACAGAGAAAACAACTAAGAGTCATACTACAATGGTTCTATTGCTGCACACTTCAAAGTGTAGTAGATTAAATAACCAAACCTGAAAATTCATTGATAAGTATTTCTACATGAGCAATGGATCATTTCAATAAATTAGAGGATCACACATCTGTCTAATTTAATCAACTTCTTACTGGTTAAAGTTCCAATATGTTATGATAGAGTAGTTTAAACTAGGGGGTCTACCTAAATCATGATGGTACTTACCAATTTTCATGTGTTGATTGCAGTTCTGCGGTCATTTTGTGGAGGCCCCATCCCTTGGTGCTGATTGGTGGAGAGGCCCCAGGGGGAAAATGGACAAGGGGATAGCCACCATCTTGATTGCTTGCTGTCCTTCATGTGGTCCTGCTTCTTGGTGCTGATTGGCAGAGAGGCCTTGGTGGGTAGGAAGGAAAAGAGGGTAGCTGCCATCTTGTCTGCTGCCCCTCTAGCTGGCACCTTCCCTTTCTGGCAGCAAGGGCAGCTAGCTCCCACTGGTGAGGCAGCATTTTATTTTTACTACTTTTTTTTTTTATTTCATGGTTTTGTGGACAGTCCCAGATTTCACGGTTTACCCCAAAATCTGCAAAACCGCAAATGAAGTAGGTTCCTTGTTATAAATGATAATTATTAAAGGAAGCAAGAGACTGTAGATGAAAGGAAATGTTAGTTGTTAGTTAAACTGACCAAATAAAATACATTCTCAGATAAGTCTATGAGGAATTTACTCCTCAAGAAAAATCTTTCAGATTTTCTTACAATGTCCACTTACAACCCCATTGTTTTTTTATTCCATTTTGTGTGGTCCTTTCAGATATTTAGCTGCATATCAATGATCCTCCTTATCCAAAACTATTGCCCATTGTGTTTTATCTTTTCTTTGTCATGTGTAGCACAGGTAACTTGGGTATATACTCCCCTTCTCCAATTGAAGGGGATTGTTAGCTGGCAGGTGTACTGGGCGGGGTGGGGGGGAGTGAACTGCAGACAGATCAGTTTCCCTCCATCCCTATACAACCAGGCCAGGACAGTCAGGGGACTTAACTATATACACATTTATTTACGTTAACTTATCACAAGGGAAAGGAACATGGATATAAACATATGTACTCTATATATATATTTATAAGATATCTAAACCAGTAACATAAACAATACTCTCTAGGTAAATGGCATAAAACCTTATACCAGTGCTCCAGATAGAGGTAAGTCACAGGTAAGTATCTGATCTGAAACAGATAAACCCCAAAGATAAACTCAATCCTGAGGGGAAACCCCAATGTCCTTGGGCTTTTCCCAAGCCCTACAAAGAAACTGTAACTTTAGGGGGGCCATCTCAGTAGGACCTCCCCTTTCAGGAGCCCTTAACTAACCAGGGGGGGACTCCCCTCCCTGTGAGAATCCTGTTTTCCGTGCAACTCATGGCTCCCAGGCCTGGAGGGTGGTCCTCATCCTCTGCGCCTGGCTGCTCTCTTGCATGCAGTGGGCTTCGGGGGCGTCACTGTGCCCTGGAACAGGGCTCCACTATGCAGAGCTTCTGGGGCCTCTGGTTTAGCCCTGTCTGCTGGCTCAGTAGCCTGGTCACTGTCTGGCTCTGTGGACTCAACCTTTTGCTATGGGTCAGAGGCCTGGGCTGCCTCATGCAGCACCAGGCTCAGTCTGCTCCTGGACCCTCCGTGCAGCGCCTCCTGCACCAGGCTCCCAGCCTTGTTCCAGGGGTTGAGGACCTGAGCCGCCCAAACGCTCCAAAGGTCCTACTCCGTGCACCGTCCTGTTCACCATGTCTCTGGCTGCACACCAGAGGTTGCAGACCTGAGCCGCCTCATGCAGCTCCCAAGGTCTGGACGCCGTGTACTGTGCTGCACATGAGAGCCTAGCTGCTGGAGCCATCTGCCATTCGCCACTGATAGAAGTCTTCAGGGGCACCTCTGGGCTACTGCTTCACCCTGCTGAGCAGCTCTCCTCAGCTCTTCTAAGCCCCACACTTCTCTGTCCCCAATGTGTTCTCATACTGTGCATGCAGCTCCTTTTATATGCTCCAGGGCTCCGCCCCTGAAGTCTTCCAGACCTGAGTGTTGCAGTCTTCAGTCAGGTCCGGGTGGGGAAAGGGGGGGAACTCCTCTTGCTGCCTCCTGATTGGGGGATGAGCTCCACCAATCAAAACAGCATGATTTCAAGCCTGGGACTCAACCCAAGCTCCAAAAGCCGAGTCTGCTATACATGTCTTATTCAGAGAGCAGTTTTAACAAGCGCTGTGGGCTATGTATAAATTTACAGGTTTCCCTTGCCAACCACAGGGGTTAGATTCCTGAAAGCTCCCATGGTTGGGAAAACTGGTTGGTAAGACAAAAGGCTTATGGGGAAAATGGGGTTGGGGACTTGAATATGAATAGTAAAGGAACATACAGTATATAAAATCATTTTTATTTACCTTTAATAGGGTAAATAAAGAAGCTGTTTGCTGCTGTTCCCTGCTGCCCTGCTTCCCTCCCACACACCCCGCTGTGTCAGGGAGCAGAGGAGCTGCACGGGGATCTCCTCACCTGCCGCTGCTCGCCTCATGCTGCCTTGGTGACACACCTCCTGTGCGACGGGCTGCAGTGAGGGCAGTGGTGCAGAGATGTGCCCCTCAAAGCAGCGGCAGGCACAGGAGGTGTATGGCCAGGGCAGGGGTGCAGGAAGTGAGCAGTGGCAAGATTCCCACATGGCCCCACTGTCCCCAGCCATGCCAGGTCGTGCCCACAGGGTGGTAGAGGCTCCAGACGAGCGAAGCAGGGTGGGAGCCCATGCCCACAACCTGCGCCTGCCCTGGGAGTGCACGCGGTGGCAGGGAGCTGCCCTGCCTGAGCCCGCAATAGGCAGCAGGGCAGCAGGGGGGAGCAGGAGCAGGGGGCTATGGACCTGACTGGATTAAATTTAATTTCAAGCTCTGATCTAAATTTTATTGGAGCACCATTTTAGAGCCACTTTAATTACCGCACTGTCCCCCACGTCTGGAGCATTTGTAGAAGTGACCTCAAACTCTAAACCAGTGGTTCTTGAACTTTTTGAACTTGAGGCATCCCTCAGTAGATTTAAGACACCCCTCCATAATTTTTGTGAATTTTGAGAGTGACATCCCTTTTAAACAACTAACTTATTTATTACAGTTCCTGTCTCCTTGCAGAGGGGCCAGGTAGTGGGGAAGGAAGGCGGTGGGGAGGGGGCAGGAGATGGACAGGGTGAATGGCCAGGTGTTAGAGCCTGCATTTATCTGCTAATTTTCTCATACGTCACACCTCAGAGCACCCTTGAAAGGATCTTATGGCACCCCTAGGTTCCCTGGCACCCTGGTTAAGAATCACTGCTCTAAATATTAGGGAACAAAACATAGTTTAATCCATGTTACCAGATTATATGTATTTTTATATGAATATGCAATCTCTATTTCTAACATCTAGTGTTTCTTAACCAACCAATTAAGTTTAAACAAGTTCTCACATAAAAAGTAATCAGTCCCTAAAAGTGTTGATTCTTAGTTCCAGGTCACTGTAAGTACCTGGAACAGTGAGCTTATAACAGTTGTTGTATTATTATTGGCAAAAGCATTACCAACTATAGGTCATTAAATGGACCTTTTGTTTCTTTTTTAGAATTATAACAAAGGTAAAATTAATACATGGACCATGGATCTTACAGTTAACCAAAATGTGCTTCAGTTTCAGAAAAGAAAGGCTAGTAGTTAGAATTACTTTCTTTACTTTGACAGCACTAAACTTTTTCATTCAAGAAGATTCAACAAATATATCCTCAGTTGACGTTATAGGCCAAAACTGACAAGCATACTTGACTTATTGTTGATCTCTGTTGTGATGAGAGTATCAAGTAGTAAGTGAAACAAAACTCCTCTCTGCAGATGTCACTGTTACCAAAATTGTGAAAAGAATCCTAAATCAATGTTATTATGTGGAGATAATGTGACTTCCTCAGAAAATATCCAACATCTCTATTGCCCATGATTATGAAGCAATCATATTGTACTTGGCAACAACTGCAACGCTTGCAAAAGTTCATGCATCTAACTGAGTTGCTGTCATTCAAATCAGCAGTAATTCTTTACAGTCATCTTGTTCCCATGGCTTGTAATACTTTATTTAGAAGTCACAAAGAGATTATAAGTGGTCTGTGAGTTTTTTAAACTTAATACTGTGCGTCTCATGAGAATATAGTGCTATATTCGCTGCTGCATAAGAATTCATAATTCTAATTTGTCACTAGAGATTTGATCCTTTTTTCATTGTAACACTGGATACATATATCATTTTTCTTATCGCTGTTTTTATATTGCTCTCTAGCTTCTATCTATTATCTTCCACTGAGTATGGCTTTATTTAAGTTTAACATTAACTGTGCTTCACTCTCATTCTTACTTTTTTAATACATTCGTTTTCATAAAAATCTTATATTTTGTCCAAGATTACAAAAACTAATTAATCACCACAGGCCCCTTCCCTCCCATCCCCCACCACTCTAGCACAGGCTGGGGAGACCCCAGAATGGACCTCCCTCAGAGATTCAGCCTCTCTCCTTGGGTCAGCTCCAAATTGGAGCTCCATCTCCCACCCTCCCCACCCAACAGCTAATGTCTGTTGAGTCGGGAGGGTCAGTCTAATTCATGGTATTTTCTGTGATGTGCCATGAGTTAAACTGGGGGGCTGCACTTCTGTTTGTGCCCATAGTGTTCAATGTCTTAAAAAATAAAAATATATAAATAAACCAAACAATATTAGACAAATATCTATGTAGTTTTCTTTAATTCTGGATTGATAGTGCATACTTTTATGTGATTATTTAACAGGTAAGCTGCAAATCCCTTAGTTATTGTTCCAGCTGTACGTATTATATGGCTTCAGACCCAAGCCCAGGGATCTTCGCCCTAGCAGTGGCGACAGGGTGGTTTCTGGACTAGGTCTCTCTGTCTACCACCTGCCATGACTTCGATGGTAAATTACGGGAGGCAGTTCCCCATAAGTGACCTTCCAGGTTCTTCCTCTGTTTGGCTCCAAGCCTCCCCTCTGACCTGTAGTTGCTCCTGGCATCTTCAAGTCGTAGGCAATTACCTGGATCTGGTTCAGCTCCCATTCCTGGTCCTGTCTGTAGAGTGGTGCTCCTCCAAGCACCTTGCTGCATTGGCTGGGCAAACTGCTCAGCTGCAGCCTCTGCTGTCCTGTGACTGGAGGCACTTCAGCCTGCTGCTCCAGTTGCCCACTGCCGCTGTGCCCCACTCTGGGGCTGGAAGTACTTTCTCACTGGCTTTTTCAGCCAATCTGGAGCTTCAGGCTGCTCTGGAAGTGTTGTGGCATCCCGGACAAGCTGCTCCCAGAGCAGCTCCATGTCGCCACGGTAAGCCTGGGATGCTGGCTGTCCCTTTCCTTTCCTTCATCTCCCTCACAGTTATGTTCTGATATTGTAAGTTATTAACAATAAAACAGAGAATCATTTCATTCTAGCTAACTTACTGATCACATCAGTAGTTACCTTAATCTATTTCTTCTCCCCTGTAATTGGACTACGACATGTCACCTGCTTCCAAATAGTCTTTTGGAAGTGTGAAGAAATACTGGCATGGGATGACACGAAAGGAGAAAAATCAATCAAGCCAGGAGAGTGGAGTTTTAGAAGCAGCTGCTCCCTGCTTATAAAAGAGCCGCGGGAGAGAGCCACACGGCAGGAAGGAATGTCGGAAAAGCGGCAGTGTCTCCTCAAGGAGGGCGAATGGGGAGAAGACTGCAGACACGGGGTGAGCTGGGACATTGGTCCAGCAAGGGAGAGAGGACAGATGAGGAAAGGTGGCGAGTATATCTCTAACCAGGGAAAGATCACCCAGGAAATGAAGTGAAGAAGCCACGAGAAGTGGGGACAGGAGCGGATCCCCTGGAAAAAAAATCTAACACAGTGAGAGAGGAGGGCAACGAAAACATAAGGAAACTTTGTCTTTGATTTTGGATTTTTAGTTGTTGACGATTCCCAGCGAGGGCTTGTGGACAAAACAAAACAAAACAAAACAAAACAAAACAAAACAAAAAACGAAGACAAAATTTACTTACCTGAAAGTTAAAGGCAGAAATTTCAAGGCAATCCCTGGCTTGGCTTTGAAAGTTAGACAGATTGATCAGAGCATCAGTGAAGATAAGACTAGTTCGAAAGCGTTTCTGGAAAAAAAGTCTTTGTTTTTCTTGTAATGGTTAAGAGTGTAACAGCACTGAAAGGACAATAAAGGGAGTTACTTATTTATGACAGAGTGTGGTTTGAGTGTCACACAAAATTCCATGAGTCGTTAAAGGAGACAACGAAAAGGCGGGACCGCAGATAAAAAGCGTTAGGGGCTGCCAGTAGCCTACTGCAGTAAATACTACCTCCTGACTAATAACATCTACAATCATCAAGGTGTGGAAGGCCAAGACTATCAGAGCTAACCCCCGCACAGGAAGCTTAAATGTAATTATATTCAAAAGAAAGACCAGGATGAATGAATACCAGAAAATACTTTAAGACATTTCTTCGTTGTTGGTTTCAGAATTAATTCTTAACTTTTCTTGATCCATAGTGTTTGTATGTCTCAGTCATGTTTCTGGTTTGAACCATGCTTGCATATTTTCAAGATGAATGTGCTGTCATGTTTCTTCAGTTTCCAGTGACATGTTTTCTAGCTCCTGCATCAAAAGAGAATGAAAAAATATGCAAAATAAATGTAAGTATAATTTCATTTTGAAAACAAAACTAAAAAATCTTTTAAGAAAATTACCATTTACATCTTGTTTAGTTAATAATGGATAGAAAACAATTTTGTAATTAACCATCATTGTATGCCTTGGAACAGTATTTCCTTGCTCCCCAGTATTAATCCTCCTGTGTAATGTTAAGAAGATCTTGCTGATTCACAGACAGGTATCTCCTTATTACACCTGAATTAGAGGCTGTAGATACACCAGTGTCAGACTGCGCTCATCTACGTGTGCAATAAATGCAACTTAATAAACTCTGGAGCAGTTTGAGCCAGAGTCAACTGCTCCCAGCTGCAGGATCTATACATGCACCTGGGACAGCAGCAATTTGAGCCAGGGCAAAGCAGGCCCCCACCTGGCTGGGCTGACTGGGCAAAATGGGTTTCAGCACAGTAAAGTACTCCGCCATAAGATATTACTGTCCCCAACAGTACTATCCTATGGCACAGTTAATTAGTTTACCACACCTTAATCCCCGCACATGTGTAGACTGTGACACCTTACTGTGGAGCTAATTAATATACTCTGCAGCAAAGCGCACATGTAGATTTACCCACTGAGGATCTGAGGTATTGAGTAGAGTCCTCAGCTAGGAAACCTAGAAGTAAGCAAGTCAAAGGAGAAGGGCAGAACCATAATTCATAATTTATTATCATTTTCTGTGTTTGAGCTTTGTATAATGGATAGGCCAAGAGAACAGGCTGGGAATGAAATCACCGTCCAAATGTAAGAATTCATTTCTCTCTTCCTTCCTTTCTCTTTCACCTTTTTTCTGGTCTGTTATTTCTTTTTCATTCAATAATTCTCTGATGAATTTTAAATGAATTTGCTGAACTGCCCAACAAAATAAGTATATTATTTTGCATAAATCTGGCATTGTATTGATTGAAATGAGATGCATCAAAATTGTTGGAAGCACAGATCAAGCTGTTTGAATCAGATCAAGATGTTTAAAGATCAAGCCATTTGAATCAAGCCATTGAATCACTATGCTAAATTTTACATCTCGGTAGACTAAGCAATACTGATTGCTGATGTTGCACTACTAGATTTGGAACTGGCAGGGTAGCCCTGACCTTTCATTCCATGTTCTCTTTGATTTCCTTCTTCACTGTCTCCTTTTTGTTTATATCTTCATGAAATATATTTTTTCTTCAGTTTGTTACTGGTAGAATTCAAACTATTATTATTTCTTCTTTAGTAAGTTTGTCAAATATAAACTGTACTGAAACATATCAGTACCTCAGCCTCAGAGACCAGATGATGTTGAAGAAAGACAATTTTCCATTATGCATCTAGATTTATGCATCTTGAACTTTTTGGAAAAGCCAAGTCATCTGCCTTATTAGTTCAGTATTCTAGCAATGATTAGTTGTTATTAGTGTTTAGTGGCTTGCCAAACCTGCAATGAGCTATGGGTCTGAATCCCCCCATATCTCACTAATTCTTTTAAAAGGTATTGAACATACTCCTATGTTTATTGTTTAATATCTCATTAAGGACTCCCAAGAATTCTTCTGATGATTCTTAATACACAAAATAAGTATGTTTCTTCTTTTGGTGTGCCCATTATTTTTTCCATCTTTTTAGCCAATGTTGTGAGCAAATTACTATTTCAAATGTGTCTTTTGCCCATATGAATTGAACAGTAAAGACCCCTTACTGCAGCATTCCTGTGTTAATACTCATACAATCTTATTTTGACTGGTGAGCGTAAAAGTAATGTATGCCTTTCCATATGACTCACTTATGTTCCTTGCTATATGTCTCTCAATTGCAATAGATTTCCTAATACACGCTGTATTTTAATGAAAAATGTTTACAAAAGTCATCATTCTTCTGTCTGATCATGTGATTCTTATTTTTAACCATTCAGTTGCTGGTAACCATAGAGTATACTGCATCCAAAAAGGATTCCATTCCTATTATGCTAAATTTACCTACTGCACTTTGATATATTTCATCCTGATGTTTTACTACTATATTTTCTCACATACAATACACACCTTAACTCCAAAAAACAGCTGGTGGGAACTGGGGTGCATGTTGTATGAGAGAAATTCAGGCCAGATCTGGCCCATGGAGCTGAATCATTTGGTGCATGAGATTCCCCATAGATTTGGAAGTTTAGTGTGGGGAAGTGGTGGCAGCATTAATTGCCATGGCTCTGGCAATTAATGCTGCCATCATTTCCCTGCCACATGCCAGATTGGGCTGGTGCACAAAATTAATCCACAGTCAGTCTCAGAGCATGGGATCAGATCTGGCTTACAGCCCCACACAGAATCTGGCTCACAAACTGGCTCTATCTCACCCACCCAGCCAACACAGCCAGAAAGACTGAGCAGTACAGGCTTATTGGTTTCTGTAGGTGGCTCACAGGGTGCAGAATAATGAGCACGTGTGGCTCCCAACTACTACTACTGTTACTACAAGGAAAGATTTTTCCCCCTTTATTCTGCCTTTCAAAAACATTACATTTAGGGATGCATTTGTAATACATAGCCCCCTTTGTACATTTCCCTTCTGGACATTGATATAACAGAAGGTCCTTCTTGCCTGCACCTCCCACCCCCAATTTTGTGCATTTTTTTTCCTTCTGAGTATTGGCAGAGACCATTGCATGGGTGTGGCAAGGCTCAGTACAAGCCAGAAAGCTGAAGTGGCTTTCTGTAAGATAAACCTACAAAGTACATCTACATATCAGTTAAGCTCAGTGTCACTAAATAAAACAAAAGAACTAAAATATCCACTTTAAAGACTGTAAATATACCCTAGTGCTAACCTAACTCACTTCCTGTCCCCAGTAACCTTTGATCCTCACTATCTCGCATTGCATTTTTATATATTTCTCACAATACATTTTTATATTTCATCTGTCTCATCTTTACCATAGCATTTTGTATTTTATATTTTTAAACCCTTAAGGAATGTACTCCCTGTAGAATGAAGTTACACACTGAACCATTGTTAAAACTGCATTGAAATTGTAATTGTAAAGTGATAAAATCTGCTATATCAAATGGTCCCTCGAGTGAATGTGAGTGAATGGTGATCAGTAAGTAATTAAATGACAATAGCCTAGCCAAAGGAACTTACCATTACAAAACTCTACAAGCCATTTTAGCCTAATCAAGCCAAGGAACTGATCCCTGGAATTGAGCACTGACCCTAGTGACTATTTCTGCAGCCCTTAACAATACCATTGTTAATTAATCAAAATCACAAACTGACTCCTGAAACTGCACTACCAGCAGACAAGACCCCTGTGACTAACAGCTGTCAGATACTACTCAAGACCCATGTGGGACAGCGGCCTCCAGCTTGGGCAGTCAAGATGATGCTGGGCGATCACACAAGTCTGCCAGAAAGGGATAAAAGGCAGTGAAGCATGACCCTCAGTGGCGCCCTCTCATCCAGCACCTGACTTACTGAGATAGAAGGACATGCAGGCAACCCCCTTCTGGAGAAGACATTGCCTTGAAGGAAGCTGACTATCAACAGCAGACTCCAGGGCATCGGATAGGCTGATATACTGACACCAGTGCTCTCACAATCACTACAGCAGCTACCATATACTATACTACATGGGTTTAAATGACGTGGGTTTGAATGACTGAGTGCATGTGTGTGTGTGTGCTAAGGTGACCAGTACCACTCATAATGCAAACTTTGCATTTATGATTTTATTGGTAACTTCACATCCCATACAATAAACTAGAATTTATGATGATGCCGCAAATTGGTCCTTTGTAGCCAACACATTATATGTAAGAAAATAAGTTATATTTATTGGTGTTTATTTCACAGGTGGGCTGTGAAGATTAACTAGGTAATTTATGTAAATACCTTTAGAAAGTGACATATGAAATTAATAAGTATTAGACTTAGTATGCCCCAGGCTCTATATATTTGGTTTTACCACCTTTATTGTAATCCCATGGCATGGTATGAGAGGTATGCCATAGTTTATCTCAGTCACATTGTATTTCTTGTCTCTTAAACTTTGGGGAGAGTATTCCCATACTCATTCTAATGAGGCTTAGCCTGGGAAATATTAACTGCTAAAATTCCTCAAAAACTTAGAAGACCTGGAAGGATCCTAAATTACCCCCTGAAACTGAGTGAGCAGAACAAAGACTGTGTGTTTAGTACAAAACAAGATGGTATTGGAACATGCTTATTTTAAAATTAAGACCTTGTTTTTGGGACAGAACAAGATGACATTGGGATGTATTTATTTGGAAGAAGGATATATACATAATCAATATCCAATTATACACTTGTCATTTTGATATCATTGACTTCACAGTCTACATGAATTCATCAGAGTAGGTCATGTCATGCAAAACCAATTTCATTCTTTGATGAAATTATAGGTGCGGTTGATAAAGGAACTTCATGGATGGAATACACTTTGCATTCTAATTAAAATAATAGTTCTATAGAATCTCACAAAGGTACACATTAAATGGATTACAGAAATAATTTACATATTTCAAAAAGTTTTCAGTGAAGTATGATTTATTGGAGATATTTCTAGTTGTGTTACTGCATATAGCTACTAGGAACAACTGCTATTAAACATGTTCATCAATGACCTGGAAATTAATATAAAACAACTGATAAAATTTGTGAATCGCATATGATGGGTGGATGAGAGCAAGACAGCCATGCAGAGTGATCTAGATTTTCTGTAAATTACAGAAATAAGAGCCATCACATAAAACATGTCTTGATACAGCCAAATACACAGTTATATACCCAGGAACAAGGAAAACATGTCATGATTACAGAATAGGTTTCTGTATCTTCCAAAAAAAGGGTGACTTGAAAAGATGTAGGAGCTGAGAAACTAGTCAACATAAGTCCCCAGTGTGATACTGTAATAAAAAGGGATAGTGTGTTCTTTGGATACAAAAACAGGGGAGAAGTTAAATAGGAATAGGGAATTCCTAATTAACTTCTTCCCTTTTTCTATGACATTGCTGAAGCCAATTCTGGCGCAATGAATATATCAGGAGTCCACATTTTTAAAAAGATTATTGTAAAAATTAAAGATAATGCAGAAAAGAGCCATAACCATAACAAACTAAGGGCTAGGGAAAGTGTTTTAACACTGAGATTCTTAAGGCTCAGACAGAAGTGCAGCTTCCTGCTGTAACTCATAGCACTTTGCAGGATGAGGTGTGAGTTACAGCAATCCTCTGAGCCCAACAGACGTCTGCTGTTGAGCCCCAGGGTTTGGGGAATTCAGCTGCAATTTGGAGCATCTGCAAGTCTTCAGCCACTTTCCCTTATTCTTGCCCCTCCCTCCTTCCAGCCCTGACTCTGTGTTCAGAGTGGGAGGGGGGAAGGGAGCAGAGGGAGTTTGGTCTGGGATGGGTCTCATGGGGACTGCAATTCACTCACTCAACCCTCCAGCACTGGCTGAAAAAAATCCAGACTGAACTCCCTCTGCTCCTTTCCCCTACTTCCATTCAGAAGACAGCGCCGGAAGCTCTGCTTCTGGCATGCGCAGACAGACATAAAGGTGCTCTGTTTTGAAGCGTCTTCATCTGAACCCTTATGCACTGAGGGTTCAAGTTGTTGTAAACTGAACCCTTTTAAAGTGCTCTACAGCCATACATTTGTGTTTGGTCATGGCTGTCAAGTGTTTTCAGGGACCAGATCAGGTGAAAATTTTCCTTTCTGTCTGTGCCTTCAAAAAATTCAATGTGTAGCTTACCAGAAAGTAGTCTGAGAGGGGACTTGATTTTGGTATGTGACTACCAAATTGGGAGACAATCCCAGATCCTTGCCAAGTGCTCTTACTCCTGCAGTATATGATGAAGATGAGCTTTATACTAAAGTTAATGCAGTCTGCTAGGTAAATGCACTTATTTTTGTGGACATTTCCTAGCTCAGGTCAGAAGACCTGTTGAGATGTCTGTGCCTGACACAGCCAGCAGAAAATAGGACTGTTGACTCAGTACAGGTCAAAATACTTCATTGAAATTAATGAAGGGCTTCCTGGGCAACAGAGGGTCCATGTCTGAAGGCATTTACAGTTGTTGCCTGTTGAATAGGAGAGCTATGAAGTTCTGCAGCACAAAGTATGACGTACCTCTGGAAGTATCTTAGCTATGCATCTGCTTAGATGAAAAAGAATGTCTCTATATGCCTGGTTTCATTAGCTTGGAAAAATCAGACACCAAATTGGAACCCTTTTAGAATTTAGCCCCCTGAGTCTATATATTTCCAGGATTATTTTCTTCATCATAAAGAAGGATTTAAATGTTTTAAGTAACCGAAGAGCATTTGGTATAATAAAAGTAATTACATTTTAAAACTGCAGGAATCTATTCAAGATAATATCTTATGAAAATACTTTATAAGGACAGGACTGCTACAGTTTTCAACATACTGTCTTTTCAATATGAGGTAGTAACTATTCATTAGATTATACAATATTTCATTACATTTAGGGGAATTTATTTTGTAACAGAAACATACAATATTGTAAACTACAAAGGAAAAATTAATTACAATTCAATATTATGGGTTTGATATTTAGATAATATAATTTCCCTGTTTTACATCAGGTTCCATGTGAACAAGTCTAATTGCATTCATTTTTTCAGTGAATTATCTGGTTTGTTTCTTGAGGAAAAAGTAAGAATTACATGAAGAACCTGTTTTCATAACCTATTTATTTCTCATTGAATGGGGGCACTACTATATTGTGTACTGAAATGAGTATTTCTGGGCAAAAATAGAAAGATGATGACTGGAATTTAGTGCCTGGTACTGTATGCCAGATTCACCAACTGGTTTGTAGAAAGAGAGAGTAGTGCTGTTTCCTGACAATTCATCCTAAATCAGTATTATGATTTTAAGTAATCTAAACAGATGATTGTGGTGGAAGTGTGTTGGGTTAACTGTCTATGATTATTCTTGAAGGCAAAAAGACCCACCACACTAGTTTTCAACTGGCCTTTGTTGTCCTTAATTATGATGATATTGTCTTTCAGATTACTTCTGGGTCCAATTCTACATGTTAGTTTTGACCGTAAAATTCTAATTTATTTGGGTCTTGGTAAGCTCATCAATCAGCTTGTTCTTTTTTGATAATACAGTAGCTATGCACTCACTATCCACACACCAGTTAAAAAATGTATTCTTATAATGACCTTTCTTTGACTCTAAAACTCATTACAAATTTTGCCTGAGGAGCCCAATTTTGATAAATTTTCAGATGTTTTGTGCCAGGTGGGCCATGTTGAGGTTCCTTGCATACTTCTTACATCCTGTATTTTGAATATAACATTCCCCTTTGTTCCTGACTAAGTACCAAACACCTTTGAAATAACAGAAATACACATTAACCTCAACAATAAAGCAATACTTCTTTTTGCTATCCATCACCATTGTCACTAACCTGGACTTCTCAGATGGTGATAGTACTAGAGCTGTGCGAAGCTGCAGTAGCCGATTTGATTCAGAGGAGATTCAGCCCAGTTCAGGGCCTGAATCTCCAAATCTGAATTGAATCTGGAGACTAATTAAAAGCTCTGAATCGATTTGAAGCATCCAAATTGATTCAGGAAAGCTTCAGAAAAGATTCAGCCACTTCGGAGATTTGGCCATAAACTAAATAGGCAGCTGACACAGCTGCCTCCAGCTGGTAAGTCTGTTGGAGTTGAGGGAGGGAGGGATAGGGGCTGGGGCTGGGACGAGCTGCCCATCTGGCGCAGGGGGCGTGGGATGTAGGCGTGGCAGCACTCAGAGCGGGGGCTCTGCCCTGATGCCACTTGCCCAGTCAGGGCAGGGGGTGGGATGTGGGCGTGGCTCACTCCAGGTGGAAGGGGGCACATGGCAGCAGGACAGAGCCCCCGCTCCCAGCACTGATGCGGGTGTGGCAGCGCTGGGAGCAGGGGCTATGCTCTGCTGTTGCCCGGAGCAAGCCGTGCCTGCATCACGCCCCCACTGTGTCGACTGGGCCAACAGCAGCAGGGCATAGCCCCTGCGGCTCCCCCCACTAGGGCACAGGCAGAAACAGCCTTCAGAGAAGCCCCCATGGCTGACCTGCCCAACCCCATCCCCCATCCAGCCCAGCGTCTCTGCACTTAAAAAAAAAATAGCCCTGCACTCACCAGTTCTGGCAGTGGCGATCGGGGCCTCTGAGGGCTCATGACAGAGCCCTCCTATGTAGCTCAGGACAGTGGGGATTGCCCCTCACCCCACTTGGCACCTGCAAAGCAGTTGCCCCATGGCACAGGTGCAGAGCGCCTGGACAGAGTGCTGTGTGCTTTCTGGGAGCTGGGGCAGCTCCACCTGTCAGCCAGAGTCTGGCACTGCTCAGCCCCAGTGGCCCCAGCTCCCAAACAGCGCGCGGTGCCCTGCCTAGCCACACAGCACCCGTGCGATGAAACAACTGCCACATGAGTGCCAAGCAGCGGGAGGAAACTCCAGCTGCCCCCCACTGGCCCACACTGTGTGTGGGGGCTTTTCCATGAGCTCCCAGAGGCCCCAATCACCACTGCTGCAGCTGGTGAGTGTGGAACTTTAAAAAAACCCAAAAAACCCTGCACTCACTGGATGCAGCAGAGGTGATTGGGGCCTCTAGGGGCTCATGGCAGAGTCCCCCTGCACAGCATGGGGTAGTGGGGCACAGCGGGGATCACCCCCCCTGCTTGGCACCCATGTGGCAGCTGTTACATCATGCAGGTACACTGTGGCTTGGCTGGGTGCCATGCTCTGTCTGGAAGCTGAGATGGCTCCAGCAGTCAGCCAGAGCCTGGCAGCGCTCAGCCCCAGTGGCGCCCTGCCAAGCTGCGCTGAACCTATGCCATGAGGCAGCTACTGCATGGGTGCCAGGTGGGAGTAGCAATCTCTTCTGTCCCCCACTGCCCCACGCTGTGCAGGGGGAGGGGAGGAGGGGGTCGGGACTCTGCCATGAGTGCGGGGCTTTTTTTTTTTAAGTGCTGGGACTGGGCTGGGGATGGAGCTGGGCAGGGCAGAAGCTGTGGGGCCTTCTCTCACGGCTCTCCCTGCCCAGGGAGAGGTAGGCACAGCTGGAGGAGCTGTAGAAGAACCTGCAGCCACCTGGATGTGCCTTCCTTTCCCCGTCCGATCACCAAATATCTCCGAATCAGCACCAAATCTTCTGAAGCCAATTCAGCTGTATCGATTAGGGACAATGATCTGAATCTCCAAATCGAATCACTGTCCTCCAAATTGGCTGAATCTGAATCCAAATCAAATACTTCCCTATTCACACAGGCCTAGACAGTACTTCCTGGGTTAGACCCTCTGCTGCCATAATCAAACATCTTCCTGCCCCTTAGCCTAGCTAAGAGTATTAGTCTAACCTCTGTTTCTGTGCAGAGCCAATCAAATGAAATATAGCTAATGCTTTTTCCTTGTTCTAAAGTGCCACTCCCTCCAGCAAAGTTTAGGCATCCTGTATCCAATGTCTTTCATTTATGCAAGTCTAAAATGGACGACAGGCTAGCAGGTGGAAACCAGAAAGTCAACGCCCTGCCCAGTGCTGGGCAATCCTACTTTTCTGCAGAGGGAATGCTTTACTCCTATAAAAGTTGTTCATCTTCATAAACTTTTTCTGAGTGGATAGAAGTAGACAGTCCATTCTGAAGTGTGAAAAAAATGATAATGAAATTGAATTAATTGAATTTTAAAAGTGCATCCCAATTCAAAAGGAGTCATGTTTTATAAAATAAATGTATGACTTCAGTTACTTGAGTAGTATTATGGAAAATATTGCTGATACACACCACTTAGATTCAATTAACTAATATAGTTATCTGTTTGATAAAGAAGAAAAGAAAGCTTCTCTCTTCTTAGGATTAAGTATATATCTACATTCTATTAACTGTCGGTTTTTACTTGCAAGAATTTATTTTTTGGTCACCACAACTAAACCAGCTATAGCCAATGGGTACATGTTAGCTCAAAGGTTGATTCTTTAATCAATGTATAGACAGATATTGATTTTTTCCTACAGAGTGAACTATTGAAGTTAGAGTGATGTTGAGTTTGCCATTCTTTTAAAAACCCTCTGATAATTTCTCTATTAGCAATGCCTAACTTGTAAATTTGTCCCACTCCCTTTTAGTTTGACGAATCAGGCTCAGTTTGCTATGTTTTTTAAAAATGTATATTTCTTCGTATATGTGATAAACAGTGTTAAATCACTGATTTTTTTCCATGGAGCATCCTCTTATTTAATCATTTAGAGTAGTGCTGTCAAAGATATGGCCTGGTTATCTGGCCTCTGGTGCTGCCTATGGGTCTTGGACTGGACACACATCTCATGCAGTGTGCCTCAGATTGACTTATGTGCAGTGTGCACTGGCTTTGGCTCTGGTCCCATGCACTGCACATGGTATGTGGGACAGGTCTGATATCAGCTGTACATGGAGTGCAGGGCTGGAGACAGTCTGGCAGCTCAGGGATGGAGTCGGTCTAGGATGTACACTGCATGTAGCATTCATATCAGACCACCCTGTGCAGCCTATGGACTGGCTTTGTGCCACTTATTTGGCCCTATGGGACTGGATGAGTTTGATATCCCTGGCTTATAATTTTCCTAACTGGTAATATTTGTGAGAGGGATTCCACTGTCCAGTCATTTGTACCACTCAAGGAAATCATCACATGCATGATTAATTGGCTCTATTTGCTTTTGCCTAAGTGCTTTTATAACAGGCATGATGAGATTCCCAGACATCAGTCATCAAATGATTTATTGTTTTTTCTGGTTAGGCTTACTTAGGCTGCTTCTATATCTAAATCAGTTGGGTTTTTTCTCTTGCCATTTCTGCAGCAGCATGCCTTTCTCTTTTCTTGTAAAAGAAAAAAAGCAAGTGAAATCTTTAAAATGACAGAACTCAGTTGCAGCACTCTCTGCAATGGAAGCATCCAATTAACAAACTTCCCGCCTACAGGGGGAGGGGGAATGAATGTAGCTGTAGTTAATGGATGGGGGCAGGAGGGAATGAGAATAGCTGGGGAGTCAGATATTAGTCAGGTTATAATATGTCATAAATCCAATGTCTATATTTAGTCCATGATTTTTGTATCCAGTAGACTGATGAAGTGCAGTTCATAGGCTTGTCTGTGAAAGGTGTAAATTCCCTTTGAGGATTAGAACTGAGAGATTGGAGAGAGAATGGTTTTCTTGTGAGACATGTGCCCCCACAGGTAATTGATTATTCTTGTCTTTGAATGCACACTGAAAATCTATCATTCTGGTACACAGTTGTTGTTTGGTTCCTTCAACATATTTTCCATCAGGGCATGCGGTGCATTGGATGAGCTATATTACATTTCTTGAGGTGCAGGTGTAAGATCCAGGAATGTTGATGGTTCTATTGTGGGATTTAGCAATTGTGGGCTACTGAAAATATGTCGGCAGGTTTTCCATTTCTTGTTCTTGTCTGGATTCATTCAGTGTGTTTTGGGCCATAGAAGCTTACTTCTGGTGATGAGGTTGGTGAGGTTCAGTGCTTGTTTAAAGGCTAGGATGGACAAGAAACCCACAGACCAACATACAAATCTGTATAGAACTAGCAGTCACCCTAAACACATCAAGAAAGCTGTAATGTACAGTCAAGCCCTCCGATATCACCAAATTTGCACTGAGCAGAACACCCGTGATTGTCACCTCACACATCTCAAAAGGGCTTTAACATAACAAGGACATTCCTCCAGGGACATAGATCACACTTTTGAAAGAGGCACCTGGATATTACATGGAGAATTGTTGCAGTACAGAAGAAAAACCCCCATGAATCCCACACCACTGGCTATGACCTATCTTCCCTCCCTGGAACCTATATGGAAAATCCTTAAGCAGTTGCAACCCATACTAGAAGGAGACCCAATTCTGAAATAAATCTTCCCAGAACCACCCATCTTAGCCTTTAAACAAGCACCAAACCTCATCAACCTCATCACTAGAAGCAAACTTCCTAAGGCCCAAAACACTCCGAATGGATCCAGACCATGGCATGACAAAAAATGTAAAATCTGCCAACACATCTCCAGGGGTCAGTCCTGGGGCTGGTTTGTTCAATATCTTTATCAATGATGTGGATAATGGCATAGAGTGCACCCTCAGCAAGTTTGCAGATGACACAAAGCTGTGTGGAGTAGTAGATAATGCTGGAGGGTAGGGCTAGGATTCAGAGACACCTAGACAAATTGGAGGATTGGGCCAAAATAAATCTCATGAGGTTCAACAAGGACAAGTGCAAAGTCCTGCACTTCAGAAGGAAGAATTCCATGGACCAGCCCAGGCTGGGGACCAACTGTCTGGGCAGCAGCTCTGCAGAAGAGGACCTGGGGACAATGGACAATAAGCTGCATATGAGCCAACAGCATGCCCTTTTTGCAAAGAAGGCTAACAGCATACTGGTCTGCATTCGTAGGAGTGTTGCCAGCAGGGCAAGGGAAGTGATTATTCCCCTCTATTCTGCACTGGTGAAGCCGCAACTACAGTACTGTATTCTGTTTTGGGCCCCCCATCCTTGGAGGTTTTTAAGACTCGGCTAGACAAAGCTTTGGCTGGGATGATCTAGTCGGGGATGGTCCTGCTTTGAGCAGGAGGTTGCACTGATGACCTCCTGAGGTCTCTTCGAACCCTAATTTTCTATGATTCTACTGGTTGCAAAAAGAGGGCTTTGTTGGCTATGGGAATAGGTATGACAGCACTCCAGAATCAACCTGTCACTTTCTCAGAGATCAGAATTACTTTCCTCCCCTTAACTGAAGCCTCTCTCTTAAACTCAAATAACTCATATGAGGAAACTGCACATTAGCTTGTTTCCTAATAGTTTACCAATCTCTTCTCAGCACCTTATTTACCCTATTTATTAGAAGTCATTAAACTCTGTTAAGAACAAATCCTTACCAAATATGTAAAAAGAAATCTAAGTGTATTGAGGGCACTGAAATAACACCTTTTATGCCTTGCATAGAAGTAATACTTCAAAGAACAGTAGGATGTAATTAAGTATATTCTCCATTGTTCATGCTGCCTACTCCTAAAAATTGAATACAACCATAGATATTCAAGAAAGCTGCTCATTCCTTCTTATATAACCTTGGTTTGTTGGGAAAATTCAAACAGCAGTTTATGTTATACAGTGATTTTCAATAGCTTTATGAATGTCTAAAGAAACCAAGGGGAAATCAATGTTTTTCTTACCTATGCCCTATGTACGTGTACCCTAGTTATAAAAACAGAATGTTATTGGTACTAATTTGTTTTCTGTTTGTAATTGCTTGAATATTTAATGGAAACAAAATTCAGTCTACGTGTCGCTTCCAAATTGTATTTGCCATATAAATTCACACTTCATTATAACTGCTGTGTGAATCATCGTATTAGTCATATAATCTGCTCCATGGATAAATTTGTGAAAGCGTAAATAAAGTAGTGGAATTTGCAATCCAGACACTGTGGGAGATTTTTTTTGCTGAGCCTCCATGTAAAGGGCTAATATGGTACCAATTGCTTAAGCTGGAGCACTCCCTGCCTGTAGGAAGCCTATAGGTAGGGGCCTACCAAACTTGACGTGACTCCAAGTCAATTTTGTGGGCAGATCCTGGGACCAGCAACCATTTTCACAGGCTGAGTGAAGCAGGGCCCCCGCATGCCTCTGACTGGCCGGGGGGGCCTCAGTAGTCCTGCCCCTCCCTACAGATTGCCAAATGGCCCCAAACTGCTGCTTAGATTGTAATGTATCAATTAATGGCTTCTGTGGGCTTAATCCTTTTATTAAGCCCATGGAAGCCATTAATTAATACATGATTAAACAATCTAAGTGGCAGTTAATGGCTACCATGGGCTTAATCAGGGGATTGTTTTCAGTAACTGAGGGTCTCAACTCAGCAAAAGCACCTGATCAGGGTCCAAAATGTGAACAGCACTAAGGAAGGGGGAAGCTGGTTATCTGAACTCCAGTGGCAGTGACGGGCTGCACCTGTAGTACTGGTTCAGCTTCACAGCTATTGCCTGGAATGGACCCCTTCTGTGCTGGTTTTCACAAGGACAGCTTGACAGTTCTTGCAATGCCTTGTTTTGACCCATCAGCTTGTTGCATGTGTGGTAGATTAAAGCCTGACAGTCTTGAAACCACATTAAGAGCATGATGAACTAGGTGGCATTGTCAGCCACAAATGATCATTCACATGATCTTGAATGTCCCTTCACCCTAAGAGACTGCAAAGCTCAAGCATGCACTGTGTACTGGGTGTGATTTCAGCTCCTCACTCACAAACTGCTGGTAGTGGTGCATATGCTTGGTGTGGTAACAGACCATATTGAACCATGAATTCCACGATGTGAGCACAGGCTCTGGTGGCAATGGCACAGTGCCATGTGAGTCCCCACTGATTGGCAATGGACTCCCTGTACCAGACCTTATGGCCTGGACAGTGCTTGAAGGCTTTCTTGAAGGAAAACACTAGACTATCCACATTGGGGAACTGTATGCACCAGATGTCACCTATTAAGGACTAATGTGCACATCGTAGGTGACATGAACAGCATGAACACAGGCAGGTCCTGGTCTATCCAGCTCCCCAGTACAAAGAAAATGTGCAGCACATAGTTACCTGGAGGGTTGCTGGCTTCATCAGCCACAATGGAGAAGGAGTCATACTCTACAAAGGCAGCCTTTATGGACTGGAAAGCAATCACTGCAGGGAGACAGTCTTGGCGAAGCTTGTTGGCATGCAGAAAACTGCCAGCATTTGGCAGGTTTGGCTCAAGTAGTCCCTTAATTTTGAGTGATCACGTTTCTCCAGCAGGATATTCACCACAGTGAAAGCCTCCACAAGAGAAATTGCAGCCTCTGCAACAGTCTTCTGCTTCATGTATGTCTTGGACTCTAAATGATGATCTATGCTGGTTTTCCTGGACACATCCAGATTTACATTGCAGGAGGTACAGAAGAGTCTGCTTCCATCTGCGTGCAAGTTTCCTCCAGTATACTGTCTTGCATGGTGCAGCACTGAAATGTATTTGGTCATCTTGGAAGATTTCTTAGTGTTGACCATCCCTGCTCCTAGTCAGGCTGCTTCATGCCTGTGGGTGCTCTAAAACTGATGCCAAAACCCACCTGCTTCCCTGACTATGTCACAGGCTCAGCCCCTGATTTGCACCCTCTCCCTGTGCTTCAGGACATCAGAGCTTCCCACCCTTTTCTGTTCTTGAAGGTTTTTTTGCTTTCTGTCCCAGCTTTCCCCAGCCAGACAGTGTTTTTTGCTGAGCTCGCACTTTTTTTGCAGAGTTCATGCTTTTTGCAGAGCCCATCTGAAATCAGGGTTTTTGCAAAAACTGTGCAGTCGCAATTTTGGTAGGTCCCTACCTATAGGAAGTAGTGTCACCCAAAATCCCCATAGCAGTAGTCATTGTAGCCCTACCTTTGGTTACCCTTCTGCATGAGAGGTAGTAGAAAGGGTCTCAAAAAACAGCGTGGGGCTGTCTTAATCTATTCCTATGACTGATAAATTATTTTGTAGCTGGATATGAGCTTTCATAGCCTCTTTATGCTATTATAGCGGCTTAAATAGGCCACGGGTTCCAGGCTTTTATTTATTACATACGAGAAGAGATACACCTCTGTGGTTATTACAGTCACTTCTGTCTCCTCTGTTTTTATAGAGTTGGATGAAATGAGTGTCTTTGAAATCTTGCAGAACTTCTTCCAATAGTCTTCTTGCAGTCTTCCATCCAACTGAGTAGCAGTACCTCATGTAGTTTTTGCAGCAAGTCTTTCTTTGCACATTTGTAAATGTTGGCAGGTAAACAGTCAGATCATGAAGGTTTGTTATTGCATCAAAAAGATTCGTATTGTTCAAGTTCCTTTAGTGTAGGTTTGGCATCCAGTGAAGTCATAACTTCAAACCCAGGCAATTCATCTAGCACATGTTGGTCTACTTGGTTCAGTATATCATTCCACAGTGCACAATCCACCTCTCCTTCCCATTATTCACCTCTCCTTCCCATTTCCACCTCTCCTTCCCACTTCCTTCCCATTATCAGTTATGATATTACCATGCAGGACTTTCAATGGAGCCATCTTGTACTTTGTTGGCTCAATGGCCTTTCTAATGCCTTCATACTGCTGTCTACTGTCTCTTCTGTTAGGCTCCTGTTGGATGGTATCACAGAGACCCAGCTAAAATTCTTAAACACTCCTCCTGGAAGCTATTTGAACAGCCTTATGAGCTTCTCATAGGTTGTTGGGTGAATCAGTAGTAGGAGTAGACTTGTAGGTGATTAGGGCAGTTGTTTTTCTCTCAATGAGTGGCAGCAGTACCTCTGAATGGTCTACAAGCCAGTCAACATTTTCTTAGTATTCTTTCCAAAACTCTTGATTGATGCATTGACATATTCGTTTTCAGGACTTCCCATGCATCTGGTGCAGTTTCATTCATTCCAGCTGACTTTGCTACCTCTTCATTGAAAAGCTATTTCTTGGCAGGATCATTGATTTGGCACAAGTCAATAAAATGTTGTCCAGCAGGTTTCTTGCAGTGTATCTTCTCAGCTTGAAGTTTCACTTTGCAGCAGACAGGGGAGTGGTCCATTTTGCAGTCTGTGCTTTGAAAGGATTGTGTATGCAGGGTATCTTTCGAATGCATATGCAGATCAAGCTGATGCCAGTGCTTGGACTTTGGGTGTATCCATGATGTTCTTCTTCTGATGTTACCAGCAAAGAATGTGTTGGTCACTGATAAGTCTTGACTGGCACAGAGCTCAAGAACTCTCTGACCATTGTTGTTCATATGTCCAATGCCATCCCTACGCAGAATCTCAGCAATGGACCCAACTCTTGCATTGAAATCTCCAAGTACTAGAATGTGTTTCTTCTTGGATTCCTGCCAATCAGATCTTCCAGCTGTTGATAGAAGCTGTCCTTCTCCTCATCACTAGCCTGCAGAGTTGGAGCATAGGCACTGACAAAGTTGATGAATCCCTTCTGTATTCTAACTCAAAGGGTCATGGTATGTATTGACATTGCAATCAGAGCTTCACATGATGACATAAGCTCATTTCTTATACCAAAACCTACACCGTGCTCTCCTTACTCTTCCAGGTTTACCATGCCAGTAAATGGTGTTGTCCTTCTCCTTTATGAAGCCTGTGTCTGACAGCCAAGTTTCCAAAAGAATTGCAATATCAACTCTGAAATGTGCAAACTTGTTACTCAACACAGCCATTTTTCTCAGATCTGAATCCAGATCAAAATCATATCCAGAGGTCAAAGTCTGTATATTCCAGCAAACAATTCTGTTTATAAAATCAGTTGAGCCAGGATATAAGCACTGAGGCATGGCTTGTTTGACCCACCTTTTCTAGGGCCACCCACATGCAAGGGAAGCAGGTCATCCTTTAACAGGGCTGCTTGGAAATCTTGGTAGCTGTCTCAGGGCCATTTTGCCTCCTTCAGATCCCTGTGGCCACCTTACCAAGACCTTTAGTGCATATGCCTAGGCAGAATTATGGAGAAGCGGAGGCTGCCATAGACTTGTCATCCCCCTTTTAGATCACTGAGCCAAAATCTAAAGGCCAGAACAGGTCTAGACATTCAGTGATACAGAGGTTGTAGCTTCTGCTACAGCTCAACCTGAATAGAGCTGCTAACTGCTTGTTGCTTCAGCATAAGCATCTTTCTGTCAGAGTGAGGACTCTTAGCCTTTCTTCTACCAAGAAGTGTCCACAAAGGAGCAGAGAATTCAGTTTAACGTCATGCCCAAGACAATGCTGCAGGAAAAATCTTATGCTGCATTCTTTTACCTAGATTTCAACATTTTAGCTGAGAGAATCTATCCTGAGAGTCAGTGTGGCTTCTGCTAGGGAAGGTCTACCATAGATATGGTCTTCTCTGTCAGACAACTTCAGGAAAAGTGCAGAGAGAAGTGTATCCTGCTGTACATGGCTTTCATAGATTTAACAAAAGCTTTTGACATGGTTAGTCAACCAGGGCTTTACACTATTTTGAAGAAACTTGGTTGCCCACCTATACTTTTAAACCTTGTGAAATCCTTACATGTTGGTATGAAGGCAACTGTAATGTATGTAAACCAGGAGTCTGACTCATTCAGCATCAACAATAGAGTGAAGCAGGACTGTGTACTGGCTCTCACATTGTTAAACATTTACTTTTCTTTCCTTCTTCAACATGAGTTCCATGATGTTCAAGAGGGTGTTTATCTTAGCACTAGACATGATGGAGGACTGTTTAACATTGCAAGGTTCAGAGGTAAGGTGAAGGAGATCATCATAAGGGACCTGTTGTTTGAAGATGATGCAGCCTTTGTGGCTTACAGTTTTGATGCCCTACAACTTCTCATTACCAAGTTCTCTGACTCATGCAAAATCTTTGGGCTAGACATAAATTTGAAGAAGACTTTTATCATGCACAAAGACTTCAGAACTAGTTTCAGATATCACCCTAGATGGGACTTGTCTTGATGTTGCTGACCAATTTTTCTACTTTGGCTCTACTGTTACCAGCAATGTAGACCTTGATGCTGGGCTCGCTAGTAGAATTGGCAAAGCAGCCAGGAACTTTGGTCTTTTGAAAGACAAAGCCTGGAACAATAACAAACTGTCAACTAAAGTAAAAATAAATATTTATGAGACATGTGTTTTATCTACTCTTCTATATGGCTCAGAAACATGGACAAACTACGCCAAATATATCACAAGAGTAAACAGCTTTTATATCAGATGCCTGTGTAAAATTCTTCAAATAAGATAGCAAGATAGGGTGACAAATGTGGAAGTGTTAAATTATACTGGTATGTCATCCATGGGAATTATTAAGAAAAGACTCAGGAGCCTTGGTCATGTCAAGCAAATGCCAGATCACAGGATCCCAGAGAATATGCTACACTATGAAGCTTATGAGGGGTCTAGGAAGAGAGCAGATGACAGTGAAGATTTCAGGATGCTTGCAAAGATGACTTAGCATCCTTTGGAATCTCTGTGGATGATTGGGAAAGGAGTGCAGAATGCATGGGCGACTGGTTCCTCCTGAGTCTGGGAGGACATCAGCAGGGTGTCCCCCAGTAGCCAGCCAGTGACGGGAGGGGAGGGGGTCCCCCGGCAGCCAGCCGGCAGCCAGTGGAAGTGCCAGCAATTCTGCATGCAGCATGGTGGAGACAATTTTAGTGAGGGCACAAGCACTGTCTATGCCCCCCTACTAGCTGGAGTGCTTGCTGTCGGAGGGGCACCAGCGCTCTCAAGGGGGGCACGTGCCACCCCATACTCTCCATTACACATCACCTATGCCACTCTGGTTGGCAGAATCAGCTTGCAGATGGGGTAAGGTGCTGTGAGGTGGACTGGATCAAGTTTTGTGATGGCTGGTGTCAGAGGAGGAGAGAATCTGCTATTTGGATTCAGAGCATTGCTAGTATGTGGGTGTGCCCTACCTGTGGGCGGGACTGTCACTTGCACATCAGACTGATCAGCCATCAAAGAACACATTGGCGCATACACATTGCCAATTGAAATGGGAGGAGCAGGTCCTGGAGCTAGGAGGAGTTGAGCAAGCAGGATTAGGGAATTTTTAGGACATTTTATTTATTTTTTCCTACTTGAGTCACAGATCAGGCTTTGTGACCTCAGAGCTAAAAAATTCCCAATAGAGGGTGTGTGCAATTCTCCCTGAAGCTGTCACATACCTTTATTACTTAGTGACACTGGGGCTTGGGTTATTCAAATACAGAACTAAGTCTTTTTCATATTAATATACATAAAATTTCATGAAATGTTTCTTGGACAATTCAAATAAAGCATTTACTTTTCAGGTCTGTTTCTTTGGCCCTTTTGTTGTTAAAATTCTTTGTCTTGAAAAGGAGTTCTTCCTGCATGCGATGTGAGGAATCAAGCCATTAGAACTGAATTCATCTTTTCAATATTTAATATATATTATTCATTTAATATAATATTTTGAGTGTACGTATACCAGGAGTAGACAACATTTTTTGGTCAGAGTGCCCCAAAACCCCACAATGCCTACCTTGGAAGGTGCCAGAGTGCCGGCATGCCAGAAAAACAGAATGAGGGCAGGGGGTAAATGGCAGGATGCCCTGCTTGTGCCTCTTGCCCCCCACCCACAGCCCCTGCCCTGTGCCCCCCAGCCCTGCTGCCCCATGCCCCCAGCCCTGCTGCCCCATGCCCCCCTCGTGCACACCTCAGGGCAGACAGCAGGGCAGCGCAGCCCGCCCCGAGGTGCCCATGCAGTCACTGCCAGCATGGAGCTGATGCCGGAGCTTTGGAGCCTGGAACAGCTGTTTGCAGCCTGCCTGCTGCTTGCTACAGCTGCCCAGAGCCCAGGCTGGCTTCAAACAGCTGCGCCGGGCTCCAGAGCCCAGTCACCAGCTCTGTCCCGGGAGCAGGGGAGAGACCAGGGTTGTGCTGCCTCAGGCCCCTCCCCCACCGCCCACTCTGACACGTGGGTGCACATGCTGGTACAGGGCTGATGCTGGTGCTCTGAAGCCCGGTGCAGCTGTTTGCAGCCTCCCAGCTGCACTGTCTCTGGCTCTGGGTAGCTGCTGCCAGCCGGGATCCTGGGCTGCTCCCAGCAGGCAGCTGGGATGCTGCAAGCCCTGCTGGAAGCAGTCTGTGCTTCAGTAGCTACCCAGAGCCAGGGCTGGTTGTGGCTTGCCAAGCAAAATGGCTTAGCACGTGTTCCGGGGGTTGCCGACCCCTGATGTATGCATTCACTAATATGCATATAAAGTTTTATAAGCAAGATTTTTCAGGACAACCTTAATGGTTCAACTTATGCAAATTGTATTAAACTAAATACTATTCTTAGTCATGTCTCTTAACATGGAACACTTTTGTTTTTCTTGAACAATATAGAGACACATTCTCTTCGCTTACTCACATGAGTAAGATGAGCAGGATTTGGTTGAATGTAAACACTTCAAATTAAATAAATATTTTCAAACCTATTAAGGAGAAGTAGGAGCTACTTCTGAAATTAAATAATTTCAATACAATTTACACTTTGTAAACACGAGGATTATCATTATTTTCCTTTTTCTAAACTACAAATACAGAATTAACTCTGTGTGAAAAAGACACCTTCCAGGCTTGGTATTAGTATGGACCTGACCTTGTCTCTGGGCAGCCTGCCTCATTTTCCTGCCATGCCTTTGTTGATAAATGATTGTGATATTAAATAGGTGGGAGGCTGCCCTTTGTGTGCCGAAATGACTGTGGGTGATAAGTACATGCTCCTACCAGTCCTACACGTGTCCCATGCCTTGCTGATGTCACAATGTGGGACGATACTCTGGCTTAAGGCCATGCCAAACTAGGCAGACAGTTGGATCTTTACCATACTGCCCCCTTCGGGGCCACACACACACCACCACCACCGTCACTGGGGCCTCTTGCACTTCACCGGCTCTCACCCAGTTTCTTGCATACTGTCCATCCAGGCCACACTCACTCCGCCCTACTCTCTAATTTTGACCTTAGTTTATATCATATTACAAAGTTTCTTTGTTAGTGTCACGGTGGGGTCCTACAGGAGGGCCGTGATCTCCTTAAGGCCCCTTGCTCCATGCCAAGTCGGCCCAAGGGCACCCTCGGATTCTCTCCTGCCACGTCTTTGATGTTTAGATAAAGTTAGGAGGCTGCCTTACACCCTCTTGGTCACGGTTCACTGTGGCTTCTGTCCCCGTGGACTCCCGGGCCCCTCGTGGGTCCCACTGTATGATGGGTGTTTTAGTGGCACCCTAGCCTTAGGGGCTACACATGGCTCCAACCACCCCTTATACCATGCCCCAAGCCTTGCAGTTGGACTGGACGTTGTTCGGTCTCTTGGTCTGCTCTCATGCCCGTCTCCCGGGCCTTCTCTGTACTGCCGCCCGGCTCCCGGGCCTTCTCTGTACTGCTGCCCCCTCCTGGGGCTCTCTATGCCCACTCTGGGCCTTCTCGGTACCGCCGCCCTCTCTCCTGGGCCTTCTTAAGAATACTGCCCCTCTCTTGGGGCCCTCTTTCTAGTGCTGCCCCTTTCCTGGGGCCCTCTATGCCAACACTGGGCCTTCTCTATAATGCTGCCCCTCTCCTGGGGCTCTCTGTGCCCACTCTGGGCCTTCCCTGTGAAGCCGCCCTTTCTCTGGGGGCCTTCTGTGCCCGCTCTGGGACATCTTGGTCAAGCCACCTGTCTCTTGGGCCCACCGCACTGCTACCCCCTTTCTCCAGGGCTCACCGCACTACTACCCCCTCTCTCTGGGGTTTACCGCAGTACTCCGTCCTTCTCCGGGGTTTATCGCAGGGCTATGCCCTCCCTCAGGGGCTCGCCATGCCCACACTGGGGCTTCTCAGTAGTATCCCTTCTCTGGGGCTCGCCACGCCCGCACTGGGGCTTCTCAATAACACCCCCTCTCTGGGGCTTGCTGGGCCCAACTTGGGCTCTCCAATACTGTTGCCCCCTTTCTGGGGCTCTCTGTGCCCACACTTGGGCTTCTCAATAAGGCGCTCCCCTCTCTGGGGCTCGCCGTGCCCAACTTGGGCTTTCCAAATGCCCCTCTCTGGGGCTGGGGTCTATGCACCCCGCGTGCTGCGCCCGCTGGCGCTGGGGTCCTCACACTCTGCTGTGAGTCCCCTATGAGTATGCTGCACCCTCACTGGCACCGGGGTCCCCACGCTGCTGTGGGTTCCCCATGAGGCCTCCTCCAACCCCTAATAGCCTCACCCAAGCCACCGGTGTAACAACAAAGCCAAACACAGACTCAAGCCTCTTGGCGACAACTTAAACATAAGCCGCCTGACTATAATAACATTGCTCGGACATCTTCGAGCTGCCATCCCTTACTCCGCTTGAGGAGTACCTGCTGTTCTGACATCTTAACTCCAGGAGTTCCTGCCCCTCTGGCTGCTGGCAGGGAACTGCTAGCCTGGCCTCAGCCCCTGGGCTTTATGAGGGCCAGGCCCTGCCCCTTCCAGTCAGCTGACCTCCTGGTTGCCCCTGGCAACCCACAGCTGTGCTCCTTATTCCCTGCCAGGGCTCTCTTCCTGGCAGTTTCCCCTCTCTAGGAGCAGGGCACCTCAGTGCTCTGTGACAGTTAGGAAAATGTTTAGAAACATTTAGAAATGAACATTTCTAGCTTTCCTAAAATAGGTTTTGAGGAACAGTAGAGTACAATGGTCATTGTGGATTTATTTATTGGCATGTTTTTGTTATCTTTCCACCAGTCTCCAAGTCTAACCGCAAAGGCTTCTGAGGAAGCAGAAAATTATATTCAAAACTTTTGAACAATGCCTGAAAACATACTTTGACATGTACTAAAGCAGCTTTTCTCTGCTTAATAAAAGCACAGTTTCAATGCCCTATATTTTGGAATTCCCCAAGGCTAGAAGCAAGTCCTTTGTATGTTACTGGAATGCTGAAGATTTGACTTTTCCAGAAGGATATAATTTCTAGACCTAAAGGTTTGTGTGATATGATTTAAGTCCCCAAGCCTGTTACTAGTTTACAATTAAATAAAACCATCTTTGGGTCTTGAAACTATATAATTTGGGGGAAAGAATTTTACACTTGGAAGAAGGAAAATGCTTGTAGACTCACGTTAGAAACAGTTCAGTGGTAAATAAACTAAGGGTTAGAGCGCAAATGAGGAATTCATATAAGTTATTACACACAGGATGGCAAGAACCTTACCTGCTTGGGACATTCAAAGTCCACGGCCGGTGATACCGTTGTGCAATCTGTCTACACCAGTTGTTGCTGCTACAGCAGTAGTACAGTGTCTCTGCTCCTAGTTGTTTATGCAATAGCAGCAGTGCAAGGCTGCTGCTATTCCCATGGTATGGACTCCCCAAGGCTGCCATTCTGGTGCCCCCACTAAGTTGGCACCTGGGGATAGTACCCCACTTGCCTACCCCAAGTTATGCTACTGAATTCACCCCTAAATGGAGATATAAATATACTCAGTTTCTTGTTCCCAGTTAGTTGCTCAGGATGTGGGAGGCACTGTTAATTTGGACCTATTAATCTACAGGTGAGAGTTGTCAATGATTTGAACTTTCTTAATTACAGTGCACGCACACACACACACACACACACACACATTCTTTTATATATATATATATATATATATATATATATATATATATATATATATATATAAACCTTGAATCTACTCACATTTTAAGTCTTCTTCCTTGGTTCTTGTCTAATTGTTAATGGCATAGTACAAGTATATTGGTGTTAATGATAGTATTGTTTTAATGAGATTGTATACAGTGAGAGTGTAGTTTGTGATTTTTTTCATTAATACAATCTTTCTAGTGGTCTGTTCTTAGCTATTTGTAGATTATCAGCCTATACACGAATGTTATAAGACAGTAATTGTGAGGAAGCTGCTTCATTACCACAATGAAACCATATAGCTTGTTGTAATGCCCTTGTTATGATGGTAGTCTTAAAGGCAACTAACCCAGAGACACAGTTCAGGTAATTCCAAGGAGACTGCAGCTTACTCAGAGATCATACTGCCTGCACCATACCGAAATCTAACCTTCATTTTTTGGTTTAGGCCTCCACTTGGCACTCAACAACTTTATATCAGGGCAGTTCAACTAGCAGCCTGAGGGCTGCATGCAATCATAAGGGGTTCATCTGCAACCCCCAGGATCCTATATAGCCAGTGCTCCCTCTATTATTTTGGCTGCAGCAGCAGTCGGGGGCTCTTAGCTTCCCCTATAGATTCTTTCTGTACCTGACCCAGAAGGTGGTGCAGTGCAGCCCATGGGAGAGCCCGTGGGTGGTGAGCTGGTGGGTTGCCTGCCTGCATACATTGTGGGGTGAGAGGGCTGCCCACCAGCCTTGCTGTGTATAGGGAAATTGTGCAGGGGGGCCATAGCGCTTATGGTTTATACTATTGCAGTCTGTAGGGTGTATGGCCCCTGTACGGTGTATGGCCCATGTGGGGTGCAGCACCCAGCTGACAGCCCTGGCTTGTATGGTCAGATTTGTATTGTCATATATTTTTGATGCCACTACTTATTGTGGTGCTGAGGGTGAATGCATTTCACCTCCCATGTGCTGAAACCTAACCTACACATGCATGGCTGCACGCGTGCATACATATATAAATACATATACATTGTTAAAATACTTGCTTGAATTGCTACCTGATAGAAAATAAGCTTATGCTGTGAGAAAAATGGGCTTTTACATCGGTGGTACTGGAGTGATGTTGTAGCTATGATAATCCAGGAATTATGCAAGAGAAAAGGAATTTTGTGGGTTATATCTTTTATTGGACCAGCTGCATGATTGGGACAAAGTTAGACAAGCTTTTGAATAGCAGACCTGATGAAGAATACCTTGCATTTGAAAGTAAGTAATATATATATACATATATATAGTATTGCATTTCTTTATCCTATTCATCCCCTGCTATGCCCATAAGGACATATGTATATATGGACATATATACACATATGTATATGTCCTTATATACATAGCAGGGGAAAAGGGGGATAAAGAAATGTAACCCTTCTTTCCCTATACTCTGTGCCTCCTATTGCAGTTTTGGGAGTAGCTATATAGCAACAGCTGTAGCTCGTTAAGTGACTGTTGTTCAAGTTTTTGGGGAAGCAGTTCCATTTGGTCACATAGTATATGATTTGCGAGACTGTCTTCAGCATCAGGAACAATCAGTTTTGAAGAAAAAATGACACATACATTCTTAATTAAAGAGTCAGCTAGACCACTGGTAGCAAATCACTTCTCTTTGTCTCTATGTAATTTTCACTCTTAATTTAGCTTTGTGAGTGAATGCAATTTGCTAACCTTCCTTAAATCCATTGCAGTTTCTCTCTTATTAATGTTAAGTCCTACCATATGATCATGCTTCTCCTGCATCTTCCATTTTATACAAGATAACCTAGGAAAACTTTTATTGATTTTTACCTCATGTTTATATCTATCTTAGACATAGACATATCCACATATATCATTTAAAAAAGAACCCTTTAAAGGTACTGTTTTGGTAACATCTGTTTTCAGGATCCTCAAGTTCCTGGCTCCACTCTCTTGCTCTCTAAGACATATAGAGTCATAGGACACCTATACATGACAGCAAGGTTGGTCCAACATGCTATAATTACAAGGCGTGTGGTAATTACCTTGCTCCAGCAGACTCCAACCTCTTGTGTTTCAGTGTGATCAGTGATGAAAAATGGTGGCAGGGGTGCTTTAACTAAAGCTTGTTTGATGAGCACTGATGACACCGATATACAAGATGATCCGGGTGCTTTAATTAGAGTGGCTCTTGGAGTGACCAATGGGTTATTTGGTCTGACCATCTCTATAATATAAGCCATAGGGTTTTCTCTGGTTACTTTTGCATTTGGAAGCAAGCAATGCCAATTGTGATCCAATAATCACAACAGTAAATCAATGAATTGGAATGTGTTGGATGTTTTGACAGTACAAATGACAATAGATAATTACTATAACAGTTGTTACAAAAGGATATAATTGTGCAGGATAAGACTTGGAATTCAAAGTCACCCTGAATGTACATTTAATGGAATCAAAGCTTTGCACAGCAAGAGGGGAAAAGGTTTGTTTCAGAAACCTAGAGTGCTATCGCAAGAATATGAGACAAGTTATTTCAAGGATGCTGTTTAGCTTAGGGTCCTCAGCTGTGCTCTATGTAAACTGAATCTGAAGGGCAAGTCCAACAGAGCAGTGCTGACTTTGTAGAAACGGTCAGATACACCAATGCCACAGCTGTGCTCACTGCACTGTTAGACAGGTGGTAGAGGAAAGAGGTTGGATTTTACAATGACCCAGCAGATGGTGGACAACACAGGTGATTTCATAGCATGCTGGCACATCAGGCCAACAGACCAGGTAGCTGCACATTAGAACAAGACCAGGTAGAACAATTCTCTCTGGACTTGAGGAAACTGGTAGGGGACAGCTACTCCTTAAAACCACTCAATTACAACTGAATCTATTTGAGTCTCTATGTAGGGATTTAGGTAGGGAAGAATTCTAGACTTTAATGAGCCATATGGTTATTTTCTAGAACAGCGGGGTTGACGCATTCCCTAGCAGCACACTAGTTTATTGTACACATATGTGTATGTGTACAATAAACTGGTGGGGTTGTACCAGTTTATTGTACACATATGTGTCTTATATGTACACATATACAAGGTATGCATTTTTAACTGACTTTCACTTATAGAAACGTGGTTTCATATTTAAAAAAAACCCAACAAATACCTATGACTATGGAAGAAACCTCTACAACTGTGACCTGGTGGTTTTAATTTAATTTCCCAGAGATGCTCAGTAGGGGGTTTTGATTAAGTAAAAATGTGTGCTTCACTAACTATTTTTCCCTATGTGGCTTATGCCTGCAGTAGTAACAAAGCCCAGAGGAAATTGGAGTTCAAACTAAATGTGGAGGCCTGAGATATTGATAGACTTCAACTTCCCACAAAAAAAATACTGTAAATTCAAAAGTAAACCCCAGACTATCGGTGGGGATTATTTTGAGTTAGTATCTCTAATGGTGAAGAGTAGCATATACATCTTTTCTTTCAAATCAATTGGTGTGATTTTGATCTGTCAATGATTTGGTGATTTTTAAATTCACATAGTGCATTTCTTAACAGGAATTATAGCAGGGCCTTAATAAGACTTCACTAGGATAAAATATTGCTTAAATTTAGCAACTACTGAAGTTCCCATGAATATGATAAAGTATCAGTCAGAACCGTACATACATGACTCTGAAAGCTCTGTCCTCTTTTGATGATGAAAGTGATGCTCAAATCTTCTAATTCCATTTTGATATATATGAACATATGTTCATACATATGTAGTTACTTTTGTAGATGAAAAGAATGCAGTGGACTGGACTTCAGCAAGACTTTTGACAAAGTCCCACCTGACCTTTTCATAAACAAATTGGAGAAAAGTGGGTTACATCAAGTTACTATAAGGTGGATAGACAATTGGCTCAGAAGCCACAAGCAAAGGGTAATTATAAATTAATCCATATCAGAATGGTTGCAGGTTTCATGTGGAGTCCCTGAAGGGGTCTGTGGGCCCAGTGCTGTTCAGTGTGTTTCTTAATTATTTGAATGCTGGGATAGAGAGGTTCTTGAGCACATCTACAGATGATACTAAATTGGGAATGACTGTGAAGATGTTGAAGGACAGGAGTGAAAAGGATCTTGACAGATTGAAATGCTGGGGTGGAGCTAACAGGTTGAAGCTCAGTGCTGACAACTGCAAAGTGCTATACTTCGGGAAGAATAATCAAAATTACAAATAGAAAATGGGTGCCATCTGTCTGGATGGCAGTACTATGGAGAAAGATCCAGAGTTTAGGTTGGGGTGGGCAATTAGTTTGGATGGAGGGCCACTTATCCAGTTTTGGCAGACTGTCGAGGGCCGCATGGGTAGCCCTGCCCCTTGACAGGTGCCCCGTCCCCTGGTCACCATCTTTGGACCAATGTCCCAATGCCTTTGGTCCCAAGACATTGGGACATTGGTCCCATGTCCCAGGGCCAGCACTGGTGGGGCCCAAAGTGGGGCACAGGCTGGCAGGGGTCTGTGGAGCCAGGCTGGGCTGCACCAGCGGGGGGGTGGGGGGTGGGGAGGGGGGGAGCTGGCCTGGCTCCATAGAGCCCCTGCTGGCTGGGACCCCGTGATCCTGCCACCCTGCTCTGGGCTCCACTGGCACTGGCCCCAGGACACCGGTGCAGGCCCCATGTTCCTGCTGCCTCTTTATCCACTCACTCCCAGTGCCCTCAGCCCCGCAGTACAGGCAGGGGGCAGCACACAGCCCCAACCCCCTGCTTGCTGGCAGGGAAGAAGCTGGTGCTGAGCTCAGGGAAAAGCATCCCCTTGCCTGCCCCATGGCCAATGCTCCCTGCTGCAGTCACTCGCAGCCCACACAGGGCTGTCTGGAGAAGGCACAGGCAGCCCCACGTGGCCTGCAAGTGGCTATAGCCTGGGGCACCGGCCATGGGGTGAGCGAGGGGATGCTTTTCCCCATGCTCACCACTAGCTTGTAACCCACACAGCTCTGATGGGAGAGCCCAGAGCCGGTGAGGGGCCCAGGCTGGCACTGGGGCCAGGTTACAAGGTGGTGCTGAGCACAGGGGGGGAAAGCGGCCCCTCGCCCACCGCGTGGCCAGCACCCCACACTGCAGCCGCTCGCAGCCTGCCTGGGGCTGCCTGTGCCTGCTCTGGACAGTGCCATGTGGGCTGCGAGCAGCTGCAGCAGGGAGCACCAGTCATGGTGTGGGGAAGGGCTGCTTTCCTCCTCACCAGGAAGGAGCAGGGAAGGAGCCCGTGGAAAAGCTGAGCGCGGGTTGGGTGGGAAAGAGGCCCCTCCCCTGCCCCGTGGCTGGTGCTCCTTGTTGCAGCTGCTCGCAGCCCACACGGAGCTGTCCAAAGCAGGCACAGGTAGCCCCAGGTGGGCTGCAAGGAGCTGCAGCGTGGAGCTGCATGGGGCGGGGGAGGGGCCGCCTTCTCCCCCCCACTCAGCTTTCCCCCGGGCCACTTTTCCCTGGGCCACTTTTCCCTTGGCTTCTTCCCTGCCCAGGTTCCTCCCCTGCCCTTCCCCCCCTTCCCCCTTTCCTGCGGTTCCAGTGCGGGGTAGCCGCATGGTCCCAGGCCAGAAGCCCCCGCTGGGGATTCTGGCTGGGGGTGCGGGGCCGGGTGGGCCCTGCTGTTGTGGGAGTGCACCAGGGCTTCCCCTGGGTCCTACTGCCCTTGGTTCCTTTCATTTTTCATAGGAACCAAGGGCAGAGAAATATTGATTTTCTAACTTTTTTAGGGGTCCTACGGGCTGGATAGAATGGCCTCGCAGGCTGGATCCAGCCCATGGGCCGTATTTTGCCCACCCCTGGTTTAGGTAGATCTCATACTCAGTCTGAGTCTGCATCCAAAAAATGAATGTTTTTTGGGCTGAATCCAAAGAAGCATTAGGTGCAAGACATTAGGTGCAAGCCTTTTTACTTGGCACTGGTAGGCTTCATCTACAGTATTATGTTCAGTTTGGGGCTCCACATTTTAAAAAAAAGACATGGAGAAGATGGAGAGGGTCCAGATGTTAGTGACAAAAATGAGAAAAGGCTTGGAAGACAAGACATGAAGAGAGATTGAAAGACTTAGGTATGTTCAGCTTTCAGAAAAAATGCTTAAGAGGAGACATGATAGCAGTGTTCAAATGTCTGAATGGTTCCATAAAAAAGAGGCAAAACATCTTTTCCCTCTTGCTGCAAAGAGCAGAACATGGACTAATGGCTTGAATTTGTAGCAAAGTAGGTTTAGATTGGATATCAGGAAAAATCTCTTTACTGTTAGCATTGTGAGGCAATGGAGTAGACTGCCTATGGAAGCTGTGGAATTTTCATCATTTGAGGTGTTCAAGAACAGGTTGGATAAGCATTGGCGATGCATAGGGGGCACACGCAGGTCCATGTGCACCCCCTGGCATTGGGGGTGCACCCCCTGTGATTGGCTGCCACTGATGCTGCTGGCTTTGCCTGCAGGCAGTTGCTGCTCGCCACCCTGCCTCTTGCTGCTGACACCACCAGCAGCATCTGTGAGTGGTCGCTGATCTCTGCTGGCTGCTGCTGCCAGTGGTGTCTGCAGCTGGTCACTGACCACTGGTTGGTGCTCGCCATCCCCCCTTTCCACCACTGACACTGCCATAGCCACCTGCGAGAGCTCCCTGCTCACCACCACCATGTCCCCACCACTGTCCCTGCTGCCTGCGGGCAGTTGCCAATGCCCCCCCAGCTTCCGGGGGCACACGTCATTCATGTGGATAAGTATTGGCCTGGGAAGATCTAGAAGGAGCTATGCCTCTGTTCTAGTATGGGTAGTTGCTATGCTTTTGGATATCACTGATTGCCACTGGGAAGGATTTTCTCCCCTCCTGTTGCTACGTGTAGCAGGGACAGGGACATTACCTTTCTTGGAAGCATTGGATGTCAGCTGCAGTCAAGTCTGGGGATTTTGCCTGGCAGCAGCAGCAGCATTTCTATTCAGGCAGCAGCAAGGAAGTCATTTGACTTCATGGCTTATTATGATCCACCTGAATCCTAATAAACTCTTCTTTCTATTTGTAACAGGGAGCCAGAGGGCTCCTTTTACTTAAGAGGAAACTGCAGCAGGGTGAGCTTGCTCAGGGAAAGCTAGCAACTAAGAAACAAGCTAGCTAAGGTGTAGCCAAAAGTTAGCAGTAGCAGGCACAAGAGACAGGAATCTAGGCTACTCAGGGACTTAGAATTGCAAACAGTAGCTAAGCAACCACAAGAGCAAGCAAGCAGGTACATAGGATCAGAATGAATACACCTATGATGGTTGTTGTGTCACTTGACCAGAAGGGGGAAGGACTTAATGTGTATATAAACTCAGGACCTGACAGAGTCTACACAGGCAGTTTGGCCCAGGAGTCTGTAAAGGAAGGAGCTCCAGAGCAGGAGGGGCCAGGAGAGCTGGCACTGGTGCTACCTTGAGGGGAGGAAAACAAAATACTGCTGCTTTGCAGAGGAATGTGACCCAGGATAAGAGAAAGCCTTGTTTTACAGACAGGTAGCCACTGTTTGTTTGGACCCAAAGCAGGTTAGTTGGTGTTATAGCCAGAGGGCTTATTCCTGTGTTATAATTTACTGGTGGTTTAGGATTGGGACTACTAGAGGTGGTAGGTCCCAGCTGTGCTTGAGGACACAAGAGTGTCTGGAGCTCTGCCAGGGTCTTTGGACTCAAGACACAGCCTGAGCGTGAGCCTTATAGGGTGACAGCCTAGGGAAGGACTGCAGCGGAGTGCAGCTCAAGCTAGATAGGGTCAGGTGACTTGGAGACACACAGAGCCAAAGCAGGCTCAGTGCCCAGAGCAGAAGGGAGATGGGACTAGGGGGCCCAGGACTAAAGTAATCAAGATAAGAGTAGGTGCCCAAAAGCCAGATCCAGCACAGTGGGCCTGGGCTAGAAGGCCCAGCTAGTGAAAAAGGGCAGAGACTGAGAAGGCCAAAGACCTGACAAGGAAGTGATTGTACAGTAACAGCTGTGAAACATGGGCATGTCTGTAGGGGAGGTTCACAGGCCGTGAATAGCCCTTAAGGCTGCAAGTACCCTGAGGGGCACAAGCAGGTCAAGAGGGCCTACTAGGTGCAAAGTAAGACTAAGACCATCTGGATCCACATGGGGCCTGCTGGTGGTCAGAAGAACTGAGGTTTTGCTCTAGGACCCTTAGGCAGCCTCCCTTTTTAACATTCAGTAGTTACTTCAAAGCGTGGCGGGTGAGAAGAAGGGGATGGTACCCTAGAGTCAAAACAGGACAAGGGTTGTGTGGCTACGAGGGGGCATCATGGCCGCCCCTGGAACCTGAACAGTGCCACACCACAGGTGCTAACAACGCTCTCCTTTTTTTAATGGTCTTGATGTTGATTAATCAAGCCATCCTTTCTTCTGCAATTTTGCTGTCTCTTAGTTCCTCCTGATAATGCAGATGCTATTTCATAGCCCTGGAGACTGTTTTTAACTCTAACTAAAAGGATTAACTCAGGTGTGGAAACATTAACTCGGGTGAAGATCAACTCAGGTGTGGAAATAACTTTCAGTGAAGCATTAAAAGCATTGTCAAGATGCTCAAGGCTAGATTTCATTTTATGATCTGAAAGAGATATACATTTAATTTTAATTACAACAGGGCAAAAGGAACATCTTCCGATTTTTGCCTAGTTTGTTGTGGCTTTTTTTATACATATATATGATATAGAAAATGAATGCATATTCCAAATAAGTGATACTTTTTTTTGCTTCAATCTTAAATTTAATAATATAGGCCTACGCCCCTAATGTATTAGTAAAGCCCCTAGTTTCTTTATGCCTGCAGAAAAATGATTGTTGTGTTATATATAATGATGTACCATACCATCTGCACCCTCCTTTTCAAAACTTAGATCTGCCCATGAAGTCTTAATGCATGATACTATTCCAGTTTCACCTTCAAGCCCTGAAAAACCCTCAATACCTTTTATGAGGAAGATCAGTTGCATCTAAACTGCAGTCTTCCAGCAGATTCCAAATTTACTTGCATTTTGGTACATTAGGTTCATAGAAAACCAAAAGAAGTCCAGGATGTCATGTGAGAAGAACTGAATCTCTCATGAACACTTACTAGATGGAAATCATAAATTACTTCAAAAACTCCTCTTCTACTTTTGTCCTGTATATTTTGGGGGGAGCAATACAGATTATAGTGACAAAATAACCCTTGAAGTACATGATTTCAACTAATACCCTTGACCAATTAATTGCTTTCTGGCTGTAGGTGAGAATATTGTATGAAGACAGTGCTGGTGGATGCTTGACACTTAGCCAAAGGCAGAAAAAATATTTATACTAACTTTGTATTAATTTATTAGATGTATATGCAAAAAAGGCTAGCCAAAAAAGTCCTATCCAAAAAGGCTTAGGACAGCTTACAGTAAAAAAGAAAATAATTTATAAAAGCAGATAAATAAGGTATATAAAAAACCCTCCCTAAAATACTCAAACTTTAACCTTTTTTCACTAAACACCTTGCAAGATTTTGCCACATTTCTGGAAGTTATCCAGACCTGAGCTCTGGCAGGCTACCAGGGGGAAAGAGTTCCAGAACAGAGGAGCAACTACAGAAAACCTCCCATGTGTTTTTGCCAAGTGAACTCAGTGCAGAGATGGAGGAGTTTGCTCTTGATTAACATTAAGAATCAAGGTAGAACAAAACAAAAACAAAAACAAAGGCCAGCACTATTTAGGGTCTTATGAGTCAAAACCAGTACCTTGAATTATGTCCAGAAATTGGGAGCCAGTGTAGACTCAAGCAGTGGAGTTGTGTGCTTTTGGCAAGCTAACCTCATCAGAAGGTGGGCCAGATGCACGTTCCAGATGGTCATCAAGGGCAGCTTTATACAGAGTGTACTGTAATAATCTAGCCTGTAGGTAACTAATCCAGGTACAGCAAATGGTCCAGGAGCACCCTAAGGCCACACACTTGAGTGACAGTAGGTGGCTGAATCCCTCACAGATGATGAGATCTGCCAGTCATCACCTCTGTCTTGTCTAGATTCAGCTTTAGTTGGCTTATGTGCATCCAATCCCCACAAGCAGCCAAGTATTAAGGAAGGGCTGAAACTGTAGGGCCTAGGTCAGATGGGAAAGTGAAGCTATTATACTCTGCTAAGAATGTTTCATTTTAAGACCTCACATTGCTGAGCAAAACTGAATTCAGGTTTTTCCATTAGTTTGTTTTCTTTCAGGTGGACCCCAGATGGTCAAAATGGACTGTTCATTCTCTATTCCAGAAGTTCTCTCAGGTAGAATTTCATAGGATCCAGCCTTGTATTTTATTTAAGACTTATGTTAAACATCTTTGGTAAACAATAAGAATTCATGAGTTTTGTCTTAACAATATAGATCAGTGGTGCTCAACCTTTCTGGTGCATAGGCTGGATGAATCTGGTACAGCTGTTCTGCAAGCTAGATCTGGTGTGTGAGACCAGGACTCTGGGTGGGATCTGGTGTGTGGCTGACCCTGTGCATTGGATCTGTTCTATGAACCCAACCTGCATGTTGGGTCCAGGGCTGTGGGGTCAGGTCAATCCCACATATTGGTTCCAGCCATGGACCTGCCCCATGCATTGCGTCTAGGGCCAGGAACAAAGCCCATGTATCCAACCCTGTGCACTAGGTGTGTGGGACTGTTTGTCAAGTCTGGCAATGGACCAGCCATGTGTACTGGCATGATCCAGTACCTAGAACCACATAATCTGTCTATTGAGGTTGAATAATTTAGCAGCAGGGTAGTGGTGGTAGCATTATTTGCTGCAGGCTTCCTAGAGCCATGGCAATTAACATTGCTGTCATTCCCTTGTAGCCAAATTTCTGAACCCACGGAGAGCTCCATGTGCCAGACAGCTTGGCTGTGAGGGCTGGATCTGGCCTGTGGGCCATACTTCGACAACTAGTGACATAAATATGTCTTCTGTTTATCTCTTCAAATTGATTTGGATAAGAATGTATTTATTGAAATGTGGCTGAAGACAAAATAGGTATTTGTGACCTGTGGACAAATGTAAGGTGCTACACCTCAGGAAGAATAATCAAAAACACAAATATAAAGTGGGTGACACCTGACTGGATGACAGCACTATGGAAAAGGATTTAGGGGTCTTGGTAGAGCACAGACTCAATATAAGTGTGCAGTGTGATGCAGCCTCACAAAAGGCAAATGTGGTTTTGGAATGCATCAATAGAAGCATAGGTGCAAGACACAGGAGGTGATAGTGCCTCTCTACTCAGTACTGGTTAGTCCTCATTTAGAGTACTATGCGCAGTTCTGGGCTCCACATTTTAAAAAGGACATGGAGAAGTTAAAGAGGGTCCAGAGATGGGCAACAAAGATGATCAAAGACAAAGAAAGCAAGCCATATGAGGAGAGACTGAAAGAACTAGGCATGTTCAGCTTGCAGAAAAGACACCTAAGAAAGGACATGATAGTAGTCTTCAAATATGTGAAGGGCTGCCATAAAGAAGACGGAAAGCACCTTTTCTTTCCTGCTGCAAAGAGGAGGATGCAGACCAATGACTTAAAGTTTAGATTGGATATCACAAAATCTTTGTCACTGTTAGAGTAGTGAGGCAGTGGAATAGATTGTCTAGGGAAGTTGTAGACTCTCCATCACTAGAGGTGTTCAAGAAGAGGTTGGACAACCACCAGTCAGGAATGATCTAGGCCAGAGGTTGTCTACCAAGGGTACGTGTACCCCCCAGGGGGTACTTAGAAAAGCCATAGGGTATACACATGGGCAGGAGCGCACCCTGGGGCACAACAGCAGCATCTCCCCTGGCACGTTCCCACAGCTCACCTCTTACCCAGGGGAATGGGAGGGGGAGGAGCGTGCCAGGTGCCACTGGCTCCACATGGCACACCGCAGCACCTCCTCCCCAACCTCAGCTCACTTTCCTCCATCCCCTTCCTGGAGAGCAGCAAGGTTCTGAATGGTGGGAGTGGGGGAAGTGTGCTTCTGTGCCTGCTTCCAGGAGCAGGGCCTGGTGGGGTGAGGGCAGTGGCACCCCTCTGTGGGCCACATAAGTGCTGCCTGTCCAGCCAGACTGGGTGGGCTCACACGTGGTGGTCACTGCTGCCATTGCCACCCACTGCCTCATGCTGCAACAGCTGCCAAGCCTGTGCTGCTTTCCCATGGCCCAGCTCCACACAGACTGCTGACAGTTGGCGCATGATTAGCTGGGTGCAAGGCCCTTCAGCAGCCCATGGAGGAAAGTGGCGGAAGTGGAGCAGGGTGGTGAGTAATGGTGGCACCGTGGGGCAGTGAGTGGTGATGGCGGCAACTATCAGCACCACCACTGCCTACTCCAAGTGTGGCCCGGGCCCCTGCTGGGAAGAGCCCAACGCTGCCTTTGCTCCAGCCCACCACGCATACAGATCTGGGGGCACATGCCCCCCATGCCCTCCTGAGATGCCCGCAGCGGCAGGAGCCCTCCCCTTTGCACCCTTGGACCAGCTACCCATGGCTCCATCCCACACCCACCCCACCCCACCCCAGCCCCACTCCCTCCCTCGCCACAGGAGCCTAATTTCCTCCCCCCCACCTTTAAAAACAAGAAAAATATGTAAGGGGGTACAGGAGTTGAAACTTTAAGTCAGAAGGGGTACACTTATTTTAAAAAGGTTGAAAATCACTGACCTAGGCATAGCTATGCCTACATTCTACTATGGGTATTTCCCATGCTTCTGGGCTTTGCTGTTTGCCCCATCCCCTCTTTCTGCTACATGTGTTAGGGTGTTTTTAAGCCTCCCTCAGAGGCATTGGGTGTTGGCTACAGCCAAAGCTGGGGACTTTGACTGAGGTGTGCCAATGGTCCTGCTGGGACCCAAGATGGAGGTTCCTGGCTAGAAGGTCTTGCCCTTCCATTTGGGGTCAGGCCAACTGCCATATCTGGGGGCAGGAAGGAATTTTATCTGATGGTCAGATTGGTATGGACTAGGATCTATTGAGCATATATTGACAACATTTCATATAAACAGGACATTGACTGCCATGGTAAGCCTTTTTTACTTGTGGCAGGTTAGCATGTTCGGTCTGTGCTGTGTCAGGGTTGATGCTATTCTTATGTAGAATTTAGATTATGGGTTATATAGGATGGCTTGGATAGGGAAAGTCTGGCCTCAGGCAGGGGGTTAGACCAGATGACTTCTGGAGGTCCCTTCCAGCCCTACTTCTCCATGATTCTATGATTCTATGACCTACAGATAGTGTGACAGACAGTGACATGAGTACAAAGTGTTATGATGACAGAAAGGTGAAAAGTGTGCACTACATATGCAAAGTTCTCATTAAAAAACTAGGGGCTCATGGCGTCGACACCTACAGTCAAATGGGTCACTAACTGGCTGGAAGGCTGCACCTAGAGAGTGGTGGTGGATGGGTCATTTTTGACCTGGAGGGATGTGGGCAGTGGGGTCCCCCAGGGCTCGGTCCTTGGACCCGTGCTGTTCAACATCTTCATCAGTGACTTGGACGAGGGGGTAAAAAGCACCCTATTCAAATTTGCTGATGACACTAAGATGTGGGTGGATGTGAGCATGCTAGAATGGAGGAATAGGCTGCAATTGGACCTAGACAGGTTACAGGGGTGGGCAGATGAGAACAGGATGGGTTTCAACACTGACAAGTGCAGGGTACTACACCTGGGGAGGAAGAACCAGCGGCATACCTACAGGCTGGGGAACTCCCTTCTTGTCAGTGCAGAGGCAGAAAAGGATCTTGGAATCATTATTGATGCCAAAATGAACATGGGCCAACAGTGTGGGGATGCGGTCAGGAAGGCCAACCACACCTTGTCATGCATCCACAGATGCATCTCAAGCAGGTCCAAGGAGGTGATCCTCCCCCTCTATGCGGCACTGGTCAGGCCACAGTTGGAGTACTGCATCCAGTTCTGGGTGCCACACTTCAGGAGGGATGTGGACAACATGGAGAGGGTCCAGAGGAGGGCCACCTGCATGATCAGGAGTCAGGCAGGCTTTACAAGGAGAGGTTAAGGGACTTGAACCTGTTCAGCCTCGACAAGAGAAGGCTGTGGGGGGATCTAGAGCCTGTTACAAACTAGTCAGAGGGGACCAGCAGGCATTGGGGGAGTCCCTGTTCACCCGAGCACTATCAGGTGTGACTAGAAATAACGGTCACAAGCTGGCAGAGAGTAGATTCAGACTAGACATCAGGAGGCGCTACTTCACTGTCAGGGCGGCTAGTACCTGGAACAAACTTCCAAGCAAGGTGGTGCTGGCTCCTACCCTGGAGGTCTTTAAGAGGAGGTTAAATGAACACCTTGCTGGGGTCGTTTGACCCCAGTACTTTTTCCTGCCATGGCAGGGGGTCGGACTTGATCTGCTCAGGTCCCTTCTGACCCTACCAACTATGAAACTATAAAGTGTTGTTTTCTGGAACTAAGTCCAAGACCAGGGTGGCTTTTGTGTAAAGTATCTGGAACGTTACGTTCAATTCTGGGAACAGTTTTATTAGAAAATTATTGACAAACAGGAGGTGGAAGTTCAAGAAAAGAGCAATAAAATAAGGAGGAGGTTAAGACTAGAAAAGATTAGAGAGTTAGATTTTTATAACTTGTCAAAGAGCAATAGATTGCAAGCTATTTGAGGAAAGATCTACAAGGGCACAGTGACATGGTTTGCATCTAGCCATTTTTGCCATAAAAATATTAAATAATATTAACAGTAGGGCATATTGCCTTTCAAATAGGTGTGGAATTTTACATTCTCACTTTCTTTTGATATTAAGTCTGGCACATGAGGAATAACTGGATATTACAGAATGCAGCTGATGGAAGAAAAATTCCAGCTGAATCAAATGAAATACTTCCAGACACTGAGCTATTTCCTACTGTGAAATTGTTTTCCAAGTAAAGTGGAAATAGTCCAAATTATAATCAGAATAATAAAAAAATAAGTTGAATCCAGAGTAAAAACTTTGCTTTTGGTAAAATGTCTCATTTGAGGAGGTAGGTCAAAAAAGGAAATATCCTCCATAATACCCAATTCCTATGAATTATTCAGAATAATGCTATTCTAACTTTCCCTGCCATCAATATCTAGCAACATACAACATGTTTTTCTATTCAACATCTCAAATTCTAAAATATATCTTTCTGGATTTTCCTTTTAATTATATTCTTATTACTTTCAGTTTAACATAGAACTGACACTCAAAATCATTGTGATCATGACCTGCATAGGCTAAGATTTAGGCTAAAATTTTCAACACAGAGTATTATACACTAGCTGTCCACAACATCTTGGAGCTGCAAACCAAAACAATGCACCTTGTGTCTAAGGTAATCCAGTGTTTTGATCTGGCTTCCACCACTTTTCCCTACCACTGCTTCTCCAGCCATGGCATAGATCCTGGCTGCCCAGTGCCAGAGGGAGTACAGATGAAACTTGGCTCCACAGAGCCATTGGCAGCACAAGCCAGATCCAGTTCAGAGGCTGTGTTGTTAATCCCTGGTACACACTATTATGTATATTTGGTATATTATGGGCTCATCTACACATGCAATTAGTGCTATATGGGTTTACTATACGGTAATTTGCTGCAAAGCAAGTCCACCATGGGCAAGTGTCTACATGTGCAGACATTTGGGAGCAGATTTGTTCCTCAGGGAACTAGCCTGCTCCCTGCCTCCTCCAGCCCTGTGCTACCACTCTGTAGCAGCCAGAGGAAGCTAGAAGCTCTGGCCATAGCTTCCTGGGGCTGGAGCCCTCTTTAAAAGCCAGACCCATGCTGTGCTCCCTGGCCACCTGGTTTTCTGGCCTGGAGCAGTCTGCAGTATGCTGGCATAAGCCTCTATGATTCTGTTGCCAGAACCTGTACCCACCATGCAATGATTGTTCCACCTCCAGGCCCCAGGAATGATGATTTGTGTTCAGGCCCATTCCCTGCTTCTCTTCCTGCAGGCCAGGCTATTTCCTCTGTTGTCACCAGGCCTGCAGTGCCCAAACTCAGGGAGTGAGTGGTTCCTGGCTGACTCAGACACAGAATCGGCGGTGCCCCTGCCCTTCCTCTAGGGGGCCTCTCTGGAGAGGTACCCCAGGCCAGGCCCCCTACTACATGTGCCCTGCACCCCAAGTGTGCCCCTGATGAGAGTGTTCTGGGTGTGCCACAACAAGCTGCTTGCACAGACTGAGAGGTGCCCGACCCACTATGCCCTGCTGCTGCTGATTGCTATGGTGTCCCAGAAACCTGGTGTAGGACCCTGAATTTCAGCAGTGCAACAGGCAAGCCCACACTTTCCTGCAATGCTCACTGCTGCCTGGAGGGGTACCTGTGTCTACTTTATGTGACTTTGCCCCCCACAGCTAAGAACAATATTGCTGCCAGCACTGATGCATTTCTCTGCATGTGGGAGGCCCGTGCCTGCCTAGCTAAGGGGGCACTGGTTGCTCAATAAGATTTTGCACTGCCTTCTGCCTCCCTGAATGCTGGGGTGGGGGGGAACTCTGGGGGCCAGGGGAATATGACCAGGCTGGTTGGGGAGGGAGGGCAGGGGCAGAGGTGGGGAGAAGAGGGGAAGGGAGGGTCCTCTCCCATTGCAGGGCTTACCACATCGGCATGACAGGTGTGCCTAATGGCCCAGGTCTGTGCCCACTGGCAGTGAAGACATGCAGCTCCTGGTGGCATCTTGGAGTGCCGGTGCATGGCGCCTGGCTGGCTGGGCAGGGGCCTCCTCTAGGGAGAAGCTGGAATCATGAAGACAGGTGGTGCCATGGCTGGGCTGACCCCATGGGCTGGCTGGGTAGGCACTGGCTCAGGCTGCCACAGCTGCTGGATGACACCAGGATCAAGGACCGTGGTGGGACCATGAACAACACATGCCCCCAGAGGCTGCAGGGGCACAGCGACTGCCTGCAGGCAGTGGTGGCAGTGGTGGGGGCGTGCCGGTGGTGAGCGGGGAGCTCTTGGATGTGGCCGCGGCAGTGTTGGTGGGGGGGGGGTGGTGAGTGCCAACAACCTGCAGACACCACCAGCAGTGGCGGCAGCAACCAGCAGCAGTCGGCGGTGGGGGGGGTGGCAAGCACCTTCCCCCGCAGGCCAGGGGGGTGCACCGCCAATCTCAGGGGGTGCACGTGCACCCACATGCACCCCCATGTATTGCCAATTCATAGATTCATAGATGTTAGGGTCAGAAGGGACCTCAATAGATCATCGACTCCGACCCCCTGCATAAGCAGGAAAGAGTGCTGGGTCTAGATGACCCCAGCTAGATGCTCATCTAACCTCCTCTTGAAGACCCCCAGGGAGAGCACCACCTCCCTTGGGAGCCCGTTCCAGACCCTGGCCACTCTAACTGTGAAGAAGTTCCTCCTAATGTCCAGTCTAAATCTGCTCTCTGCTAGCTTGTGGCCATTATTTCTTGTAACCCCCAGGGGCGCCTTCGTGAATAAATACTCACCAATTCCCTTCTGTGCCCCCGTGATGAACTTATAGGCAGCCACAAGGTCGCCTCTCAACCTTCTCTTGCGGAGGCTGAAAAGATCCAGTTTCTCTAGTCTCTCCTCGTAGGGCTTGGTCTGCAGGCCCTTAACCATACGAGTGGCCCTTCTCTGGACCCTCTCCAGGTTATTCGCATCCCTCTTGAATTGCGGTGCCCAGAATTGCACGCAGTACTCCAACTGCGGTCTGACCAGCGCCCGATAGAGGGGAAGTATCACCTCCTTGGATCTGTTCGTCATGCATCTGCTGATGCACGATAAAGTGCCATTGGCTTTTTTGATGGCTTTGTCACACTGCCGACTCATGTTCATCTTGGAGTCCACTAGGACTCCAAGATCCCTTTCCACTTCCGTGCCACCCAGCAGGTCATTCCCTAGGCTGTAGGTGTGCTGGACATTCTTCCTCCCTAGGTGCAGCACTTTGCATTTCTCCTTGTTGAACTGCATTCTGTTGTTTTCTGCCCACTTGTCCAACCTGTCCAGATCTGCTTGCAGCTGTTCCCTGCCCTCCGGCATGTCCACCTCTCCCCATAGCTTTGTGTCATCTGCAAACTTGGACAGAGTACATTTCACTCCCTCGTCCAAGTCACTGATGAAGACATTAAAGAGTATCGGTCCAAGGACCGAGCCCTGCGGGACCCCACTGCCCACACCCTTCCAGGTCGAAACTGACCCATCCACCACGACTCTCTGGGTGCGACCCTCCAGCCAATTTGCCACCCACCGGACTGTGTAGTCATCCAAGTCACAGCCTCTTAACTTGTTCACCAGTATGGGGTGGGATACCGTATCGAAGGCCTTCCTGAAGTCTAAGTATATGACATCCACCCCTCCTCCTGTGTCCAGGCATTTCGTAACCTGGTCATAAAAAGAAACTAGATTGGTCAGGCCCAATCTGCCTGCCACGAACCCGTGCTGATTTCCCCTCAGCATAATTTGTCCTGCCGGGCTCTCACAAATGTGAGCCTTGATAATTTTTTCAAAGACTTTGCCAAGGATGGAGGTGAGACTGACAGGCCTATAGTTGCCTGGGTCCTCCTTCCTCCCCTTTTTGAAAATGGGGATCACGTTGGCCCTTTTCCAGTCCTCCGGGACTTGGCCCGTGCGCCACGAGCTTTCAAATATTCCCACCAGTGGCTCTGCAATGATGTTGGCCAGTGCCTTCAGCACCCTTGGATGGAGCTCATCCGGGCCTGCCGACTTAAGGGCATCCAGTTCTTCCAAATGACTCTGCACCATTTCAGGGTCTACGCATGGAAGTCTGGTGCCTTGCTGCTGCCTCTTTACAGCCCCAATGAGAGACTTGTCATGCCCCTCACTTAGGAACACTGAGGCAAAGAACTTATTGAGGAGTTCAGCCCATCCCATCCCAATGGGTGGGACGGGCTCCTGTTACCCTGAGGGGCCCTCTCCTGCTGATGACTTGTCACCACTGCCAGACCGTGTTGGATGTTTGGGCAGGCCAAGCATGCTAGAGAACATGGTGTGGCTCTTCCCAGGGTATTATAGCATGAGAATGTGGTCTAGATGCCACGTAAAGGGCATGGTCCTGTGGGTAGCCCCCAGCTGGCAGTTGTGGCCAATGATATTGATCCACTGTGCCCATAGGGCCCTGCCATTTATGTGGCCCTGGCACACTGACTGGTCATGCCCATACTCCAGCATGCATCCCACGAGGCCCTCATACATGTGTGCACTGGAGCGCCTGCTTGGGATGAACTGGCTCTTGACCTCAGCCTCACTCTACAGTGCAATGAGGTCTGAGGTGTCACCCTGGAACCAGTTATGCCCCCAGGAAGTGGTCTGGGCATCAGCGGTGACACCAGCATGGGTCCTTCAATGGCTCTCAGGAGCTGCTGGTGACAGTTGGGGCCCCGGCAGATGCCTGCAGTGCTCAGCACAGGGGCATGGCATGGAACAGGCAGGCAGGTGGTAGTGCTGGGCTAGGGGCCAGTCTAGGTAGGTTGCTGCAGCTGGCCTGGGGCATCTGCTGTGGGACCTGGTGGCCAGAGGCAGGCAGCATGTGGCACAGGCCCCCAGAGTCACTCCAGAGTTTCAAAGGCCAGGCTGGGGCAGGCAAGGAGCTGCCTCAGCCTCAGGGCTGGAGAAGCTCCAAACCCATGGCCCTGGGATGAGGCTGAGGGTGGCCCTTTGGTGGTGGGGCTGACTAGGAGCAAATTTGCTCCTGGTTGGCATCTACATATGCTCTACTGCTCAGTTACTATGGTGTGGTAAATGTGCTACTTGTATTTGCAGGTAGCAAACTAACTTCAGTGGACTAATTTACTGCATAGTAAGCACCTGCATGTGTAGACGGTGATGCTCTTCAACACAGTCAATTAGTCAACTGTGCTGTAAAGCATCTTGTGTAGATGTGCCTTATGTGTACCTAATTTTTGGATCAGTGATTTGAGGTACTTTAAGGGGACTTGGGTCTCAGGATGTTCAATACTCTGAAAATCAGACTTCTTTAGATTTTTCACAATGCATAGCTAAGTACTGAAGCCATCAAAAATCACTTCTGTTTTCAGAAATATGGATCTATAAAAGGTCTGGTCCAATAAAGCAGAAGTCCCACTGAACTCATCCTGCAACATATGCTGAGAATTCCAGAAATGGGTCCAAAACTTATTCACCTCTTCCTTAACCTCATTTGTTTTGGATTTATTGCAATATAGCTGTCACATGGAAATAGATCTGTTCAAATGCTGAACAGGTAGGAGAAAAATATGCCCTTTAGTTTTGTTATAACCAGAGTATTCTTTCTGTACAGACATCAGACATAAAACAGATATATTGCAGCATTTGAATAATGGATATTTCATCCCCATAGTGCTTGTTTTATGCTTGAGATGAGAGCTGTTTCAATAAGGAAGGAATATTTTTCTTCACACAGATGGAAAGTGTGTGTTTGGAATACAGTGTAAGACAATGATAACACCCATGCCATTGGTCCTAGTGAACAAGAAAAAAATCTCACTCCATATTCCACAATTAAACTGCACATCACACCCACATCCATACATTAAAAAGTACATATGTCTACAAGGGAAGAGTGTATAATCCTTTAATTAAATTTGCCTGAGTTTCCATTCTAAAACACTTATTACTTAACATTTAACCTTTGAATAGTAATTTTGATGGATAGATTTCTACCTAAATTAATCTTTTGGAGGGTCCAAGCTAAAATGAAGGCTGGAGTTAAATATCCATTTATTATTTTAAAATAATATATTTGACCTTTCTGATATATCTAGTGTTTCAAGTGAGGTCAGACATTGTCAGACATGTTTTTTTGGTGTTCAGCGTCAATTCCCTAGCATCCTAATAGCCTATACATGCATGTGTAATTAAGAGAAACACTCAGTAACAAAAGGCAAACATGGCACTTCATCCCTACAGTTCTTAAACATGCATTTATACATGTGTAACGGATGAAGGAGGAGTTCAAAGACTTGGTTTAATTTTACATTTGAATATCCAGCTGCCTCCCTGAACTGACATCTTCTACAGAGTGTAGCATTCTACACAATAGGATTTTTTTTATTTCATTGTTTAGTTTTAAAAACTAGGAGGTGGTATAAAAAGACCTATGTGAATGGAAGTTACAGTTGCAAGGTGACAATCTGCGAAGTTGGAAAACTGCAAGAGTCACCTTAGCCCTCTTGTGCACATATGCTTAAGCATTGTCTTTAATATCATGATTTATGCTGTCTTTTTCTTCACAGGACTCATCCATTTGTTACCTAGGCCTGGTCTGTACTCATTTTGCTCTGCCACCAGAAATTTTGGCAACAGCCAGCAGCTGCCACTGTCAAGCCACCCCCTCGACATGTACATCCACCCACTTCTGGCAGTTCCATTAGGCTCCATTTGGCAGCTGTACTGCCAGAGTGTACCCAAGAAGACACCAGCTCCTAATGTTACCATGGCAGCTGGCAGAAACTAGGAGAGGGCATACATGTGCCTTCTGCCAGCTACCAAACAGTAACAGGAGCTTTAGTTGCTCAGCAGAGGTGGTTTAACTAAGCTGAAAGGAGCATTCTCTGCTGCATAGGAGCTTCGTGTGTGGTAGAACTAAAAGGCTTTGTAACACAGCCTAGGCCCTTGTTTGGGCTGTACATAATGAATGAAGCAGAGATACATGGTGAATGAGATATTGTTCCTAAAGATCTGTGTGTATTTGGGGTCACCATGTAAATCTGGAGAAAATCCTGATTTATTCTGGAGTTCCTGATTACGTATTTAGATTCTCACGGGAGAGAGAGAGAGAGAGAGAGAGAGAGAGTGAATGAAGCAAAGCTTCTTTTTAGATAAAAATATTTAACACTGCCTTATTTACTGTATGCTGTCCAGTGCAGTGATTGTGACAGGGCAAAAGATGTGATCTAATATTTAAAGACTGCATTGTAATGCAAATACACAAAGGATAAAATTAGTCTTACATGAAAGGTTAATTTGGGTCTTCTTGAGTGGTTCTACTCTTTGAAAAAACAACATTTTTTCAAATGTAGTTTGATATATAGTCGTTTTCCATATTATTAAAGAATTTACGTGTGTAGTGAGGCAGACCTATGGTTTCCTAGATAGGCTGCTGGCAGCCTGCCTCAACCTGTTTCCCTCTTCCCCACCTTGTTTGGTAATAAATTTGAGAGACAGCCCTCAGATAATCAAAGGGATATTTCTAGGTGCCCTTCCCTGCTCTTCTCACTGACTGGATATTCTCTTGCTTTTTCTAACTCTGTCTTTCTCTCCTCTCTGTCCCCACGGAGTTCATGAGGCCCAGCACCCTCAGAGTCAAGTAAGTCCACAAGACAAACAAACAGCCTGGCTAGGGACAGACATTACACATAAACAGGTTTAAGTGATCAGAAACTGGTTTAAACCTGTAACAATAGATGTTCAGTGCACATAAACCAGTTTGAAAATGGCTGAAACTGGTTTGAGAGAAACCTGGTTGGCAGGGGCAGTCCAAGGGTAATTGGCACCCTAGGCAAACTGTGTACCTTGGCACCCCCGCCACTTCCAATAGAGAGGAAAATAAGACGTCTAGAATGAACTTTTACATGTACTCATTTGATATTCAAAATGAACAATAAAACAATAAAAACAGTTTTTTAACTGATTGTTTCATACTTTTCATTAACCCTAACATAAGTATACTGCAAAAGCTAGAATTTATTATAATACATGTACAATTAAAAGAAAATCCTCATTAAGATTTGTGTAAAAAATTAGAACTTTGCTTTTCATGCTATCAGTTACGCAAATTCAGAAACCAATTCTTTAAGACAAAGTTTTCCAGCTATTTCATGTTCTATCAACATGGTGGCCAGTCCAACAAGTCTCTCTTGCAGCATAGAAGATGAAGGTATGTCTTTATCAGTTTTAGCTTTGAGAAGCTACGCTTTCCACTAGCAACAGAAACTGGGAGAGTAAAGAGAATATGGAGAGCACTTCCTACCTTGAAGTTTGTTTCCTGAATTATGGGCACAATACATATCTGTACCTGGAGTCAGGGTATTTTGGTCGTCTTACTCTTAATGAAATCTTAAATGCAACTGATGAAATCTAGGGTGCTTTAGATTTTAAAAAAAGGTGGTTAGAAGAGAGCAGGAAGGTATAAGAAATCAGTGGCATGAGCTGTACGATGGTAGAGGAATAGGGGTTCATCTTTTAAGATGACGTTGCCAGCGGTATGCTCTTGTCATAAGTCCACTTGAGGGTTGAAGAGGCAGGAGTCATGATTCTAGTGATCTTTCCTCTGATTTCTTTTCAGAGGAACATGAAATTTGGTTCTTCCCTTATTGAACCAAAGGTGTTAGACCAAGGTGGAGCCATAGCTAGCCAGGGTGGTTATTTAGAATGATGTTTCTGTTATTTTGTTCTGCATATAATTTTGGCATCCTGCAAATTTTGGCACCCTAGGTGACCACCTAGTTCACCTAATGGTTGGACTGGCCCTGCTGGTTGAATGTAGTATCAGACTTAACTGATTTGGCTCAAACCAGTTTATGCAATGTCTGTCCCAGACCCCCTACTGGTTTAAGTTAAATCAGACTCTCCCAGTATCCCAGCATGCTCTTTGGGCTGGGCAGGGCTCTCTGCTCCACAGCAGGGCTGTCCCCTCCCCTCTGCTCCCTGGCTGCAGCTCTGGGAGAGACTGCAGGCTTCTGCCCGGCTTCTGTTCCCCCCTCCCATCTAAGCAGGGATTCTGCTGTCCCCTCTGCCTTACACAGACACACAACATTAGCTAGCAGACCACATGCTGGCTATGGTCTATGATGTGGCAGATGGGACAAAGGCAAAATCAACAGGTAGCTGGTAATGTCCCTCTGTTTTTTTCTTAATGGGGTGATAAACACTAAGTTAGGGGTGATAAACACTGTGTTATCAAAGAGCATCCTGCCAGGGCATGGCCATGCCCCAGCTCAGCTCAGCATCGTGGAAAGGAAGGGAGGGCTGCTGTAGCACCCCACACCCCCAGCTTCTAGCCTGAGTCACTATAGGCATGTGCCTGCATTTTTTCAGTCCAGAGGGGATAGCTGTACTGTTACAAATTGGTTTAGCCTAGCCAGGTTAGACTAACCAGCAAAGATTGAATGAATCCAGGCTCAGGCTTTTTGAATGTCTGTCCCTAGGCTCTGTGTTTAAGTCTGTGCAGCTGCCTGGTCTTATTATCTTGCAGTTTGCATCCCCACTGGGCCTGCTATTAGGAATTCACCACCTCCTTCTCTAATGAGTTGGTTTAGGGACTTCAGTTAGCCTGCACATAGTTCTTTGGGCCTCTGGGTATATCCAGGATTTTCTGAAGGGGAGAGCAGGACTAGTGACTAGAGCTGCAGTGGTGGCAACACCCTCACTCCCTATTTCCCCCAGCCCACTGGGACAGGAAGAACATACTGCAAGAACAGCAACTGGGGAGTTTTTTTTAAGTCCCTGAATCAGGTAAGAACTCTGTCTTCTTCCATCCCTATATGCTCAGTAGCACCTCCCCACCCCCATTTCCTTCTGCCCCTGCTGCCTCTGAGTCTACCTGATGCAGGGGCAGAGGGAGCTCCAGAACTACTCCTGTACCTTCTGGCCAGGTTGTGCCAGGAGCTGGGCTCATCTGGGGACAGCAGTAAAAACAGCAGCAGCTCTGGGCAGGTTCCCCCTCCCTGAACCTGCTTCTGGGCTGGTAAGGAGGAGGAACCTGCCTGCTGCTACTGCTGCTGTCACTATCCCAGGCTGATCCAAACTCCTTATATAGCCCCATACAGTGATTCTGGAGATCCCCCCAACCCTGAGGCAGCTGGGGAAAGCAGCCACAGGGGGAGTGGGAATGGAAGAGGAGGAGAAGGGAGGTGCTATTAAGCACAGAGAGGAAGGAGAGGAACATGTACCTGTTTGGGGGACTTTAAAAAAAAGTTCCCAGTTGCCCTTGCAGTTTGGCCTGAAAGGTGGGTGCAACCATGCCACTGCACCTCCCTTGGATCCACCCCTGTTCCAGACTCAGACCACACACAAGTCCTTGGACTTCAGCTAGCCTGCATACAGTTCTGTCCCAGCCAGAACCCAGCCCCTATTACAGTAGATAAAAATTATCCTACAAAATATCCAATGTATCTAAGGTACCGCCTTCTCCTTTATGCTCACTGTGATCCTTAAGGTTAGCCAAGAGCAATCTCATACAAGTACCATCTATGCTAAGATGGCTTGGCAAAAAACCAAGAGAGGTTATTCTTTACAGTTGCCCCTCAGCTCTGGAACTCACTTCCTCTTGAGGCTTGCCAGAGCCCAAGGCTGGACATCTTTCAGAAGCACCATAAGACCTTCCTGTTTGGGCTGGCACTCACCAAACAATAAGTTTTCTTTTGAGGTTCTAGTTCTTTTTTAAGCCGTTTTGATCTCATGTTGCTTTCTTGTTTTTAAGAGATTCTGTTTTTTTTTTATTGTATTCTTAATAAACAGGAAGGGTGGCATATAAGTTGCATAAATAAATATGGGTTTAACTTGTGAAACATGTTTACACACCTACCAATACTACTGTAATACTGTACAGCACCCTGTGACACCCTTAAAAGGACCTCATGGCACCTTGGTTGAGAATTAGCATTCTAGACAGTATGGAAGACATAGGCTGTGGAGATCCTCTGGTACCCCTTTAATATTTCGGTGATATGCTTTGATTTCTTTGATATTTCAAGTGATATACTTGGTGGAGCTTGACCACCTAGCCTCTTCCTTACAGACTGGAAGCAGTTTTAGCTCACTGTGGGCATTGACAAATGTGGAAAAAAGGTACTTTACTGAAAAAAGGTGCTTTACTGAAAGAAGCAGCACATTAGTTTGACCTGACTCCACTGCATCTGTATAGAGTGGATGCTTCAGCAGGACTTTTTGGTATTTTTAATCAGCTATTAGATAAAAGCAACAAAAAGCCCCACTAAAGCACCTGATCTATACAGATGTTGGGCAAGCCAGTTCCAACTAATACAATGCCTTTTCTGGGCATGCACTGGGCTTTGCGCAGGAGCGTACTGAGCTTAAAGTGCCATTTTTGGGAGGTTTTTTTTTTTTTACATCTATAAGCAGCCTATGTTGCGGCCAAAATTAGGGTCTGGATCTACATATAAGGATGAAGACAGTATGGTACCACAGCACAAATGGAAAGTGGGTCACCAAGTGAACTGTGAGTGACCTGGCCTCATGAAAGATGATGTAAGATCCCTGAAAGAGGTGTTGTGCGAAGATTTTGGGGCCGAGTGCAAAGCTACTTAGGTAATTCATAGATTCATAGATGTTAGGGTCAGAAGGGACCTCAATAGATCATCGAGTCCGACCCCCTGCATAGGCAGGAAAGAGTGCTGGGTTTAGATGACCCCAGCTAGATGCCTATCTAACCTCCTCTTGAAGACCCCCAGGGTAGGGGAGAGCACCACCTCTCTTGGGAGCCCATTCCAGACCTTGGCCACTCGAACTGTGAAGAAGTTCTTCCTAATGTCTAGTCTAAATCTGCTCTCTGCTAGCTTGTGGCCATTATTTCTTGTAACCCTCGGGGGTGCCTTGGTGAATAAAACCTCACCAATTCCCTTCTGTGCCCCCGTGATGAACTTATAGGCAGCCACAAGGTCACCTCTCAACCTTCTCTTGCAGAGGCTAAAAAGGTCCAGGTTCTCTAGTCTCTCCTTGTAGGGCTTGGCCTGCAAGCCCTTAACCATACGAGTGGCCCTTCTCTGGACCCTCTCCAGGTTATCCACATCTCTCTTGAAGTGCGGTGCCCAGAATTGCATGCAGTACTCCAACTGTAGTCTGACCAGCACCCGATAGAGGGGAAGTATCACCTCCTTGGATCTATTCATCATGCATCTCCTGATGCACGATAAAGTGCGGTTAGCTTTTCTGATGGCTTCGTCACACTGCCGACTCATGTTCATCTTGGAGTCCACTAGGACTCCAAGATCCCTTTCCGCTTCCATGCCACCAAGCAGGTCATTTCCTAGGCAGTAGGTATGCTGGACATTTTTCCTCCCTAGGTGCAGCACTTTGCATTTATCCTTGTTGAATTGCATTCTGTTGTTTTCTGCCCACTTGTCCAACCTATCCAGGTCTGCTTGCAGCTGTTCCCTGCCCTCCGGCGTGTCCACTTCTCCCCACAGTTTTGTGTCATCCGCAAACTTGGACAGAGTACACTTCACTCCCTCATCCAAGTCGCGGATGAAGACATTGAAGGACCGAGCCCTGCGGGACCCCACTGCCCACACCCTTCCAGGTCGAAACCGACCCATCCACTATGATTCTCTGGGTGCGACCCTTTAGTCAATTTGCAACCCACTGGACTGTGTAGTCGTCCAAGTCACAGCCTTTTAACTTGTTCACCAGTATGGGGTGGGATACCGTATCGAAGGCCTTCCTGAAGTCTAAGTATACGACATCCACCCCTACTCCTGCGTCCAGGCATAATGTGTGCACATAGCCTAAAAAGGGTGTGTATGGGTGAGCTCGGTGCGTGATTTTTGGCTGGGTGTCTGAGGCTGTGTGTGGCTCTGAGGTTTTGGGTCTGTGTGTCTGAGGGCACATGTGTGTGTAGTGTGGTCAACGGAGTGAGATTGATCGAGGCCTGTGTTGGAGATTGACTGGGGTGTGAGAGCATAGGGAGAGACTGAACGAAGGAGAGGATAGGCACTCCGTGGAGGCTGTGCTGTGTATACTCCAGAGGCTCAAAGGTCTTCTTGCGGTTGCTCCCCTCCAGACTGCTACACCAAAGTAAATAAAGTCGGCTCCCCAGACTTTTCCTCCCTGGGTGTATGTGTCTGACACAGAGCGGTCCTTTTACTTTATTAGTAAGTATAGCCTCAATCCCTCCCCTCCTTCTTCTGTCCTTTTATTAGTTAAGCACCCTTATTAGAAAGGCAGTAAGGTGGGAGGTAAGCCTGTACTGGAGGATGGATGGCTAATGACCGATCAGATGGCAGAGTAGATGAATAAAATTACTCTTGCCCCTCTGTAATATATTCCACTCCTTCTTCTCTGTTATAGTTAATTGATTAATGTTTGTTCATTAGTTGTGGTTAATATTACTTGTTAAATGTTGTTAGTTGCTCTTGTTATTAATAAACTGTGTTATTTGTTTCAGTGCTAATTGTGCGTGGTAGTTAACCGAACTTCATCTAATTGCCTGGTAAATTGAGTAGTGATAGATATACCCTGATTTACCAGCTAATTGTCTCAGGGCCAAGAAACATCTCCCTTTACATGAGTGGACGGTATAAGGTACAACCCATTGAGTCACCTTATTTAATTAAGTGCCTGCATAACACCTATATGTCCAAGATGAACTTCCTTGTTGCTTTTGCAACCTTGTAGTCCACTGAGACTATGCACTTCCACCATTGCCTACTCAGGAATGAATTGGTGCCATAGGCATTGGACAATAACTGATTAGTATTTTATCATTTTAAAATAAATATATTTTGGTATTTAATAATATAGTTTTCAATATTTTATGTGTTATATTCATTCAATTCCAAGAAAAAGTTTTTCCGCCATTTAACAAGGAGGGGGGGGGGACCCTCATCTTGGAATCAAGTATGAGGAGATAGGAGTGCAGGCAGCTGCCGCAGGTCCAGTTGCAGCCCCAACCCTGGGTCAGGGCTGGAACCACAGATGTTTCCTGCCCCCTGACACCTCTGCAGCCCTTGCCTCTCTCCCCGCAGCCTAGAGCCCCTGCTGCCTCTCCCCCATCTCACTCCTCTCCTCTTCCTGTTTCTCCCTCCTTCCTATACTGCTTCTAATACCCTTACAGCCCAGAGCTGGATTAATGCATAGGCAAACTAGGCATATGCCTAGGGACCTAAGTGAAGAAGAGGCTCAGTTGTGCTTATTTTACATATTATAATTACTTATATTATAATTACTAATATTATAATTTTTTACACTGAGTGAAAAAAGTAATATAAATATACAGTATTAAGTAGGGGTCCATGAGTTTGTTTGCCTGGGGTGCACTAAAGGGTTAATCCAGCCCTGCTTGGGCCCCTGACTTCCTGTCCCCCACCTGGACCCCTGCAGCCTCTGCCACCCCTCCCTTGCACTTTCTGTTGCTCCAAGGGAGGTTCTACCCCTGCTCCAGTCTGGGGCACAGAGTATAGCTCCACCCTGGCCCTGAGACTACAGGGGAATGGAAGAGGGGCAGGCAGAGGACAGAGGCTGCAAGGTGGCTGGCAGGCACAAGGGTAGGCGGCAGGAGGCAAGCTGTGTGTTCTCTCTACCACCTACCTCCTTACTGTCTTGTCCACCATATAACTCCCTGTCACTGCTTGCCCTGCTGCATTGGCAGTATCGATGAAATTAAGATGATCCTCAAATAATTGGATTCAATACATAGAAAATTATAACAAATATATGTGTTCCATGTATAGAATCTAATTATTATCTAATATTTCCATAATATTTAAAAGTGTTTCATTTTATATTTGCATGCTAAAATACATACACACACATAATGTGTGCACAAACCTGTATGTCTGGGGGGACACTTTTAGCAGACAGGCCCAAGTAGCACAGAATGAGTTCTTTTATTTAATTGAGTACACAAGTGCTGTTTAAAAATTGCTGAAATATATATTTACAGGTGCCAGAGGAGTCATTCTGGTCCATTGGGTATATGACTAAGGAATATTTTACAGTTTTCACAAGAAATATTGTTTTTAAATAAGCCACAAAAGGAAATACCAAAAAGTCAAGTTTGTGTTATAACCTGACACTTGCGTTTGTGACTGACGGACTATTTCCCTTCGTCCCAACATACTGAAACAGATGAGCTGCATCGGCTTAAATTTTGAATATCTTGGCATTTGTTGGCTTGTGCTATGAACTTACTGCATTAAGTAGCTTATTGCATACAGTTAGCATTGTGCGTATAGCACAAGCATGCTTTATGTGTTTTACCAGTTACAGCTATCTGTATCTTGTGAGACTGAACGTTCCTTTTTGTTTGCATTTTTTATATTTGAAAAAAGATAAAAAGCAAGATATCATGAATATGGAAATCTGAAATAAAAATCAAGACCTTTTTCTAAGGTCTAATTAATCAAATTTTAACTTTTTCATTATTTCATTGTAAAATGAAACATTGTTGATGGAGGGGAAAGGTGTAACTTGGAATGGAAAGGATCAAGAGAATACAGCAGATGTTCTTTCTCTCTGGAATGTGTTTGGAGTTGATAGGTACAGTACACTGAGAGTCTTGATGGCCCTGATGCAGTTTGGAAAGCTTATATGAGCAAATCCAGATATGACCTCCTGCAGGCTGGAGAGGCAGAGGAATCCTGGTATACCGGCACCTTTTGGTTCCAGATGGATGGTTCAGCTATGGACTTGCCTGCACCAAACTGTTTGGGGAGAGGCCAAATGGTTTTCTGGGGGTTTTGACTTCCTGATGGTTATTGCCACCTACTTTTCTAGGTCACAAGCACTCTCACATTGGTGGTGTCACTGTCAGCTCAACCCAGATCTCAAATGAGGTATTCCTACTAATCCTGAAATTCTGCAGCTACCAATAAGCATGCCAGATCCTAAGAACTCCAGGTTGGTGATCAGCCATGGGGGGACCCCGGGTACCCCACCCAGACCCAAGAGTCACCAGTCACTAAGCCAGGGGCAGGGAAGAGGGTTCCTCTGCACACTCCCCGATGGACCCAGAAGTGGACTAGAAGTGCTTCTGGTCCACTTCTGGCACCACTGCCGAGTGCACTGGGGACCACACTGCGTTCCCATGGGACACTCCATCCACCCCAGCATCTCAGCATTCATGAGCCGCCTGGTACCTTGAGGTTTGTAGAAAAAACATTTAAGCTGTATCTATGTCTGAATCATCGAATCTCTCCAAATTGATTTGGAGGGTTCCAATTTGATTCAGAGAGATTAAAGGGTCTCCTGATTCGATTAGGATTCAGAGATTCAGCTGCCGAATAGACCGAATCTCCGCCGAATTGAATCAGTGACTGGAGCTTCACACAGTCCTCTTAAACAACATTTCTCCTTGCCTGGTTATTATTCCCCAGACAAATTCATAGACAGCAATCATATTTCTTTTCAGCCTTTGTGTTGCCAGGCTAAACAAGCCAAGCTCTGCTAGCCTTCTTTCATGTGATAGGCTGTCTATTCTCCTGATAGTACTAATAGCCCTTTTCTGCAATTGTTTCACTTGGATTTCTTTTTTCTTGAACATGGTTGACCAGAATTGGATTCCATATTCAAAATCATTTTCACCAGTACCTTGATACTAATACTTCTTAATTTTTACTGAAAATACTTCTGGTGCACGATGGCATTGCGTTTGTCATTTTCATGGCTGTATCACAGTAGCAGTTCATACTCATTATGTGATCAATTAGTACACTAAGATCTTTTTCCTAATCAGTGGTTTCTAGTGGATGAGCTTCTATCTTATAGATGAAGTTTATGTTATTAGTTCCCAAGTTCACAGACTTTCATTTTGCACTAAACATGAAAGTATAGATCCTATTCCATTTACCTATCAGATGGTCAATTACCCCCCCCCCAAATGTATATGTTGTATCTTGGATCACTTACATCTTATATCATGGGAAAAAACAGGCTCTTCCACAAAAAAATTTAGCACTACCAACTACCTATAACCCCTCCAGAAATAGGAGTGGGAATCCTATTCCACCCAGGGAGGTGCCTAGTTTTCTTAGTGGGCAGCCTCATGCACCTCCAGAGTACATAAGCACTGAGTAGGGAGTCAGCAATAGGCAGCTAATTGGAAATGCTAAGCACAGGAGGTTTGTGATCTCCTTCCCTAGAGACATCTGTTTCAGAGCTGCAAATGTTATGTGTACATAATTTCAGGATCAAAATCATGCAGAGGGAGAATTGCTGAATAGTCTACTAATTAGGTCATGTGCCCAAAAAGTTGGTATTTTGGGCTCTAGGCTCTGGTCAACATGATGGGGTTTGAACCCACCTCTGCCAGGAAAATACCCTAACTTCTAGGGGTTTCAGACATTCAGCCTGTGGGTTGGATCCATCCCACAGAGCTGTTTGGCTGTTGAGCTACTGGCGGGGCCAGGAAGTTTGGGGCATGGTCACTGGTGGGCATGGACTGCTGCAGAGTCCAAAGCCCTAGGGCCTGGGTAGACATGACCATTGGTGGCAGGGGATGAACAGGGATTTTACAGTCTCAGCTATTGCTTGCCCTGCCACCACATGGCCCACATCTGTTTGTGCCATCTCCATTACTGCAAGCAGCCATTTGGCCCATGGGTTCTTGCCCCACTGCTGCCACAGTGGCCTCTACAATACTGCCACCAGGCTGGCTGTTGCCACTACCACCTTCATGGCTGCTGCTAGTATTGCTGTGGCTGTAACTCCCTCCCTGTGCCCTATGCTATATCTGACCAGCAAGACACTCCGCAGTTCTGACCTGAAGCGCAAGGTAAGTTTGACACCCCTGCTCTAAGCTAAGGACTAGTCAGGACTGAGAACACCCTCTTTCTCTTCTGATGAAGCTAGCCCACTGACTGAAAAGGAATGCAAGAGTCATGGGCTAGAAGAAGAATATGCAAAATAGATCCTGACTTATAGGTCAAAGAGGAGGCTCCTCTGAGAGGGAGGGAATGTCATCTGATGCCTGCTTCAAATGCTGTTTATGCATTTTATTCAATGACAATTTAACTCTCAGACTGAGTAGGGCCTAAAACTCAGAGAATGGACAGGCTTTCAGTCTGAGCACCAAACTCTTCCAGCACCTCGGAAGTGTGGCATGTCAGGGAACTGTAGAGGCTTTCCATACCCTGGCTGGACAGCTAAGCAGTCATGAGATCTCCAGGGCTGCTCCTGCCCCTAGGGGAGCTCAGTCATTAACAATCTTTCCTTTCACCTCCTGGGAACACTCAGTTTTCCCCTGTCAACAATCAGCTGGTAGCTGCTAAAAAGCAGAAGCTGGCAATGGAAGTGCCCCCTCATCTGCTTTCTTCACCCTGTCCCAGGGCATTCCCCCTACCCTTTGCACAGTCCCAGGGAGACCCAGCACTGTACAAGGGGTGATGGGGGTTTCTTGGGGTTCTCCTGGGTTTCTTGGGGATGATGTGATTCAAGCTGCAGGGGAATGCCTTCATCCTTAGTATGGTACTGGGAAGACCCTGGACCTGGCAAGGGGTGGGGATAAGTGGCACCACTACCCAATCTATCCTGGTTCAAATGGCAGTAGGAAGCCATGCTGTTCAAAGGGTTAGTGCTGTCCAAGTGCCTGGCAGCAGGGTGCTTTCAAGGATCCCAGACAACTCCCCACTAGGGTCACCATTAGGGAGCCAGTGCTTTCCCTCTGTCTCCTTTGGAGAAGGGAGGGAGGGCAGAGCAAAGCACAGTGAGATAGTAGGGATCCTAGGGATCCCAAGAGGAGCATATAGATATTCTAGGTGGAACTAGAAAACTCTGTGGAGAGGTTGCTGGTTGAAAGTGCTAACATTTTTTCATGGAAGAGCTGGTTTTCTTCCATGAAAAACCCCTTTCAACACCAGCATGCTAGCTTTTTTTTGCCGGGAAAAAGGTGTTTTCACAGGGCAGATGTAACTTCTGTTCATGGCCTCTGATCTCCTACTTTTAGGGCAAATGGTTTAAACCACTGAGCTTTTGGGCAGGAGGTGAGTGGAGCCTCCTTGTTCCTTTTTGTCTCTTACACACTTGGGGCTAAGGTGAAAAACACATGTGTTAATGGATTTCTAGAGACTGAAGCAGTGCAGAATAGGATTACACTTAGAGACTTATACACAAAAGCCACCTAAGTGCCACTTAAACACCTAATAGGCCACCTAATAGGTGGCTTGAAGTCTAATGTTCTAACATTGGCAGGAATTTTGTTCTTCAAAATACTTCTTACCATCACCTAGAGTTACATTTAAATTTACCTTGGAACTGACAGGTTCAAAAATGTCATCTCATTTGTATGACTCAAACCTTTTTTGTCAGTTTCTCAAGTAGTGCTATTTTCCAAGGTGCAAATTTTCTTCTGTACAGCAATTTTTGAAAATTCCATTCATAGGGTAATACTAATTGCCTTTAAAAAAATCTATAGCTTTATTTTATTTTGGTGCAGCATGTGTTGATTCATAAAAGGCCAAGCTTTTTTGCAGGACTATCTATGAGCAACTATATCAAATTATGAACACCTTTTGAAGACATATTTTTGGTATTATTAGTCCCTAATAATGGAACAGAATTTGGAAAATTCATTTCAATAAACAAGTTTAGCTACATAAGATGGCTAAAGTATCAATACCACAAAAAACTGCAGATCCCCAAAATAATTATTTAATTTCTATAGCATTAGACACTTCTGAGGTTGGCACAATTTGCTGATGCCATTTGCAGGTCTAATCCCGAGAAGTCATTGATCAAAATGTATAGCATTAATGTAATAACTAGGTCTGTCACTTTTTTTGGCAGAAGCCTTTATGACAATAGCAATTTGCATCGTCTAGCTGCAGATATAAGTCTAGTTGATGTAAATTCCTCATCATTAACAATACAAGGATTGTGTCAGTAATGGTAACACAGCTTAGACTCTTTTTATATTCTAGTGGATGGAATTTGAAAAGAAGCTACTTAAAGAAACAAATTAAAATGTTAACTTTATGAGGCAGGATTGATGCTTTCAATATTTCCAGGAAAAAAAAGAGACTTCCTTTAAGTGGTATCCAAGAGCATCCATCAGAGAGGACATAGGAGCATGGCCTTGCTGCATAGGAAACCCCAGAACTGATGCAGAGACACCAGATATATGGGTAGAAGAGTCCCCTCTATTTTCTCCCGTAGATTTTGGGGACATGTGGGACACCTGCTTGATGGAGAAAAATCACAAAATTTGGATCTGTCCTATAATTTAATCCATCCCCTTTCCAAAACAAAACCGTTCCTTTTTGTGTATTACTATTAACAAGGGACAAAATATTTGTAGTGATACATTTCTATTTCTATTTATTTTAATGTATTTTATTTCAAATGGCTTGTTTCATAATGTACCAAATATGGCTTTTAGACTGAGAAATTTTTTTTTATGTCATCAGTTTATTGAATAATGCATTTTGTATGCATACAGTCCAAAGTCCACCCTTGTATTTACAGTTGTCAGTTAGGGACAACAAAAGCAGGTTAATATTATTCACTTCTCATTCCTTTCCTCAGTTACTCTGAAATTTGTAAGCTTTATCGTATTAACTTTTATTTTATTGTTTGGTTTTGAATGTAGGCTGGATATCTGCCTAAAACTGTTATTAGAAAAACAGGTATAAACTAAGCATCTCAATACAACAGAAACAGCTTCAGGGTCAGGCAGTTTTTTCTTCTAACATGAATTTAGATATCACACAATTATTTTTTTAGTGAGTTTTTTCTGCATATTATAAAATTGATTTGAAATAATTATAGCAACATACCAGCAAACCAGTGGCATTTTAAAGTTATGAAATTGCTTTTTAAATGGACACACAATGTAGTACCTTTCTTCCTACAGGCTACCAGCAGTGAACTGAAACTAATGACAGCAAGTTACTCAGTGCTTTACCTGAAAAAAAAATGTGATTTATTTAATAACTTACCACAGTATTGCATTGGAATCAACCTGATTAATCATTCCATCTCTTTCAATGTTGTCAGAATACTCTTCTCTGAATTGGGACTCTCGTGCTCCAAGCAGTAATCTATGCAGAGTCAGGAAAACTTGAATTATTCTCAGCCCCACTACTGATGTGCCTCAGTGCCCCATCTATTAAATGACAGTGACAATACTTTTTGGTGAAAAGCAGTGTATTTAAGTAGGAAGTCTATATAATAGACCGGTTTTATTATTTACTAACAACCTGTTTATAAAATGTGCTTATCTAGCCTGATACCACATGTCATATTAATTGAAGAGTTCTGTCCAACAGACAAACTGAACCACTGGAGCTGGCCCTTAGATGCCATAGGGGCCATCCCAGTCAAGGATCAGTAATTCATTGAATTGAGTATGGGATAAACACATAACACAGAAAGGTGTCCTCTGTCCTGAAGAACTATTTGACCTTTACAAGATGAAGTTGTAACAGCTTACATCCGAGAGGGACTTAATATATGTTAACATCTGTACTAAATATTCATATTCTGAGCCTGTCAGAGCATGCCAGTTCTGCAAGCTCAGAATGAGTCATTTTTATAGATTCATAGATTCTGAAGTCAGAAGAGACCATTATGATTCATCTAGGCTGACCTCCTGAGTAATTCAGTCTATAGAATCTCTCCCAGTAATTTCTGCATCAAGCCCATAACTTCTGTTTAAGCTACAGTATATCACTTAGAAAGAAATCCAGTCTTAAATATTTGGGTGAGAGACTTCTCATAAATTAGACAAACTGCTGCAGGATGCTACTGAATCTCTAGGCAGTGCTCTTACGTCTGAGCTGCTACTGAACCAAAGTGCAGGTCTTCAGATAAGAGATGCTATGTTATTGGAGAAATCACCTTTTGGATGAACTCCAGTTCCTGATCCTTGTGGTTAAATCCAAAGTTTTCTTTGGAAGAGCTTGATAAACTGAAATTCCTGGAAAAACGACATCTTTACTAGTAATATTATGCATACCCAAACAAGTCTTCCATTCACTGTTTTGCCTTTTTGTCATGCTCTTCTAAACCAGTGGTTCTCACCTGGGGCACTGCAGCACCCTGAGGGGATGTGGTGTGTGTGCTGCCTTAGCAGCAGCCAGATAGAACTGCACCATATGTCCGAGAAACACAGGCATATGGAGCAGGTAAAACTATTCTGTAGGCCTCTGTTTCATGAGGAGGAGCATGAGGAGGGCTGGATCAGGAAGGGCTGCAGTAAGAGCAGGCATTCCTCTGCTTTAGGTTTATCTGGGTGTACATGAGCTGCATGGGACAGTTTTTCATCTGGATGTAGTTGCATCTGAGAACAAATGAGCTAAACTGTGGGGCTAGGGACAGACATTACACATAAACCAGTTTAAGTGATCAGAAACTGGTTTAAACCTGCAACAGAACAGACATTCAGGGCACATAAACCAGTTTCAAAATGGCCAAAACCAGTTTGAGATAAACCTGGTTGAATGCAGTATCAGACTTAACTGATTTGGCTCAAACCAGTTTATGCAATGTCTGTTCCAGACCCCTTGCTGGTTCAAGATAAACATCCCCAGCATCCCTGCATGCTCTCTGGGCTGGCCGCAGGGCTGACCCTGCCCCTCTGCTCTCTAGCTGGAGCAGGGACCGGCCAGTATGGCCTTGTTAAGCCGAAGTGGGCAGGGAGGGAGTTAATTCTTTCCTCCTTCCCCTCTTCCCCCACTGCAGTGGTCAGTCTGTCTGCAGGGGAGCAGAGGGGAGGGGGATGCAGCAATGGCCCCTGGAGTTGGCAGACCCTGGCTGCAGGGAAGGGACGGAGGGAGGAATTAACCTTTCCCCCTGCCCCCTTCACCTTAACGGGGCCATGCTGGGTAGGTTCTCCCACAGAGTTGGGAGGGGGGCTCTGTTCCATGCTGGCAAGAAGCCTGGGGCTTCCCTCCTGTGCCCTGTGAGTGCGGGGAGCACCAGGGAAACAAACGGCCTGGTGGGGGCTGCACTTCTCACAGCACTGTCCGGAGCCAGGCATCAGTGCTGAGCAGAGCGTCCCACCCCTCCTGCTGCTGCTGCTGCCTGCCAGGGCTGCGTCCCCATACCCCTCCCACCTCATACCCCCACGCTGCCCACCTGAGCTCTGTGCTGCTGCCGCCCCCTGGGTGAGGGCTCTGCCACCCACAAGGGTGGAAGCAAGGCATAATAGGTATGTTGGGGGTGGATGTAGGTGCTTCACTTACACCCTTGTGGGCAATGGCTGGGTGGGGCACAATTCACTGGGGGGCCCTGTGGGCCAGATGAAAGTGCCTGGTGGGCCAGATTTAGCCCTTGGGCCAGATTTTGCCAACCCCTGCACTTAAGCCTGGTGCTCCTCAGGAGTGCTGTTGAAGAAGCTTAGACATGCCTTGTTTATTTACCTATAATGGATACCCTTGAAACTTAGGGCATTGCTTACTTTGTCACTAGCATTAGCGGAGCAACATCTGATAGTAGGCATAAGCAAAGCTGTTGGAACCCCATCCATAGTTGCACTAGGGCTCTGTTAAATCAGATTCCAGGTCTGATGATGTATAGCCAGTTTGGGCCCTGCCCATACAGTTTTTACAGCAAACGTTAAGTTTTGAAGTAAAAAAAAGTTTTTACAGCATACATTAGCCTTCAATAATTGGCTTAAATAGTCTGTTATGAGTTCCTTTCTTCCTTGTTTTAAATCACTTAAAAGTGAAGTTTTTTTTCACTGCAGTGGAAAGGCTTTGTTGATGACCCTCTCCCCTGCTTTTTACCTGAGGCATGCTGTAGACTGTGAAGAGAACCAGGGCAGGTCTTCCGTTTGCCTGAGAATGCAGGGGACCGGAATCGACGGTCTGAGAGCCCCCTGCCATTCCTATTTCTATGTTTCTGAGTTGTAGAATCTGTTTCATTAGCTGCTTTTAAAAACAAATCAAGTTCCCTGACATGACTTTAGGCATGGGGGTACAGGGGAGTTGAGGTATCCTACCTTAGCATAGAGGAATAGATTAGTGGTTTCTTCATGCTCCTTTCAACTTAATTACACAAGTGTGAAATTTCTGCCTCTTAATTTGGGGCAATTCAATATTTAATAATAGGTGTCATGTTGCTATGATCTCATATGATAATCTGTGTTCTTCAGCAGTCACTTGGGGCCTGGGCCAAAGTGTACTTCATATTTCAATTGCTCAGCACTGCTTCTTGTGAATATCTGTAAAACAGATTTCAGCTGTCTCATGAAAAAGGCTCTTGTATGTAGCTGCTACATTTTTCTTTGTTTTTGTTGTTTAGCCTTGGCCATCTCTTCATATATCTTCAAATCTCTAGTGACTGACTATTTCTAATGATGTAGGCACTTCTTGGTTCAACAGAAAACAATATTTCAGTATATGATAACATGTTTCATTGGGGCCATTCTGTAGTTTTAACATTGCTAAATAAAGAGAAGGATCTGACCTGGTATTTTGCTTTGGTGCTTAATTTTGACACTGTTTCCCATTAGCTCATTAGATTGAGCATAATGGGGTTTAACAGTATATATTTAAACCCATACTTCACAGCAAACTGCTTAAACTTAGCACCACTAAATAGTGGGTGTGTTGGGATCAATGCTGTAGTGGGGACGGGAGGGAGTGGTGTGACCACCCAGGGCACCAAAGCCAGGGCGGGACACAGGACAGAGCCACCAGCGTCTCATTTGGAGGGGCAGGGGGATGAGGGGAGGGTGGCTTCCACCACTGCATGCACTTCTGGACAAACATGGGCGGGGGGCACATGTGCACCCCAGATCTGTGTGCAGGGCAAGGTCAGGATGCTACTGTGGGCTTTGCCCCTGGTGGCAAACTTCCTTGCCATAGTACTGGTTGGGCTATACCATATCCAGCAAAAATATATTTGATTTGCATAGTCATTTGTTAAACCATAACATATATTTAAGTAAGATTATCTCAAAAGTGGGAAAAAATCATTTAGAACAACGGTTCCTTAATTGTGGTCTGCAAGACCAGTTTCCACAAGTCTGTGGATTGCTCCTGGCCCCTTTCTTTTAATTAGAATTGTGATAAATGTGCATAGCTACCTGCAAGAGAATCAACACTGATCTATTGGCCCCAAAAGTTGGGGAACCACTGATCTAGGGCAATGTACACTATTTCAACTCAATAAAACAAAAATCTGTGCTTACTCTTTTCAAGTTTTTTCTCTTTCCTATTTTTGTCACATGTATGCAAGATTCCTTAAGATTTTTTGAAACCGTCCTCAAACAAACACCGGAACTCCTCATAGATCTTTTATGATCGTTAAATGACCTACCTGTATTCTGAAAACACTTGGTAACGCCTTAAGAAAATGCCATTCTGATTACTTTAGATACATTTCCATCTAGAAATAAGAGCTTCACCTTAAACTGAAAATTGGGCTGGGACTATCTCTGAGGGAGAGGGAGAATATAGTATATAGGTGGCACTTCATTTTAATCATGAAAAAACGTGGATTTGGGGTTACTTTTTTAAAACTGAAAATTGGGGATGTCTTAAAATCAGATGTAACCCAGGTGGTACTCCAAGGAGGTACCCCCTCTCCAATTGAAGGGATCAAAGCAGGTGCAAAACCGCTGTGGGAGGTGTAGGGACTCTCCTCTCCCTATAGAGCAGAGCCAGACCACCACTGGGGACTTACCATATACATTTTAATGAGGGAATAATACTGGAAACATAACAGACATAATCAGGGGGTATAGAGGACACTACAATGCCCTAAAGGGGCAGGATTCAACAAAGGTTACACACTTACAATCATTGACAAAAGACAGGGTTAACAAAATATAAACACAAACAGCAGAGCAAACAATACTAGTTGGAGAAATATAAAAAGGCACAAAATGTCAAAGGACAAAGAAATATAGGGCCTAGGTACACAATGGCCTCTTGCCACTACAAGAAGAATTTTTCTTTGTTAGCCCCAGCCTCATGTTGAGCTGCCTGGTCTCTGATTGGAGGAGCTGGAAGCCAAGCTGGGAACCCCTCAGATTGCTGCTGAGATCCTTATTGGAGTGGGGAAGCCTCTCCTGCTGGCCACAGCTTCTCACAAGGGATCCTCCAGGCCAGGAGGAAGCCTCTCCTGTCAGCCACATGCCATGCTGCTGAGGGTCCAACTGCTACCTGCAGGTCCTGCTCCTTCAGGCTTTTCTGAGGCAACTGCTTCCATCCTGCTGGCTCAGCTCTTGCCAGCTATTTGAAGCTCCTTCCTTATAGTCCCTCACTGGTCTCTCCTTGAGTCAGCCGTGCTGCCCCTTTTATCCCCTTCCAGGTGACCCAAGGGGCCAATCAGGGGACATGAGGGGTGAGTCTCTGGGGCCTGATTGGTGAGGAAAGGGAATCCCAAGTTCTCCAATCATCTTTTACTCCTTCAAAACCCCTGGGCCAAATCATTACCAGATTGGTGAGGAAAGGGAATCCCAAGTCCTCCAATCACCTTTTGCCCTTTCAAAACCCCTGGGCTAGGTCACTGCCAGCCAGCCTGTCACATAGAGAAACCCAGAATCCCTGCTTATTGGGTTGTGCAGGATTTCATCTTGAGTGCTGGCACCAACAGATCAGCTGAGACCACACAGATCTTACCTGTCAGGTACAGAACTTAACTCTGAATTTTGTTTTACTGCACTTTTGTCAAATGCTTTAGACCAGTGGTTCTCAAACCTTTTTTTTCACAGACCACTTGAAAATTGCTGAGGGTCTTGGCAGACCACTTAATAAACATTTTTTGTTCTACAAATCAAAGCACACAACTCATGTTTTAATATCAGTAGTCTTACCGTACAAGTACAGATATTATTAATTGTTCTGCAACCTTTCTGCAGACCACCACAGTGTGAGAACCTCTGCTCTAGACAGTGCATCTGCAATGATCAAATCTATTCATGCTATGTACTAAATTTTCAAGACCTCCAACTGTAGTAGGAAAAATACCCTTTTTTGTAAGAACAGAGGATATTTGCCAGTCCCCATCTGGCTATGGTTACAGGTGGCTTATGATCAACTTCAGCTATCATAGGTCTCCTGTAAATCACCTCACTAAAATCCAGGTTTATCAAGTCCAGTATTTTGCCCTTATCAGTAACCTTCTCATATAAGGACATTATGTTAGTTTGACATAAATTGTTCTTGATGATAAATCTGTATTGGCTGTTAGTTATGTATTTTATATTCTAAATATTTACATGCACATTACTTTTCATCTCCCTCTTTCCCTTTTCTCCTTCCCTAAGTTTTTAAGCCCCCCACCCAATTTAAACCTTATTTTGATACTTATACTAACCCATAAGCTTATGGCATTGGTCTCTGTCAATGCTAGTTGAAAACCCTTCCTGCTGAATTAATAGGTCTGAGCAACGATCCTTTTTTTTCTTTATCAGCTAGGCCCCATCTTCTCAATATTCCTCCTAGTGCCCAGTTTCCTAACCATTCTGGTACTCTCTTCTGTTTAAACATTTTTTTTCTTTCAAATTTCTTATTGCCTTGGTCTTTTCTCTGTTTAGTCCTTAAACTCTTTTGCTTAAGTTAGTCTATCACAACTGCAGACCAAAGGTAGTAAGGAATCAAGGATCAAAGGCTAAAGCCCCTTCTACTCAGGTCAGCCTCTAGCTACACTTTATGTGCAATCCTAAGTAAAACAAAAAACCAAAAACTCAAGTTTGATTCACCTACAAGGATGAGGGACTTGCTCCTTCTTTAGCAGGAGATTTCTCTCTCCTTACAAAAAAACAAAACAACAACACCCGCCGCCTCTTGCTTCCTGTTTCCTTACTTGACATACTGTTCCAAATAACCTTTGTAGCCTTTTTTTGTCTGTGGAATACACTTGCTGTTGATGTCCCCAACTTTACAGGGATTCCCCTCTTTACCTTACTTTGTTAATTTTTCTTCTAGGTATGTTGTTTCTATTACAAGGAGTTTACATTTGCTTTTATTTAGCTGAGCAGATGCAGCTTTTCTAATGGCTCTCAGTGCCTCTGGTCATGCTTTTGCTGTTTGTTTGTTTTTTCTGCACATCAACACATCATCTATTGAGATGTTAGGACTTTTTATACCATCACTAAATGTGTTGTAGTTTCCTGCTAAGCACCTAAGGTGCTGAATGCAACCAACATGACATCTGAAGAAACAGCATTTCCCACAGGGATTACTTGGTGTACAAATACCAGCTCCCCACCAAAGGATCTCTCTCAGAAACCTAATATCCCTACAAGCATAGAAAAATATTTGGCAACAGCCATCATCCCCGAGCGAGGCAAAAAAGGGAAAGGGGCCAGGAGGCTTCCATGGCTGACCAGAGAAATCCAGGGCAGCCTAAGGGCCAAAAGGGGAGCACATAAAAAGTGGAAACAGGGTGAGATCACTAAAGATGAATATACCTCCTCTGCTCATGCTTGTAGGGAGGCAGTTAGGCGGGCCAAAGCTACTATGGAGCTGAGGATGGCAACCCAAGTAAAAGACAACAAGAAATTGTTTTTTAGATATATTGGGAGTAAAAGGAAGGCCCAGGGAGGAATAGGACTACTGCTAAATGGGCAGAAACAATTGGTGACAGATAGGGGGGACAAGGCTGAACTCCTCAACGAGTTCTTTGCCTCAGTGTTCCTAAGTGAGGGGCACGACAAGTCTCTCACTGGGGTTGTAGAGAGGCAGCACCAAGGCGCCAGACTACCATACGTAGATCCTGAGGTGGTGCAGAGTCATTTGGAAGAACTGGATGCCTTTAAATCGGCAGGCCCGGATGGGCTCCATCCGAGGGTGCTGAAGGCACTGGCTGACATCATTGCAGAGCCACTGGCAGGAATATTTGAACGCTCGTGGCGCACGGGCCAAGTCCCGGAGGACTGGAAAAGGGCTAACGTGGTCCCCATTTTCAAAAAGGGGAGGAAGGAGGACCCAGGCAACTATAGGCCAGTCAGTCTCACCTCCATCCTTGGTAAAGTCTTTGAAAAAATTATCAAGGCTCACATTTGTGAGAGCCCGGCAGGGCAAATTATGCTGAGGGGAAACCAGCACGGGTTTGTGGCGGGCAGATCGTGCCTGACCAATCTAGTCTCTTTCTATGACCAGGTTACGAAATGCCTGGACACAGGAGGAGGGGTGGATGTCGTATACTTAGACTTCAGGAAGGCCTTCGATACGGTATCCCACCCCATACTGGTGAACAAGCTAAGAGGCTGTGATGTGGATGACTGCACAGTCCGGTGGGTGGCGAATTGGCTAGAGGGTCGCACCCAAAGAGTCGTGGTGGATGGGTCGGTCTCGACCTGGAAGGGTGTGGGCAGTGGGGTCCCGCAGGGTTCGGTCCTTGGACCGATACTCTTTAATGTCTTCATCAGTGACTTGGACGAGGGAGTGAAATGTACTCTGTCCAAGTTTGCAGATGACACGAAGCTATGGGGAGAAGTGGACACGTCGGAGGGCAGGGAACAGCTGCAGGCAGACCTGGATAGGTTGGACAAGTGGGCAGAAAACAACAGGATGCAGTTCAACAAGGAGAAATGCAAAGTGCTGCACCTAGGGAGGAAAAATGTCCAGCACACCTACAGCCTAGGGAATGACCTGCTGGGTAGCACAGAGGTGGAAAGGGATCTTGGAGTCCTAGTGGACTCCAAGTTGAACATGAGCCGGCAGTGTGACGAAGCCATCAGAAAAGCCAATGGCACTTTATCGTGCATCAGCAGATGCATGACGAATAGGTCCAGGGAGGTGATACTTCCCCTCTATAGGGCTCTGGTCAGACCGCAGCTGGAGTACTGGGTGCAATTCTGGGCGCCACACTTCAAGAAGGATGCGGATAACCTGGAGAGGGTCCAGAGAAGGGCAACTCATATGGTCAAGGGCCTGCAGACCAAGCCCTACGAGGAGAGACTAGAGAAACTGGACCTTTTCAGCCTCCGCAAGAGAAGGTTGAGAGGCGACCTTGTGGCTGCCTTTAAGTTCATCACGGGGGCACAGAAGGGAATTGGTGAGTATTTATTCACCTAGGCGCCCCCGGGGGTTACAAGAAACAATGGCCACAAGCTAGCAGAGAGCAGATTTAGATTGGACATTAGGAAGAACTTCTTCACAGTTCGAGTGGCCAAGGTCTGGAACGGGCTCCCAAGGGAGGTGGTGCTCTCCCCTACCCTGGGGGTCTTCAAGAGGAGGTTAGATGAGTATCTAGCTGGGGTCATCTAGACCCAGCACTCTTTCCTGCTTATGCAGGGGTTCGGGCTCGATGTGTCTATTGAGGTCCCTTCTGACCCCAACATCTATGAATCTATGAATCACTCCCTGAATTTTTCTTTGTAGGTAGCACAAAATGTTTTTTCCTTGCTTATTTAAGATTTGGTTTTATAAATAAAAGGGCTATCTTTCCCCCCCCCCTCCCCTGAAATGACTAGCAAATGTATGTGATCTGTTTCTTCAACTTGCTCTGATTCTCAGAGCAATGAGGCTATCTAGCTGCTCTCTTAACTTTCATATTAAAGCAAGAACTTTCCTAAGGAGTAGAATTGTGGGCTGGTGGGTCTTTCAATTTAGTCTGTACTCTCTCTCAAGAGCTTTCCTGTCCATGAAATGCTTGTAAACTCTTCCTTTCTGTCTTCTGCATCTTCAGTAACCACAGTCTCAATAAAACTGAAGTCTTGGTACATATTTAACCTAAAGATGGCTACCTCCCACTCCAGTATAAATTCTCTCTTTTATCTCACCCTCCTCTGCACAAAAAAATACTACCATACTTATTCACATACCACACATATGCCCACTTTTCCCTTTAAATCAGCCCTTTAAAATTGGGGGTGATGTCTTAAGTGGGAAAGGTGATTTTCTACACTAAAATAGAGAAAAAGAGAGATGCTGGGTAATGGCTCTCTTCTGCCAGCCTCAGAGAGAAGATGGAGTTTACCTTCAGGGTTAACACTAAAGCTCTAACCTTTTCTTAGCCACTTCAGTCTTGGCAGTAACTTTTGAGTAAGCAGCCAACAGCTGCTGTCAATTTACCAGGGTTATGGGAGGGTTAACACTTGGGCTTTTGCCTAAGCAGTGCTGGTCAGGATTCAGCCATGTGGAAAGAATTCCCTGCAGTCAGAATTTAGCCATGACTGGAACAAAAATATCTTTTTTTCCCCCCTCTTTTATTTTGCCTTCCTAAAACAAGATGCATGTCTTATTTGAGTGGCATGTGATATTAGAAAAAATACAATATTCACCCATACATTTATTTCACATGCTCTCTTTGTGGGGATAAGCTTGCTCTAAAGCTTTACCTGTTTACCATTGGTCTTCACTGTTTCTTTACCTCTTATGTATTGCCAGGGTTTGTTTGCCCCAGTTAAATTAGACAGGAAGTTACAGGGCAACAAGCTTTATTGTACAAAGAAAGGGCTTAACTAAATTATTTTCAAGCATAACAGCAATCAGCAACAGGAGAAACAATATAAAATTGCACCAGTTACTGGCAGGCGTATGTAACATATACATAACCATGTTTACTTTGCAGAAAAAAGCGTGACTGAATGAATCAAGCTTAGGTATTGATAGCAATATAGCCAATTCAGACCATGGTGTACAGCTTCCCCTAAAAGTTGGTTAAATAGTTGCACAAGTCAACTGTGCTGAGCTTTCTGCTGCAGCAACTGCACTGTGCACCTGCACTTTTGCCTGTGGTGTAGAATGAGTATTTAAACAGTATTATTACTGTTCACTTGTGCACCTCTGTTCCACTTAAAATTATGTCTTTATGCCCTTAGGTTGGTCTGTTCATTTTCAACCGCATTGCTGAGTACTGGCCTCTTCGCATTCTTCTGCGTTACTAATGCTGTTGCCACACTTTCGTCCACACTTACATCATTTTGCAGGAGTGTGCAACCTACAGCAGTCCTTGCAAATGTATCCACATTCCAGGCATTGTTTTAGCTTTATTTGCTGCAAAATGTGCTGCTTGCAGAATCTGCCTTGGATCTTTGATTACCTTCTTGCTTTTGATCTCTTTTTTTGTAGTGTTTTTGGTTCTCTAACATTCAGTTTCAACATTAGGGACGTACAGCATTACGTATGTACCCTACATAAATCTCAGCAGGAAGGGGATGAAGTCTTTTGAAGTTGAATTCCAGGTTTTCCAATAATCTCTTCCTAGGTGTTTTGTTCCAGATCTGAATTACTACGTGGTTTCTTTTCAGGGACCTGGTTAACCATAGAGGCTGCTTACAGAGGTTAAAAAAAACACCCTATGCTTTACCAGAAGAAGCAGCACTTTAGACCCAGCTCTTCAGCGTCTGTATAGATCAGGAGCTTCAGTGGGGCTTTTGAGGGCTTTTATCTAAAGCTGATTCAATAAGCTCTTCAACCTTAGATCAGCCACAAACTTCTGTTTTATGTTTAAAAAAAATATTTCACTTTTATATGATGTGCTCTATTCAGATTTCTGCAATATGGTTTTATAATTTGAAGGGAAGCCCTCTACCAAATTAGGGCAAACAAAGCTTACTTTGTCCAATGGGATCCTGAGACTGAGTGAGGGCATGCTTGTCTTTTCAAGAGAATCATTTTATTGGAAAGCTAAACACGAACTAAACTGGCATTCATATCCGGCAATGTGAATCAAAAACATACTCATGACTGGGAAAATGGGTATAGGCTGGATGCCAAGATAGCTGAACTTCTGTTGGTTATTCAGGTCCTTTATCCCCTCTCCTCAGGTTTACAGTAACATGTATGCAGTCATTAATGATATGCAGCCATTAATGATATGCAAATACATCTACATTTTGATTGGATGTATTCAAATTTTTGTTTCACTGAAACTTTTGGAACTGGACTGAACCAGTTCTTGTGGATGTGGCAGGTGTCAATTAATTAGAATTTTGGTTTTTGTGAAAGTTATACTTCAAAGGAGAATTCCTTATCTCCTTCCTTCATCATGCTAGAAAATGCCATGGTTTATTTTCTTGTTACTTATAGTCTTCATGTGCAAGGCTTCTTTGCTTTTACAACCAAAGAAACCTAACACACACATATCCATTTAAACTACATCTACTATATTTGGCTACATTACTTATTCCTACTAACATGTATAAACTATGATATAGCATGTTTCAATTATCTAATTCAAGGCCTTGTGCTCTGTTTAATCTGATCTGGTTCAGCTGGACATGTTAATTGCTTTCTTTTCTTTGCTAGCAATCATATCTGTAAAGGTTCATTCTGAGGTCACTCAGAAACAGGTTTTGCAGCTTTCTGCTTTAGCCCCCTTCTGCAGCTTAACACAAAACTTCAATTTAGTTATACATTTACAGCAACAATATTCAGTTCTGATCTTTATATAATGGAGGATACAAAATGGAGGTGTGTATGTCAAGATTTCTACTGTGTTCTTTCCTTTATGTAGGACCCTCTTTCACAGTTTACTGAAAACTATCAAAAACATTAAATGCATCAAAACCAGGTATTGACATAAAATACCCTTGATGCTGACAGTTTTCCTTCAAGATAAAGGGAAAAATGGTAAATATATAACATTAGTCTCCACATTTCCAGAGATTCAATTCTGGGTTTTCTAATTATTTTATCTCCCCCCACTTACAGTATTTTCTTAGCTAGCATCACAAAATTTCATTCACAACTTGTAGCCAAAAAGTCTGGCTTGACTAGTCTAAGCCAGGGGTGTTAAACTTCCCACCCACAGGCCAGATCCAGTCCACAAAGTCATTGCATCTAGCCCACAGGGCTCCTCACAGGTCCAAAAATTTGGTGGACAGGGAGCAATGGCAGCATTAATTATCACTTTCCTGCTGTAAATTTTTCAGACCCATGGGGAAACCTGCAGACTGGATAGCGTCGTCTTCCATTCTAGATCTGGCACTGAGGGCCATGGTGGTGCAAAGCCCAGTTCAGGCATGTGGGATGACTTGAGGTGGGACCCGGGGGGGCAAAAGGTTGAGCACCAAAGGCATAAGCCACAGGAGCCATTCTTTAGCTTACAGCACATGCTAAAACCGGCCACATTGTGCTTCCTTGTCTTTGATGTGAGCCATCCTAGGAACCAATATACAAGTTATTGGTTTTACTATTTGTGATTTCTCAAGTTACAGGCAGAAAAGACACAAAATAAGGTGCAGAAGAGTTAAAGACAGGAACAGGAAGGAGAGGGTTGCTGTTGGTTGACTTTAAGCCTGAAACTCACCTAGGTGCTGAAGGCCACAAATGTACTGGAAGAGGTAGGCCTGTGGTTTGACTTGAAACCCTGAAGTTACGGGGAGTTTCTGGGCTTAGGATAGGAAGCCACTAGGAATCAAACTCATTTTTTTGATAGAATTGGTTAAGGGTCTGGAATTGGAAGCTCAGGAGATCCAGCACATACTTTCAACTGCTGCTCTTCACAACATGTTTTAGGAACAGCTGTTCCTAAATTATTCTTGACCAATGTATATCCATTCTTCTTGAGAACCTTCAGTGAAAGAGATTTCACAATTTCCCCAGGCCATCTATTCCACCGTGTCACTTTTCTAACAATGAAAACGTTTGTCCCTGATATGAAATTTAGTTCTACTTTGCTGCCACTTGAAGACATCGCTCTCTGTAGCAAAGGACAAAAAGATGTTATCCCTCCTTATGGCCACCTTTTAGATATTTGAAAACTGCTATTATGCCCACCCATCTCTTCATAACTTTTTCTAGATATAATATTTTGAATATGTTTTCACTGAACTTCAACCTGTTGTTTCTGTTGTACCTTTCCAAATGATCAAGATCTTTCTTAACTCTACTCTTATTCTCTAAAGGTATGTTCAGTCCTTTCCAGTGTTGCATCTGCAAGTTAGCTCAGGAAGCTCTCTATTCCAGCATCCAAATCATTAAAACATGAGGTGAATAGCACCAGATCCAGGACAGACCACGCTAGACTTCACAAAACCTCCTGTCATTCTGATATGGATCCATTTATAAAATTAGCCCATGGTTGTGGCTACTGAACTAGCTCTCTATCCACTTTATGTTAAATTGTATCTAGTCTACATTTCTGATCTCTCTCTTATTATCATAACCCTCACCTTTTTTCACCAGATTCCACAATTTTTTATTAGCTGTCTGGTTTCAACTCCTAGTAGATGGACTTCCAAACCTTCTATCTACAACTGGAGTTAAGAGAATTAAGGGAAATAGAAGAGATGGCCAACCACCAGACGAAGGCCACATAATCTACAAGATAGACCAATTAGGTTTGTATTGCAAGGCAAAAGACACATTAGGAAATATTGTTTGAAATGTCATGTTAAAGCCAATTGCAAAACACTACTGACTTTAGTAGTGCCAGAATTTCATGTCCATTCTTCTGCACTAAGGCAAGTTCAGCCATGATTGTTCAGGCAGAGACTAATAGAACTTACCCTTAGGAGTTCCTTGTTTGTTTACATAGTAGAGTTCTACAGTTAAGCGCTTAACACTAAAAAAAACATGGTGGATGGCTGGGTCATTAAGTCTCTTTCTAGACATGTTTTGGGAGGCGGTGTGGGGGCACTTTAATTAGAGTGACTTTGAGGGCCTCTCTATTTAAAGCACCCAGAGCGTCATGTGTACTGAATGGACTTTAGTTAAAGCACCTCTACTGCCATTTTTCAGCACAGGAACACTGATACATGTGATGCTGGCATCTGCTGAAGCATGGAAATTACCATGAGAGACTCTATGAATCTCTGCACATGCATAAATGCCTCAAACTCCTAATATCCTGGCACCCTTATTAGTACTAATATTATCTTCACCAAGATAATGTTTCATTTACTCTTGTTCTGATGTCACTAGTTTTGAACTCAGAAGCAACTGTGAGGCTTGCAGCCATTGCCTGAACATCATGGATACTGTAAAATGAAGAGTGAATCTCAACAGCACCACGGTCTTCTGTATGGCAACCACTTATTTCAAACTTGCTCCCAAGCTGAAGGGCTGCATGTGGAAACAGGTTGGGGGAAAAGTTCTGTATACTACTCCATATTGGGAGGCCTCCATCAAAGCTGATCTGCTGGAGAGAGATGTTAAGGGTGCAGATGTTGGGTTTTGGGCTCAGAATCTGCTTTGAGACCAAAGCCTTCCCAGCACCCTAGACTGAAAATAAGGATCATAGTTAGTTTGAACTATTTTCAGATATTGATTATGAACACTTCTCCAAAGAATCTGAAGTGATGCCTTCAGTATAAAGCAATAACAAAATACACCTTCCAGTTTCTCTATATGATAACACCACACCCAAAGAGTCTAAAAGACAAAAGCAAAAGCTATAGGAAAGCTGCTTCATAAAGGGCATGGACTTGTGGGCATTCCCTGACCAATGGTTGTGGTCAGTGATGGTGACCCACTGTGCCCACAAGGCTTTGACCTCTATGCGGCACTGCTCATGCCCATGCTTCCACATCAGGCCTGACAGCCCTTCATAGATGGCGTTGGAGTGCCCACCCCATGTGAAGAGCCACTGCACCTCCACCTTGCCTCACAATGCCTCAAGGTTACTAATCTCCTCCTGTGACCAGTTGGGGCCCTGGGTGACAGCATATGGCATCAGCGATGATGCCATTGGGGCTCCTGCATTGGCTCTCCTGGCCTCTGTGTGGCTGTCCTGTGTAGTGCCCAGTGCAGAGGCACAGTGTGGTACTAGGAGTCACATGGCGAGGCAGTGCCCCACAGCATGAGCATGCCCTGGGCAGGCTGCTGGGGTTTGGATGTGGGCAGCTGGAGCTGGCCCTGCTTGGTAACCAGGAGCTGCCTGCAGCTGGGCCCAGGTGCTGGCAGGAGCCTGCAGCAGGCTGCAGAGCTGGATGGCATGCACCTGGCAGCTGTGTGGCACTGAAGCACTAGGCATAGGTAGCCTGTAGCCTGTGCAGGGGCAGCAAAGGCCAAGAGTCCCCCCAGGTCCCTTGCTGTTGTTCCCTAGGGCTCAAACTGCCTGCAGCCTTTTAAAGGGCCTGTGGCTGGGGCTGCCATAGAGGCAGGCCAGCCCTAGGGCAGGAGAGGCTCCCAGCCCTGGGGACCTGGGGCTGAATTCAGGCTGGCCCCTTGGGACACAGCTGATCAGGGGCAAATGTGCTTCCGGTTAGCCTCTACACATGTGTTACTGTGGCATAAGTACTTTTGGGTAAATTTGCCACTTCCATTTGCGGGTAGCAAATTTACTCAGATGTAGCAAAGTTTACTGCGTGGTAAGTGTGTGCATGTGTAGATGCACATGTTTACCACTCGGTAAACTACACTGTTGCTCAGTAAAGTATATTGAGTAGACATACCCACTGTGTACTGAAAGAAGGAATAAAAACGTAATAAGTTATGTAAAAAAACTAAACATTTTAAGGTGTGTGTCAAGACTCCTGACACTGGCCATTAGAAAAGCAAGTAACCTATTTAAGAAAAACACCCCTACAACACAAGTGATGGGAAATGAGGCCGTGGGGCTCATCATCCACAACATGTCAAGGTCACCAAAACATGAACTATGCCAGCTAAAAAGCTTTTCTCTATTAAGAAATGCCAAGTCAACAAATTTAGCTATTTGGTTAAAAATGTCAAAGAAAACCCCCAAAGTACCAGCACCATGAATCACTCCAAAAACTGACAAAGAACAGTGGTGGGGGTAGGGGAATCACATGGATTTAAAAGTGATCAGATGGATCTAAGCCAAAAATCAAAATCCAAGGAGACAATGAAAGCTGGAATCAACTGTGACATAACTACAAGAGTGTGAATAACCTAATAGGACCCAATCAGAAGATCAAATTCTGAGGCACTAAGAATTGATCTCAGGATGGTGACTCAGATGGCCAAAAACCTTGAGAGCTACAGAATTTTAGTCCTAGATCACAGCAGCTGATAAAAAAGAACATGAATCCAGTCAATGTGAGGCCTTTAAATAATTACATTTAACAATAATAGCATTTGTCTTTGAAATATGGGTTGATGATTTTTTGCCACATACAGTCTAATATTCCTGCAGAAAATGTAATTGTGAAGAAACTTTCTATGAAGTAATGAAATATGGTCTAGATTTTTATTAGCCAATTAATGTGCTGAAAAATACACCTTTTCATGTAAACATCTGTTTCTGGCATTAGTTCAGTCACTCTGTCATCTTATTCAATTCATTCATTTATTCCCACAGGATAAGGAAAATAGTGCATGTAAAAAGAATAGGAAATATTTTCCTTTGCTTTAATATTCATAATTTACAGGTGAATCAATACGCATTAGTGATACATAAGATGGTGCCCACTAGCAACCTAGTCAATTGTCTTTTATATTTTTGGTTTGTGACACTAAGCTGTTCATAACAGTCGCACAACTTCCAATATCCTCTGCCACATCATATTTATTCATAGGGTATTGAAACATTTTGAATAATTTCACACATATCAATGCCCATAATTGTGATGGGCAGTCCAATAGCACATGCTTCATTACCATGTGTTAATCCAGGGTGATTGTTTTTTGTGTCAATGCATCCGCGACTAAGAATGGCTATCAGCTTTATTAGTCGTTTTCATAGCTTCTCTCTTCAACTGCATATTTAAAGTATCTTGACATTTCAAGTTAATATATGATAGCTAGTGAGCCCACATAATTTCAGATACTGTAGCTCTCTAACACACTGATGCCATAGCTATTGATAATTCAGTTTCCCCAGCTAGTCTGCTTTTTATAGATTCAAAGAAGTAGGGTTGGAAGGGATCTTGTAGATCATCAAGTCCAACCCCCGGCCCTGGGCAGGAGAGAAAACCAGGCTCAAATGACCCCAGCCAGGTAGACATCAAGCCTCCTCTTAAAGACCCCCATGATAGGAGCCAGCACCATTTCCCTTGGAAGTTGGATTCAGATCCTAGCCGCCCTGACTGAAGTAGTGCCTTCGGATGTCTAATCTAAACCTACTCTCTAACAATTTGTGGCCGTTATTCCTAACATTATTCTATTATTACCCCAGGGGGCGCTAGGGGGAACAGGGCCTCTCCCAAACCCTGCTGCCCGCCCCAGGTGAGTTTATAGATGGCCTCCAGGTCCCCCCTCAGCCTTCTCTTGCGAAGGCTGAACAGGTTAAGGTCCCATAGCCTCTCTTCGTAGGGTCTGCCTTGCTGTCCCTGGATCATGCGAGTGGCCCTCTTTTGGACCCTCTCAATGCTGTCCACATCCCTCCTGAAGTGCGGTGCCCAGAACTGAACACAGTACTCCAACTGCAGCCTTAGCAGTGTCACTTAGAGGGGGAGGATCACCTCCTTGGCCCTGCTTGAGATGCATCTGTGGATGCACGACAAGATACGGTTAGCCCTACTGACCGTGACTTCGCATTGTCAGCCCATGTTCATCTTGGAGTCAGTAATGACTCCAAGATCTCTTTCTGCCACCATGCTCTCAAGAAGGGAGTTTCCCACCTTATAAGTGTGCTTCTGGTTCCCACTGCCCAAGTGCAGCACCCTGCACTTGTCAGTATTGAAACCTATCCTATTTTCGTTAGCCCACCCCTGTAACCTGTCCAGGTCCTGCTGTAATCTGTCCTTCCCTATTAGCCTGCCCATCTCACCCCAAATCTTGGTATCATCAGCAAATTTAAAAGCACAAGCTATTTGGGAAAATGAGGTATTTGAGGTGTACTTTGCTCTTCAAGTTAATGTTGCCCTTTTGGCCACAACAGTTAGGCGATAGTTGTGGTCTTCCAGGATTATTTCCAACAGGACATAAAAAAAGATTATGCAAGTCCGTTGCATAAGGAAGTTTAAGCCTATGTGTACTTCTTATTTTTTTATTTTTAGCCCAGGCAGACACAAGGGTGTTCCCTGATCCCAATCACAAGGGAGTGGTGAGAGGTGAGGGTGCTATGGGAGGAGTCACCACCACTGACTTGTGGGTTCCCTCCTACCTCTATAGAGTTAGACTCGAGATAGGCTCTTAACTATTTACAGTATTTATTTACATATAATATACATACATATAAAACTAAATATCATATACATATATTTACACAAAGGACATTAACCACTAACTAAGGTCAAACCCTAAGTAACACTATGGGAAAATCACTCTCAACCACAACCCCCAGGGAAAACAATATATATCCAAAATGAGCCCACAGCTTCCCCACCCACAGTGGGGAACTCATACTCAGTTAAAGGTCACACAAATATAACAACAGAAATGTGATTTTATCCCATACAGAGGAACAGTTCCCTCTTTCTTTGATGCAGAATGATAGGCATCAAATGGGCCCCTACCCAGTTAGGGGACCTAACATTCAAGAAAAACCAACAGGGCGCTTTTCAGAAATTACTCTGTCCTAAGGTAGCACTATTTACCCATCACAAATAAACAGTTTTAGCAGCATATCACAATACAACATTTCAATATAAGACCCGATCATAAACAACCTTAATAACATCTACTCCTTAATATAGTCCATGATTTATGGCAAGGTATAGTCCTCCTTTGAATGGGGTCCTTTGGAAGGGCGGGAGGAGTGTGTCCAGGAAGCACCAGGGGCCCCTCCACTTAGGGCCTTGACTGGGTATGGGGCTGCTCACACAGCCCCTTCTCTGGGCCTGCCCATCCCAAATATCTTTCCCCTGTGCATAGGTGACTGGTAGGGGGTCAGTGCCACCCCTGATGGCTGACACCAATGCTGTCTGCAGGGCTGGTGCCCCCCCTGACAGGGCCATGGCCATTGGAGGCTTCTGCAGGTACCTCCCCCAGATTCAGGAGGCACCAGTGACTCATTCCCCTGTGGGACCCAATGACTCATGCTCCTTCAGGTGGTGGTGGTCAAGGCCAAGCTTGCTGGGGTCTTTTCTGTGCCACTGCTGGAGCACCCCTCCAGGCTTTCCCTGAGCTGCTGGGCTCCTCCCCAGTGCTCTCTGGGCACTGAGGGCTCAGCTCCTCTCAGCTGCTGTGCCGCTGCTGCTGGCTCCTGTGTGCTGGGTCTCATGCCACAGCACTACTATTTCTCCATGCCCTGGCTCTTCGCATGAAGGGCTCTTTTAACAAAGGCCAGGCCCTTCAGGCTCCAGCCATCTGGCCTCATGCCAGGTGGCTAACATGAGCAGCATCTGCTGCTCCCTGGCTCCACTCCCTTGTGCAGCACCATGTGCACCATGGGACCCTGCTGCTTGCCAGGAGATGGGGCCTGAGCCACCTTACTGTGGCTCCCATGGCCCTGACCCTATGCACTGCCTTGCATACTGTGTGACCTTCTGGCCTTCCAGGGTTGCAGGTTTGATTTGCCATTTGTGGCTCCCAGAGCCTGAGCTCTGTGTGCTGAAATGTGCACTGTGATGAGCCTGAGGGTCTCACACCCTCCCAGGGACCTTTAGGAGCTCAGGACTATTCCACACTGGGGCAGCTCATCCCCAGCTTTTCTCACTCTGATCTTCCATCTTCAGCTCCCCCGTTGCATCTTCCCTCATGCTGGACATGTTGCTCTTTATATAGTCTTCAGAGCTCCGCCCCTGAGGCCTTCCAGACCTGACAGGGTTGCAGTCTACAATTAAATCAATGGAGCTTCTCTCCCCCTCCCTTCAGGAAAAGGGTGCGGCTTTACTCCTTTGGCTGCATCCCAATTGGTGGATGGGCTCCACCAATCAAAACTGCAGAATCCTGAGCCTGGGACTCAACCCAAGCTCTGAAAGGTATGCTGGCTACATATTTTTAAAGAAATCTTCTATTTGAAATAGAAGAAACAAACGGTGGGCAATTTCTTTGCCTACGATTTCAAATCTGACCTAATCAAACAGGAGCACTGTCTTTCTGCTCCCTCATAGGACTACCACACTCATGACTGCTTTTCTCATTGACACCCTATGAGGATGGCCATGGTGCCCCTTGGTGGCTGCACTAATTTTGCCCACTCCACATCTTCTGTGTACACCCTATTTCATCTGCTATGCCTTGATGTGAATGGTATATTTAGGAGTCTACTCAGTTTGCAATTTCAAAGAAACCGCAAAGTCTGGGACAGTCTGTGACATCAACTTAAAAAAAAAAGCCCTAATAAAAATTAAATGCTGACTCCTCAATGGGAACCAGTGGTCCTTGCTGCCACAGGCCGACCTTGCAGCTCACCTGGGGGTAGGGGGGAAAGGGTGTTGGCTAGTGGGGCGGCATGAATGGCAATAGACAAGATGGCAGCTTCCCCTCATTCCTCCTCCTCTCCACCAGCACCTCTCCACCAATCCGTGCCAAGGGGTGGGGGTTAGTGGAGCACCTCCAGGAAATATCTGTGAAATTTGCTCTTTACACTATGACCAACCTGTGAAAATTGTTTAGTCTCACCGCCATCTAAGTAGGTCCCTAGTTATATTACACTGGGGGGCTGCACCAGAGTCCTGGAGCAATCCTGGTGGTGCTGGCTTTAGTCTGACCCAACTTATTTAGTTGGATCCTTGATCCTACTTGTTAGCAGACTGCAGTCTGCTAATACAACGCATTCCACTCCCTGCTGGTACTTCCCCTATCCTGCTGGCACCTGTAATGCCCTTTGGGTACCAATCATGGCCTTACAGGCCCTAATCATGGCCTCCAATCTCCCCCATAGCTAGAGGGGAGCCATGCCTCATAGGCCTTACCATACTTCCATCCACAGGGCCTTCTGGCTCTATACTGGCTTCAGCCCACTGGCTCAACCCTTGCAGGGCTGTTGCCTCTAGTTTACAAAGGATTTGGCCTACAGAGCCCAGACCTTTGCAGGGCTCTATTTTGGATTCATCTCCTTATGGTATGACATGCTTCCCAGGAACCCCAGATGTTGCCTCTGTCTGCCCCTGTGGCTACACTCAGACCTCATGTCCAACCAAACCAAAACACCAACCAAGCACTCTCTAATGGAAAGTCCTAGACCCCATTTTGGGTCTCTATGCCAAACCGTACCCCACTGACTCCCTCCTAGCCTACAGGGTACCTTCCTGGGTCTGTAGCTTCTCTTTTTGCTTCCTGTATTGTCAGGAACTCCTATCCCTGCAGAGGTCAGGGCCAGGCTGAACCCCTAGTCCAAGACACAGGCTTACATGGTTCCTTCTTTCTCTCACTTCTAGTCACTGCCAGCACCAGATTGCAGGTGCTGCTATCCTTTTCCTCTTAAAGGACTGAAAACACAGGTGATATAGGATTGTTCAGAAATCAGGGGAGTTTGCAACTGACTTCAGTAGGATAAGAATTTCAGCTGATATTTCCTAATGTGTCTCTGTCTTGTAGTACAAATCTTATTTTTCTTCATGGAGGATGATATGGCCAGCCTCTGGTGGTTTGCCATTTGCTTGCTTTCTCCCTTAACTCCTACTTCAGATGAAGGTTTTGGAAGTCTCCACAACTCTTCTGGTATAGGAGACTATCTCATATTATTCCCTTGTTCCACCATGCCTGGAAAATGCTGCAAACATTACATTGTGTTTAATTTTAGTGACCTTAAAAGTAATCTTCTATCAATCAAGATTTGCATTGCAGAAGATGAGTTCATCATATTACAAAGCAAAAAGGTCACTGTAATTTTTGTTTACAAGAAGAATAAGAATATTAGGAGATGCTTAAAGTACTTTATTTTAACTTTGCTGACTGAATGTTGAGCCATTGATTTTATTTTGCTGGGGTTTTTCCCAGCAGCTATTTTTCAGGGGTTTGATGTAGAGCTTTCTGTTATTTTTAGTATTGTAAAATTTCTGACTCTGATAAGACCATACCAGCTTTTACAAAAGTGACTGGGTACTCAAATTTTTAAATTATTTTTTGGAAGGGAAGGATATGGTCTACAAATGTACAAGGCCAGATCCTAATCTAAGTTGTACTTAAGCATCTAAGTGCAGTCCTATTCTATTTTGCTCAAGTCCCTGCAAAACCATTAAGACAAGTAGTGTGATTGGTCCTTGCCCCTTTTTATGATGTAAACTTAAAGATGGAAGGTAATTATAAAAGTAGATTGCAGCAGAGGAAATTTAGGTTGAAGATTAGGAGGAACTTTTTTACAATGGGGGTTGGAACAGACTACCTAGAAAAGTTGTATAAAATTCATCCTTTGAAATTTTCCAGAGCAGGTTGGACTTGATTGGGATGATTTAGTGAGGAACGATCTTCCCATGAGCAGACAGCTGGCCTGAATGACCTCATGACATCCCTTGTAATCCTACTTTCCTATCATTATATGTACATTTTTTTTCCCAGAAAACTTGAGTAGGAGAGAATAGGATTGCACAGTAGACTCTTAGATGCAGAAGTGTCATTTAGGCCCCTGCCACATGTTACACTCAACCTGTGATTAACCAGTTAATCATGTCTTAAGTTGCAACTCAGCCACACATTAAAGCAGTTAGTGGCATCATAAAACAAGTAATAAGCCACAGTTATTCCACAAAAAATGTGGAATAACTTTGTTGTTGGTTCCTATGACAGCATTATTGACAGAAGAATTGAACATGTGTCCAGGTGTGCCCCTGTGGCTGAGAGCCCCTTCAGCTGATGGGGCTCCCAGCCACAGGAGAACATCATGTGCTTCTGCAGCTGGGAGCCATGTCAGCTGCTCCAGTGCATCATGTGCCCCTGCAGCTGGAGTTCCTCAGCTGAGGGGGCTCCCAGCCATGGGAATTTGCTACTTGCCAGTGCAGGGAAAGCCTGGGACCATGGTCCTGGGTTCTCTTGGTACCAGCAATAAGGAGTGCTGGGAGATGCTGTTTGATCCCACAGTCATGCTTCCTGCTGTGCCATGTGCATGGGAGGAAGTACAGTTGTGTAGATAATGTATCAGATCCCATCATGCCTTTACCTGCACAGAATCTGGAATTGAGGTTTGGTCCAAGGTTTTTTGGTCTGCAGCAGTGGTTCCCAACCTTTTTTTGCCATGACCCGCTGCTGGGAGCAGAGTGTGGTGGTAGTATGGGGGTGGGGGAGCTCCTGGCATGTGGCGTGGCTTGTCTATTGTGTGCAGTGTCACCAAGATTGCCCCCGCAACCTTCACTTGGGTTGTGACCCGAGGTTAGGAACCGCTGGTCTGCAGAATGTTGAAGTTATTTATTTATTTTTAATTATTGCCTTTGGGCTTTTATAAAATTGACTATTGCTAATTATATTAAGTCAATTAGACCCAGATGCTTGGTCTCAAGGTAGGCCTTACACTTCATTGGTCAAAGGGATCAGAGGAAAGGAGTATTTTCCTCTTGTGTATGTTAAATAGGGAGATGTCCCAACATTTTTATATAGCTGGATGTCTAAACAAGCTCATCCATGGAGGGAAGGCACCTGAAAGAAATGTTGCTCAGATTTATACAGTCTAAACATTGTCTTATATAGATATTCCCTAATTAAATTTGCATGCTGCTTCCAAAAGTCCTTAACATCTGGTGAGAATCATCTGTCGTTTTTGGTAAAGAACTAGAAGCTTAATATCTTTAATCAAGAGATTTCTGCTGCAGACTGGGGAGGTAAGAGTTAGCCATAAATAAATTTAAAAATAAATTGTTTGGAATGGGCTATGCTTGTGTTCCAGACATTAGCTTTGATGTTAAAATGCTTAATCTTTCAAGGTATAGATTTTATTGACCATGGTAAAAAAAATTCTGCTGTTCACAATCAGTTTATTTTTTAGAATGTATAAAAATTGATCGCTTTTGGTATTCCGATACTGTATCTACCTTTCTTGTGTTGTTAATTCTTAATTTTAATATTAATAACCACTTGTTGTGGTGATGTGTTTTTCTTGAGGTATTTTTTTTAAATGTATATCTGAATGAGTTCATAAAATGTAATAGTCATGTGTCATTCAGTGAGTAATATAGATCTAGAAACTTTCTGAGTTGCATACCAACTAGCTAACCAAAAATGCTGGCCAGCTGCCCCTAATTATTCTAATTAGTTCTCACATGCCCCCTCATCAAACTAATATTTTTAAGAAGCAGAGGGCAGGACAGGGAAGGAGTGGGAATTAAGACAGCAATATTTCTTTCCACAGTGGTAATGAATTACTAATGCTTCCAGGGGCCAAATTTTTTTTAAATCTTGGGATTTTTTGAATATCTTTTTCTGGGTAAGGGACCAGAGCTTAGGAGTTGAGTAAATATGTTCTTTTCAGAGAAGCAGAAAAACAGGAGAGTAATTATTCCTTTTTGTTACATTTGTAATTAAAATGTATATTAATGGTTTCTTTGCTATAGGCAGACAGACATTCAAAAAGTCTGAGCCTGAATTGATTGAATCTTTGCAGGTTAGTCTAACTTGCAAAGCTTGAACCAATTTGCAGGTGGATAGACATTCCCTTTTCATTCCAGAATGCAGGCACATGACTGCAGTGGCTCAGGCTAGAAGCCAGGGGGCACTAGAGCATCCCTCCCTTCCCTACAATAGTGCTGAGCTGAGGCGGGGTGTGGCCAGGCCCAGACAGGATGCTCTGATTAGGGAGGGTGTACCCATCTCTGCTCGACTAGGTGTTCCCGCGCTGCCTTTGCCCAGGCCCAAGGTTTCGTGTGCCCTGGGTTCGCGGGTGCACCCCGGAGGTTACCCCTGCTGGTATCAGGGGGACCCCTGAACTCGCCTGCCACGACTTTGATTGTACCTTCAGTGGGGGGTCTTCCCTTGGGGTATCCCCAGGCGTCAGCGCGTTCCTTGGCGGGTAATCTCAGGGCTCCGTCCTCCCCTACACTCCGGCCACTCGCCACCTTAGGCCCTACCTCCTATGGCTTCAACGTCATCCTTTGCTTGCCTCCCTCTCGCCCCCAGTGCGCCGGCCATCAATAACAGTCTTCGGTCTAGGCGTACTGCCTACTGGGCCACCATCCCGGCCCTTCTGACCCGGTACCTGCTTCACTCCAGCGGTCCGTGAGGTAGCCGTATCTACCACTGGCTCCCCTCTGTACGGTGCATCCGGTTACCTCACCGGTGCTCCCCCTTCTGACGCGGCTGGCTCCTCCATCGCTCCTGCTGCTTACAAAGCTGCTGACTCCTCCACCAGCTCTGCGGTCGGGGATCCAGTCAGCTCCTCCCCCGGCTCTATTGCCGGTGCTGCAGCTGGCTCCTTCCCCAGCTAGGCTGCCTGGGGCCCCGTCGACCCGTCTTCCGGCTCTGTTGACGGTGCTGTAGCTGGTTTCTTCATCAGTTACGCTGACCACGCTCCTGCCAGCTCCTCTCCCGGTCCTGCTACCGGTGCTGCCGCCGGTTTCCTCACCGGCTGAGCCGATAATCACGGTGCTGGCTACTCCACCAGCACTGCTGTCCGCTGCTCCACTCCATCTCTCGGAGCCGGATCTGGCTCCGCCTCTCTCTCTCTCACACACTGCGGGTGGTGGCTGACTCCCTGCTTGCTGAGGCTCGTCGCTCCAGCCTCCTCCGCTCTGCTGCCCCGTTGCCTTGGCGGGACCGCCTTTTGTTCCTCCCGGAAGGCGTCCCCCGCCCCCGCTGGTTTGCCGCAGCCGGATAAATGCCCGGCTGATAACCTGCACTGGCGTTCTCGGCGCGTGTGCCTCCCTTAGATCTTCTGGCTCTGCAGGAGGTAAGCGGGACCTTTTGCTGCCCTGGGGGCCTTCCGGCATCCCAGCTCCCCTGGGACAGAGGGGTTTAAATCCCCACCCTGCCTCCACCCTCTCAGGCTTTTCCCCTGCTCACTGCTCAAGAGGCGGAAGTGTTGCCAACCCCCAGCCCCAGGCTAATACTCTGAGGCAAAGTGTGTGTGTGTGTGGGGTGATACCGATCTTTTCAATCTCCCTCTCCCTGTCTGCAAACCTGACAGGGCTGCAAACCAGAAGAGGGGCTGATAAAAGCACAGTGTTTATCAGCCCATAAGCAAAACAAAACCAGCAAAGTCCAGAACCATGGGAAATGCCCATAGTAGAACATAGGCATAGCTATGCCTAGATCATTCCTGACCAGTGGCTGTCCAACCTCTTCTTGAACACCTATAGCGATGGAGAGTCCATGACTTCAGTCCATGTGCCACACTATTCTAACAATTTTCTCTTACACTAATCTAGCACTATTCTATCAGTTTCTCCTGATCTCCAATCTAAACTTTCTTTGCTGCAATTTCAAGCCATTGGTCTATGTCCTCCTCTCAGCACAAGACAGAAAAGGTACCTTCCCTCTTCTTTATGGCAGCCATTCAAGTATTTGAAGATTGCTATCATGTCCTCTAAAGTGCCTTTTTCTGCAAGCCAAACATGCCTAGCTCCTTTAGCCTCTCCTTGTATGACTTACTTTCCTAATCCTTTATTATCCTTGTCACCCACCTCTGGATGTTCTCAAATTTCTCCATGTCCTTTTAAAAATGTGTAACCCAGAACTGTGCACAATACTCTAGGTTACGCCTAACCAGTGCTGAGCAGAGAGGCACTATCACCTTCTGTGTCTTGCACTTAGTGCTTCTATTGATGCATCCCAGAACATTTGCCTTTTCTGTGGCTGCATCACACCATAGAGTCATGCTGAGTCTGTGATCTACCAAGACTCCCAGATCCTTCTTCACAGTGCTACCATTCAGACGTGTGTCACCCATTTTATTTTTGTGTTTTTGGTTATTCCTTCCGAGGTGTAGCACCTTGCAATTGTCTGCATTGAACTTCATATTGCTAGCTTCAGCCCAGATTTCCAACCTGTTGAGATTCTTCTGAATTGTGCTGTCATCCTTCAACGTGTTCACAACCCTGTCCAGTTTTGTGTCTTCCACAAACTTGCTCAATAATTTTTCTATGCCAGCACCCAAATTGTAATAAACATATTGAACAGAACGCGGCCCAGGAAAGATCCTTGTGGGATTCCACTTGAAATCTCCTGCCATTCTGACATTAATCCTTTTGGTTGTGACTATTAAACCAGCTATCTATCTGCCTTATAGTTGTTTTGTCCAGCCCCCTTTTTTCCAATTTCTTTATGAGACGGTTATGTGGGACCATGTCAAAAGTCCTGCTGACATCCAGATACATTATCCACAGGATTCCCTTTATCACACAAGTAATTACTTTGCCAAAGGAGATCAAGTTTGTTTGACAAGCTTTGTCTTCATAAATCCAGGTTGGCTGCTTGTGATTAGCCTTTCCTTTTTCAGATGCTTGCAAATGGCCTTCCTTAGGATATGCTTCAGCAACTTCCCAGGTACTGGGGTGAGAGTAACCAGTCTATAGTTCCCTGGGTCCTCTTTTGTGCCATTTTTTTAAAAGAAAGGCACTATGTCAGCCCTTTTGCAGTCTTCTAGTACCTGGCCCATCTCCCACAATTTCATGAAGATCATTGCCAAGGGCTCTGAAATCTCCTCTGCCAGTTTCTTCAGTATTCTGGGATTAAGCTCATCTGGCCCTGCTGATTTGTATTAATTCAGATAAATCAAAAGCTCTCTAGCAGATTCTTTTGTTAAATCACCCTTCAGGTTGCCCCCTTCCTTATCCAAATAACCCTTATTAGGTGTCTGGCTACAGTTTAATTTTTTTTTTTTAAGAATGAGGCAAAGTAGTTGTTGACTAGTTCCACCTTCTTTGCATCTTTGGTTAGGAGTTCTCCCTCACTAGTTAACAGTGGACCCACAGCTTGGTTCTTCTTTTCTGGCCAAGATACTTATAGAATCTCTTCTTGTCCTTAACCTTCTTCTCCAGGTGCAGCTCTTTCTTTATGTATGCCTTCCTTATTTTGTCCCTGCAGGTTCTTGCTATTTCCTGATACAATTTCTTAGTGACCTGCCCAGTCTTCCATTGCCTATATGCTTTCCTTTTGTATTTGAAGCATCCTATAAGCTCCTTGTGCAGCCACTTTGGTCTCTTGCCATTTTTCTTGTGCTTCCATCATGTCAGAACAGTTTCTTGTTGGGCTTCCAGTACTGTGCTCTTTAGAAGCTCTCAGCCTTCTTGGGTGCCTTTTATTTCTCAGTCTATCTTCCCATGGTACCATGCCTATTAATTCCTTGAGTCAGATGAAATCTGCCTTTTTGAAATCTAGCATCCTAATTTTTCTGATCTCATGCTTTCCCTGTCTCAGAATGTGGAATTCTATTGTGTCATGATTGCTATTTCCCAAGTTCCCCATTACCTTCACATCTTCTACCAGTTCTTCCCTGTTGGTCAGGATGAGATCCAAGATAGATGATCCCCTAGTTGTATTCTCAACCTTCTGGAATAGAAAGTTGTCTTCTACACAAGTTAGGGACCAGCTCAACATGTTATTTTCACTGTATTGTTCCTCCAACAGACATCCAGAAATTGAAGTCTCCTTTCAGTACCATCCCAGAGTTTCTTGCTTGAAGAGTGCTTCATCCACCTCCTCTTCATGATTTGGTAGCTTATTACAAATCCCCACCATTATATTGGTGCTGCATCTTTTACTTTTCATCTTCACCCAAATGCATTTCATTTTGCTGTTTTCTTCTTTCTGAACCAAGGAACAAATGTATGTGTGTTTGACATGCAAGGCAATGCCACCACCTTTTTCCAAACCTATCCTTCCAAAACAGAGTATAACTCTCAACAGTGACATTCCAGTCATAAGAGCTGCCCCCCCCCCCCGAAGAGCTGCCCCCCCCCCCCGGTCTCTGTGCTACAATCAAGTCATAGTTCTTTTCACAGGCTTCAGCTTCCAACTCATTTTGTTTATTACCCATATTTCTCATATTTCTGTACCTGCATCAAGCATAATTTCCATTTTGACCTACTTGCTTCCCTTTTGCACCAAATGTTGCTGTCCTGTATATTTCTGTTCCTTCCCCAGAGTTAAATTACTTCTTCAAGTCCTTTCCCATCTGGGCTGCAAGCTCTGCTGCTGGACAGGTATATACATGTGAGTATTAGAACTTGTACCCATAACCTGTTGGAACTTGTGACAGGATGTCAGATTTTAGGACCTTACATTAAGGGCCAGGTCTTTTCTGTTGATTTATTTATCAGTCAGAGAGAAGATGGAGAAGTCAGAGCTGTTACGCATGACCATGAATACATTTTTTAGGGATCTGGATCTAATACAATCCTCACCACCTTTTGTTCTAGATGCAAAAAGCATTTGCTTGACTTGACTCTACAAATATAAACATATAGAAAAATGCAAATATTTTAAATATTACCTTGTTAGAGAAGAGACAGAGAACAAACATTTGACAGATGATAGTCTTATTGCTCAATACACTTCTATGAGTACTTGGGTATTGTGATAGTGAGAGCAATTTAAGAATCTAAATGAACTAGAGTAGAGAAAAGCCTATACTCTTTTCAACAGATAAAGAACTATCAAAATGATTAAGTAATATATATGTGTTACTGAAGAGGTTGAGGGGCATGCTGATATCATCTTAATTTTTTTAATGCATACTTCCATAATTCTGCATGATTGAGGGGTGAAGATCTCTGTGACATTTTTTCCTGTCATAAGGTTAGTAATAGACTTGCAGATTGTGAACAAAGAACTCACTCATCTACTAAAGCAGGGCATTTAATCTTCATTTTTCCAAGACTGATGTGTTCACTGACATCTCATGATCTTTTTTAATATGTAAAAGTAGCTATAGTTATGCAAGACTTTTTTCCAAATGTTTTTTCAGGACCTTATAACTAATGAAAAATATATGCATTTATCACATGAATTACAAATAAGAAAAACAACCCAAGATTACTTAAATCTGTTACACACTATATTGTGCACCCAATTACTGAAGTTTTATTTTTCTTTGCAGTATAATCACCTAAATGTATTTAGCTGGCGGTGAATATTTCTGTTAATGATAATGTAAATTCATGAGATGTAATCAGCCCTAGAGTAATTTTGATCACAGCATTCTCAATGAAATTTGTTTAAAAAAAAAAAAGATTCGTAATTACAATAATGTGCATTTAAATGCTCTGGGGCAAATTTGTCTCTGATAGCTCCTGTGACTTTGGTGGAGGAATGCTGTAGATAAATTTGTTCCTCAGTTATTGGTAATCTTGGTCAATCTTTCTTAGTTGTTCTTCAAAAGAAAACAGTCAGCAATGTAGATGGCCTTAGGAGCAAAACAAATTTATGTATTTTTGGCAAAATTGTTCCCCCTTCTAGTTATGATACAGATGTAGCTAGGTAGTTAATCCCAAGAGCAAAATAGCAACTTTTTAGGATGGTCAAACTATTCGATGTGCATATTGCATGTCACCTTATAGCTAACACCATCTAAAGATTCTTCAGGTGTGTTCTGTTGTACATGTTATGTAGCAACTGTTTCGGAACTTGTTAATATCAGATACATGGTAGGGGTGTGTGAAATCGGCCCTATTTCATTTGGATTCAGCCTGAATCAGGGACAGTGGATTGGATCACTGTCCCCATTTCGATTTGGCCGAATCTGAATCTGAAGATTAAATGCTGATTCGGAGAATCAGCAATTTGACCATAGACACGGCTTTAAATGTTTTTTCTACATTCCTCAAGCTACCAGGCATGGCTCATGCATACTATGATGCTGGGGCAGATGGAGCATCCCACAGGAGTGCAGGGCCCCACCCCTCCGTTGTGTGCTTGACAGTGAACCCAGAAGTGGACCAGAAGTACTTCTGGTCCACTTCTGGGTCCACCACCAAGTGCGCCAGGGGGCCCCCCAGCACTGCCCTGGCTCAGTGATCAGCCACAAGGGGACTCTGGGTGCCCCCCGCCTAGACCCAGGAGGCACCAGTCAACAGGCTGGGGGAGGGGTGCAGGGGAACCCCCAATCACACTCAGCAGTGGACCCGGAAGTGCTTCTGGTCTACTTCCGGGTCTACTGCTGAGCGTGCTGGGGACTCCCCTGCACTCATGTAGGACACTCCATCCATCCCACCATCGCAGCATTCACAAACTGCCTGGTACCTTGAGGTATGTAGAAAAAAACATTTAAAGCTGTGTCTATGTCTGAATCATCGGATCTTTCCAAATTGATTTGGAGGGTTCTGATTCGATTCGGAGAGATTAAAGAGTCTCCTGATTTGATTTGGAGTCAACGATTCGGCCACTGGATGAGGCCAAATCTCAGTGACTGAAGAATCAGTGACTGAAGCTTTGCACAGCCCCAATACATGGCATGTTTTTAGTGTTTCAAATTATTTTAAGGTGGGCAAGACAAAATTCATGTCCTAGGGCTAGATGTTACCTACACAAGACCTTGGTAAATGAAATACATAAATGAGGTTATTCCCTTGCTCTAAGTATGTGGGATGCCATAATTTACGTATCCCTTCCTCAGAAAAAAATAGTTAAGTTTGATGCTTGGCTGGTATTTGGGAGGATCAGTTCCAAGCCTTTGTACACCACTGGTTTCTATAGTTGGGCTCCTTGTTGCACTTGGTGGCATTTTCTTCTGTTTATAGAAGGACTTCAGGTCAGGAAATGTCTTGCTTTAAAATATACTGCTAGTCTAATATTACATAAAATATGTATAAATACTAGCAGTTACTGGTTACTTTGATCCAAGGAGAAGCTTTGTCTCTCAGAGTGGAAGAAAACTGGCAAGGACAGATCCTTCAGTTGCAGATACACTATTAATTCCAGTTATACTTGCTAATGTGCAAGCTGATTAGGCTTTACATTGGGTTCAGGCAAGTTCTGTTCCATTTGCTTTTAGTATGTTTTTCTCTCTTTTTGGTGGCAAGTTGGTGGGCATTAGGGTAAGAGCAGGCTTTCTTGGGTAGGAGAGGAGAGCGTATTTAAGAGATGGGCTGTTGTAGTTTTTATTTAATTTTTTTAGTTTGCTTTGTAAGGAACTTCACTTCACATGCTTTAAAAAAACACACTAGAAATAACTGGGCAGAAGTATTTCCAGCCAGGGGCTAGAAGAAAGATTTTTTGCAGTAATAATTTGTCAAATATTCAGTAACAATTTCTTTGGTCTACTGCAAAGAACGGCATTTCCTATAAACGCTACTTGACTGCAGTTCCAAAGCAGTCAGGACTTTAGGAGTGGTTAATCTTCAGATTAGAGAGATGATATTTGTTATCTTTTGAGCTATAGATAAAAGATGTCTGAAGTTGGTCCTTCTCTGTTGCAAGTTAACTATTTTATTTGTTAACTCACTAATAGCTCATACAGTCCCTCTTTCCACACTAATAGCAACTAATAATATGGTCACGGTATTTTTTTTGCATATGGAATATGATATCTCTGAGGGAATAACTGGTTGTCTGTCTGGATGTTTGTTTCATTTTATGACAAGATTTGATAAAGGACCATCTTGTTGTAGTGAAGTGACAATAGAGGTTATAGAACAAATCAATAAATCTAAACACTAGTCAATTGCTGGGACTGTATGGCACTCATTCAAGACTTCTGAAGGAACTCAAATGTGAAATGTAGAACTGTTGGCAATAGTATGCAACTTATTGTTCCAAATGGCCTTTGTACCAGAGGACTGGCAGGCTGCCATCCTCAACATCCATCTTCAAAAAGGGCTCAATAGGTAGGAAAAACAGACCAGTGAATTCTGGCAAATTGATAGAATCTATAATAAAAGAATAAAAATAGGAGTTATATGGATAAATATGATACGCTGGGCTAAAGTCAGCATGGTTTTTATAAAGGGCATTCCTGACTCACCAATATGCTGGAGTTCTTGGAGGCTGTTAAGAAGCATGTGAACAAAGTAGGTTCAGTTGATTACAATATATTTGGATTTTCAAAAAGCTTTTGAGAATTTCCCTTCCCAAAGGCTCTTGACCTTCATTCCAGTCCCACAGCAACTAATTTTTTGTGGATGAAAAGATGGTTAAGAGGTAGGAAACAGGTAAGCTAAATGGTAATTTTTTCAGGATGAAGGTCCTGCAGGGATCTATGCTGGGCTTGGTTTTGTTCAACATTTTCGTAAATGACATAGAAGACTGAGTGGACAGTGAAATATCTAAATTTGTAGTTGAGATTAAATTATTTCTGGGTTCCCAAATTGACAGTGAGGAACTGCAGAAAGATTGCACCATGCTAAATGAGTGGGCAAAAAAGTAGTAGATTAACTTCAGTGTTGACAAGAACAAAGTAATGCACATAGCTGGGGAAAACCTCAACTATCTGTATGCAATACTGGGCTCTAAACTAGCTGTTACAACTCAGAAACATTGTAGAAAATTCTCTAAAAGAACATGGGCTCAATGCACAGCTGTGCTCAAATAAGCCAATAAAATGTTGAGCATTAGTAGGATAAGAAGTTATCCTAATGTTAGAAGTTAGGGAAAACAAAACAGAAGTTATCATTATACTACTGTATAAATCCGTGGTGCACTCACATCTTGAATACTGTGTATGCTTTTGATGTTTGCATCTTGAAAAGGATGCAGTGGAAGTAGAAAAGGTACAGGGAAGGGCAACAAAGATGAGCAGGGGCACCAACTAATATTAACATGAGACAGATTTAAAACAAACAAGATTAAGTACTTTTTTTACACATTGGGCATGCCTACACATGCTATTAATTGTGAGTGTGCAAAGCAGGTCCTGTTCAATTTGGATTCAGATTTGGCCTGAATCAGGGACAGAGATTCGATTCCTTGATTCAGATCACTGTCTCCAATTCGATTTGGCCGAATCCAAATCTGAAGATTCAATGCTGATTTGGAGAATCAGCAATTTGGACATAGACTCAGCTTTAAATGTTTTTTCTACATACCTTGAGGTACCAGGCGTGGCTTGTGAACACTGCACTGGTGGGGCAGATGGAGTGTCCCACAGGAGTGCGGGTGCCCCGCCAGACCCAGGAGGTACCAGTCGCTGCGCCGGGCGGGATGTGGGGGGACCCCCCTGCCCACTCTCTGGCAGACCCGGCAGTGGACTGGAAGTGCTTCTAGCCCACTTCTGGGTCTGCTGCCAAGCACGCTTCTGTGGGACACTCCATGCACCCCAGCATTGCAGCATTCACAAGCTGCCTACTACCTAGAGGTATGTAGACAAAACATTTAAAGCTGTTTCTATGTCTGAATCTCCGAATCTTTCCTAATCTCTCCAAATCAGTTTGGAGGGTTCTGATTCAATTTGGAGAGATAAAAGTGTTCTCTGATTTGATCCAGATTCAGAGATTCAGCCACCGAATCGGGCTGAATCTCCACCGAATCAAATTAGGGACTGAAGCTCCGCACAGCCCTACTATTAATGGACTATAAGCTTATTGTGCAGTAAAATAATGCACTATAAGCTTTCCCCAGGACCACATCTACACATGTGCCTGTCAGGACCAAAAATTGCTTCCAACAGGAGATAATTCACTACCTATGGGAACAGTTCAGTGTTGGGCTACTCCTGTCCTGCTCTGCCCCCCTACAGCAGTCAGGGGGAGCTCCAGGCTCCCCTGGGTGCCAGCTCAGGGCTGGCAGGGGGAACTGGGGTCATGCCTGGACTTGGGGGGAAGCTGTACTGCCTCTGGGCCTGGGAAACTATCTCCTGCCCCAGGAGCTTTTTTCCAGCCTGGCAACCTTATTGGCAGATTAGGGTATGGTGCTGGGAAACTGTCCTCTCCCTCAGCAGCTCTTTCCTAGCCCAAATGGTTTTATAGCCCCATGCCCTGATCTGTGGCTTGGGGCGTGAGACTGGGAAACAGCTGCTGTGGGAGGGGACAGTTTCCCAGACTCAGGCACTGATCTGCCAATTGGAGTGCTAAACTGGGAAACAGCTGCTGATGGGGGGACAGTTTCCCCACACCCTCCTGCATGGCCTGACTGGGAGCAATTTGCTCCTGGTCAGTTGTCTACACATGTGCTACTGTGCAGTAGCTACTGAATGGTTAATCTACTACCTGTATTTACAAGAAGTAGCCCACCAAGCAGTAGACTAATCTACTGCACATTAAATGCTGCACATGTGTAGATGGTGAAGCTTTACTGTGCAGCCCCAGAAAATGTCATGATCAGGGATCCGGATTTTCCATGTCCCATAGAAAATGGAGAAAACTGCAGATTTTACCTTTTACCAGAGGAAAACATGGAGTTCTCATTTTACTGCAGAAACCCACTGATTGTTACAGTTTTGCAATGAGCCCTCTGCAGGATGGCTGAGTTCAGGGGGCGGTCAGGCAGGTGGGGCAGGGGAGACCTGTGCTTACCAGATTTGTGCATGGGGTAGGCACAGGCTTGGGCTCCCACCCAGATGCCCTCCCCTGGGGCCTCTGCAGCCCAGGGCACAGTGAAGCCACTCAGGGATCTTCTTGTTACTCCAAGCTCTGCAGTGCCCTGGCAAGGTGTCCCCTGTGCCCAAGGCAGCAGTGGGGGAGGCAGTGTGGGGTTGTGCCCTTCACTGCTGCCACATGCACAGGGGATATCTCTCCAGGGCAGTGCAGAGCTCACAGCAGCAAGGAGATCCCTGCATGACCCCGCTGTGTCCTGCAGTGCCAGGTCATACCCTCTGGGCTGCAGAGGCCCCAGGGGAAGGCAGCAGAGTGGGAGCCCAAGCCCGCAGTGGGCAGCCTGTGCTTGCCCCAACCCTGGCCCCTACCCCCACCCCACACACAGAACTGGGGGGCACAGGTGCCCCCTGCCCCCTAGGGAGTGTAGGTAGGAATGGGGAGCTAGACCCCCCGCCTGAGTCCAGCAAAGGGGGGGGGGCAGGCTCCACTCCACTGCAGCAGCTGCTGCTTCCTACTGGGGGCAGGGGGCTGTGGACCCGGGTCCCTGGCTCTATAGCCCTAGCAGCTGGGGGCCCCCTCTGGCAGGGCTGGGGATAGCAAGGGGCTGTGGGTGAGGGGTGAGGGGCACCAGCAGGGCCAGGAGGTTGGTGTGGGGGAGGGAGTGAGGAGCACAAGCAGGGCCAGTAGGGGCTGTGGGGGTGAATGAGGGGCCTGTTGTTTTAATCATGGATTTTGGGGGTTTTATCAGAGAATTTGCAATTTTTTATCAGATAATTTGTGATTTTTTTTTTATCAGGGAAAACCAAGATCCCTGATCATTACCCTCCTTTTCTCCAACTACCCTTCAAGCCTGTTTTGTAAGCGGTCATTTAGCACCTCTCCCCTGTGAGAGCTGGAGTGTAAAAAAACACTAAACGTGATATACTTTATTTGCATACAGTGATCTGGGAGAAGTAGAGAGATGGGACTGGGGAGATAATTTATTTGAACTGCTGTGGGCAGAGCAAGATGGGAAGAGAGGAAAAGTATATACAAATGTACCTCGTGTTAATAATACTATAGTTTAATTATATCCTTTATTTACTTTCTATGCCTGATTGGTATTTGAATGGCTATTATAAGTATATGCTAAGACTATGCTAGATGTCTTTATATTTTTCATATGATTAAAACATCATCAACCCCTAATTAGGATTCAGTTTAATTTTCTAGATTAGATTTAATTAATTCAGGAAGTTCTGTGATTTTTAGTGCTCAGGCATACTAACTGTCCTGTAATATTAATAGGTAATATTATTTTAAAGATATGTCCTGACACACTGTAGTTGAATTTAATTTGTAACCATATAAAATATTTTCCCTGACGATGAAAAATATTTAGATAATTAATGAAACTCAACTAAGTGTCATGAGCAGAAAGTGCAATCCACTTGCCCTGCACTTTATACAGGTTCCTCCTCTTATGCACAAGGATTGGGGGAACCCAAGGGGAGCCAAGCTCACAAGCTGGTGAGCTCAGAGCTCACACCTCATTAGCCAAATAGTGGAAGACAGGTAATGGGATTTGTGGGGTGGGGGGGAGGAGGGATGGGAAAGGGAGGGAGGGAGGGGGGTGCGAAGAGACAGAAAGCTCCTGTCAGCAGCTTTCCAGCTCCCCCTGCTGGTGAGTGCTGGTGAAGCAAGTCCCCAGGGTGCAAGTTCCTGCATGACTTGCTCTATGAACATAAATCAGGACACATGGCATGGCATTTCCATCAAGTGAAATTATCTGTTGTTGGAGATAATGTCTGCCAGGGGCCAAAAATAAATAAAAATAGTATCTAAAGGCTCCATCTAATAACAAAGATTCACTGTGTTGCCTACTCCTTTTTAAAATAATTTATCATCTAAATCTTGTCCAAATAGACAAGATCACTTGTTAGGTCCACCTCCACTTTCACCAAGGGGTCTTTTTAAGTTGTCTGGTAGCTGAGACCCAGCTATAAAAAGAAAAAAGCTGGTGTCATTCCCAGGTAAAGGCTTTTTTTTTTTTTAATCTACTTTTTTTTTTAAGACACCTGCATTTTGCTAATCGATTTTCCCTAAATGGGATTATTTATTCCACTGCCAAGATTAAATGGAACATATGAAATGGAATATGCTGCAATATATTCTTCCTGAAATGAAATATATACATAGCAAAAAATAAGGCAATTTATAAGTGAGGATATATGTTTTATCGAAGGTGGGCCCTAAATTGTGGTCTATGGAGCTCTTGCTCATAATCTATAGAGAATTAGGTGGTCACATGGTTTAGTTTGTTTCTGCTTGTAACTGCATTACAAACTCCATGGAGGGAGGGGGACCTAAGATTTCACTAAGAGTGTAAAATATATATACCTGCTGTCAGTGTACATATTATACCAGTTTATATTCATCCACACTGCTTAACCAATCTGTTTTACACAAATTCGGAACTTGGCAAAATAATACCTAATGGCATGGCAATGTTTAATAATACTATAGTTTAATTATATCCTTTATTTACTTTCTATGCCTGATTGGTATTTGAATGGCTATTATAAGTATATGCTAAGACTATGCTAGATGTCTTTATATTTTTCATATGATTAAAACATCATCAACCCCTAATTAGGATTCAGTTTAATTTTCTAGATTAGATTTAATTAATTCAGGAAGTTCTGTGATTTTTAGTGCTCAGGCATACTAACTGTCCTGTAATATTAATAGGTAATATTATTTTAAAGATATGTCCTGACACACTGTAGTTGAATTTAATTTGTAACCATATAAAATATTTTCCCTGACGATGAAAAATATTTAGATAATTAATGAAACTCAACTAAGTGTCATGAGCAGAAAGTGCAATCCACTTGTCATTGTGTAGTCAGCCATAAATATGATAACTTTGATTAGGACTTTCACAAGTAACATTTTAAACTAGCCTAATTATTGTTGAAAGCTAACAGAGTTAAAAAGAAGGTATAACAGTGCGAATGTTCAACAGTTATAATCCATTTAAAACACAGTATGAATAAATATTTTTGTGTATAGTCTTCATATGTGACAAAATACATTTAAACTAAAGTAATACTTTTTTTCCCACATAAAATGACTAAATGAATTTGAACAGCTTGAAAAATGAAGCACTAAGAACTTCAAATGACTTTGTCCAGAATGTCCTATGCTTATGTTCACATTGCTACATTTAGAAAAGAGAATTTTGAACTCTGTATCTTCCTTGTTCAACACAGTGCACAGTCTGAGAGAAAAGTCCCCTGCTGATCAATGCTGGGTATGAAGTGTTAAACCTCTTGATGGAGTTCCTTGAGAGCTTTTTGTCCTCAAGGTGGACAATGCTGAGAGAAATCTTAGAAGTTTTGGAGGCATTTGAACAAGAGGAAATGTTACACCTGGAGACTATCAGAGACTTATGTCTAAACTTGGAGGAAAACAGTGGGCCACTATGGGGAGACGAAACCATGTCTGACTTGTCAGAATCATGAAGAAATAACTTTGCAAAGTGATGTGGGGGCTGTGTGACTGTAAAAGGACAATGGAAAAACTTAGCCATTTTGCAATTTAACTCTGAGGATGTGCTGATGACTGACTCGGTATGAAAATAAAACAAAACTTTTGCTCAATGAAAAGAGCATTCTGCTGTGCAGGGGGATTCTTTATGGAACTGCAAACAACTCCCCCTGCCCCATCTCACACGATGTCCCCCTGTCTCACAACATGTCGCCCCATGCACCCCTGTCTGACACCATTTGCTGTCCACTTAGGAGGGCTTATGCTGTCCACTGTCTCACCCAATGTCCTTTCCCACTGTCTCACCCCATGTCTCAACTCATTTCCCCAAAATTGACAAAGCTAGTAGATTTGTCAGAGAGAGCACCTGGGGAGAGCACCTGAAAATGAATCGCTGGGTGAATGGCAGAAAATTATGGGGGTGGGAGGAGTGTAACCGAGAGCCACTTGAAAAAAAATAAACCAATCACAAAGTACATTCTTAAACTGCCCCCTGCTGTAAGTTAGTACTAGGAAGTCATGAGGGTACTGTTATAAGATGCCCCCTAGTGTCTTTTACTACTAATAGCACATTAACCAATTATGAGTGTTAAATGCATTACTTGCAAAATAATAATGTCAATTGTCATAGTACATTGTGAGAGAGAAATAAACCCAGAGACTATCTTTAGCTAGAAAAACCTGATAACATGTACAAGCGCCCCTAGGTGTTTGACTATAGTCACACAAACAAAGTGATTTAAACCGATTATAATAAGTAAGAGCATTCACTGTTAAGAGCTGAAACTTAACTGGTAACATCTGAGGCCATCCTAGTTAAACAGTTGCTAAATATTTATCATAAATTTTTACATTAGCTGAGGATGGGGTCTTCGTGATCAACCCCTTTCATTAACATATACCCAATCAGGCTGTAGATAGATGCATGCTATTATTAACTGTATACACATAACTGTAAACCTGGAAAAAGTGGGGAATCATGGATGATCTCAGCTGCTGGAAAACCTGAACAAGAGTTCAGATTTCCTGGGGTCCAGATGACACCCATCCTTCCAGGTATGAGTATGTTTTTGTATTTCTATTGCCTGACCTGAATGCTAGTTAAACTTATGTTTGGCTTTCCAATAAAGTAATTATCTTGCAGAGACAGGTGCAATCTCTTTTAATTCTAGGGCTCCATCTAACAAAGTAAACTCCTTTTGTCCCATTTGTGGATAGAGTCTTCTTCTCTTCACCCAGGTACATTACCTTGTGCTTGTTGACACTGCAGTTTATCTGTCATTATTTTGCCCACTCACTTAGCTTGTTGAGATCTTTCTGCAGCCTCTCTCTGTTAGCTTAGGACTCGACTACCCAGAATAATTTGTTAACATCTGCAAACTTGGAGATTTCACTGTGCACCCCTAATTCTGGGTCATTGGTGAAAATGTTAAACACAATATGGACCAGCACACATCCCTCTGGGAGCCACTTTTGACCTCCTTGCAGTCTGAAAAATAATCATTTGGCTCTGCTTTTGCTTTCTGTCTTATAACCAGGTCTTGTCCACAAAAGAACCTTCCGTCCAGTCCCATGGAATTGCAGTTTTTTAAAAGCCTTTGATGATGGACCTTGTCAAATGTTCTTTGAAAGTGTACATATATTATGTCAATTGGACTCCTTTTTTCCACATACTTATTAACACCACCAAGAACTCCAACGTAAAGGTGAGGCAGACTTTCCTTTTACAAAAACCATGTTGACTCTTCCCCAGAAGATCATATTTGTCCATGTGACTGCTGATTTTATTCTTTGTTATAAATTGTATAAACTTGCCAGGGATGGAAGTGAGACTCACCTCTGGAGATCTTTTTGAAGATGGGTATTTTGTTGGCAACCTGCCAGTCCTCTGGCACAGAAGTCATTTGTAATGATAAGTTAGATATTATTGCCAGCAATTCTGAAATTTAACCTTGGTGTTTCTTCAGAACTCTCAGGTGAATGCCATCCCGACCTAGTGACTTAGTAGTATTTAGCTTATTGGTTTGTTCTAAAATTTTCTCCGTTGTCACTTCAGTGTAGTCCAGCTCTTCAGGTCCATCTACTAGAAAGTATCAAGTTGACATGGGAATTTCCCCAGTATCTTCTGCAGTAAACACCAATGGAAAGAATTTGTCAAGGTTCTGTGCTTTTTTATCGTTATTATCTCTGAGTGCACCTTTTATACCTTGGTCATCTAATGGTCCCACTGATTCTCTGGCTGGTTTCCTTCTGTGTTTAACAAAAGGGTAGCTATGACCTTTGGTTGCAACTGCTGTCATGATCACAATGCTTTTTTGTGGCAAAAGCCGGGGGTTTTTGCACCAGGCCTCAGTCAGTACCGAGGGTAGTTACCTATGTTGCCCCACCATAGTTACACCACTGAAAACAAGTTAAACAAAAAAAATCAATTAGAATGAGGGAAATAACACTACATCTGAATTGCTGAGGTTACCACTGGTGCCCTATGTCGACTTTTGCTATTTTCACAATGGTACAAAATTAGTGGCTTGTACAAAATGTTAGTTATATTTCTACTACATAGCTAATTATGTTCTCAGTAATTAGCACTGTTATAGTGTGTTACATTTTCAAGTGACACTTAAGTAATTGATCAGTCGACTCTCTTCCTTTTTCATTCTCCATCCTCCTTGAATGAATGAGTTTGAATGTTTTTAACCTTTGAATTAACTTACAAATTTTTCTCTTTATTTTTGGTAAATTATTTGTCAGTTCATTACTCTCAGAATAAATGAAGAATGAATAAAAAATAGTTAATTTAAAACAAATTATTTTATCCTGCATTTTTCTCTTCCGAAGAAGTAATTTATTACTAGAAGTTTTCTCTTGCACTGTATTTTTCAACATAACCGCTATTACTGAAGTGTTACAAGACCTTTTTTTACACAAAGTCTAAACTGCCACAATAGAGACTTCACTGCACTGATGTTAATCATGTCTGTGCCTGTACTGTGCACTGGTACAAAACACAATAGATAAATTTAGGTTATGACCCTCATTTATACTAAGGCTTCTGTACATCACATTGAAATGTAATTTATGTCTGCATCAGTTTCAATGACCTTGTAAAGTCTTCTTAACATCTAGAGGATGGAAAACTAAAGGTTTGGTTGGTTTTCAAGTATTGGTCCAGTTATACTTGCCATTCTATTTGGATCTTAGTTTCCATTTGAATTTCTGTTTGTGTAGACAGTAAGATGGTTATTATGCAGAATAGAAATGGGTGGGAGCTATAACAGGGAGCCAGAGGTTCCCATTACTTTGAGGCTTTCCCAGCCACAGGGAGGTCTCCAGGTGGGAGAAAGGCTACTCATTATGGGTTGCCTGCAAGGAATTAGGCAGCCAGAGACTCATAGGCTGCAAACACCTATTGGTGGGCTAGCTGCCCAGCAATAGGCTGGTAGGGCAGAGGCCTGCTTGAGCAGCAAGGGCACTGCAAGGGCAGCTAGAGTAGCAGCCATGTTCATTAGAATTGGAGGGGAACAATTGTGCCAGGGCTAGAGGATCATTTGAACCAGGAGAGGGGTCAAGCTTTTACACTCTGAGGAGTGTAAAAGCTGGCACCTGGAAAGTGGAAAGGTGATCTCCAGGGGACTTGCAGCTCTCAACAGGGAGGAGCTGTGTGAGAGATAAGGGGAGGCACTAAATGCCCCAGGACAGGGAGGTGAGAGCCCCATTGGAGCATGATTGAGTAAATAGTTGTTTAACCTTAAATGGGAAAGTAGATTTTGTTAAGCGGCGACTTGTCTTCTGTTTGCTCAAGTTTATACAACCAGGGGACTGGGTGTAGCTATAAAGGGTGCTGAGGTCACAGTGGGGTATCTGAGGGGCACACCAAGGGAGACTTAAGCCACAGGGGTCCCGGAGCAGAACATAGTGGTTTAGGCCCTGTCAGTGACCAGGGTCATGACACAGGGAGGCAGAGGCCAAGAGGGCCAAAGCTCAAGTGGGAATGATGATAGTGCTGGCCTGAGGCCAAGAAGGCTAACAGCCAGAGCCAGAGAGGGGCAGAAACCAAGTCCAGGGGCCCAAAGCCTGAGAAGGGCAAAAACCAGGGCCAGGGGCTCAAGCTCTGAGAGGGGCAGGAACCAGGGCCAAAGGCCCAGAGCCCAAGAGGGGTGGGACAGGGGCTGGAGCCCAGAAGCTGAGGTCTGGTTCAGTGGGCCTAGGCTAGCGGGCCCAGCTAGAGAAAGAGTGTGGGAGCTGGGAAGGCTGAGGCCCCAACAAGGGCATGGAGGCCTAAGGAGGCCCAACAGTGTACTAGGACAAAATGTCCCATTGATATAAGAACCAATATCATCTGCAAGGCATGGGTATTGCTATAGGGGTGGAAGGAGACCATAAATAGCCTGTAAAGCAATGAGTGCACTACATAGAGCATAAACAGGCCAGGAGGGCCCTACCTAGTGCCTAAGGGACAGGACAGGGATTGGTTGGATTTGAGAGGGACCCACTAAGCAGTAATAGATAAGGGCTCATTCTGGGACCCTGGGGCAGTCCCAGTTTTTTTTTCCAATCAAATAATACCAGCAAGGTGTAGCAGGATAGAAAGCAAAAAGGAAGGGTACCCAAGGAGGTAGAGTGAGGCAGATACAATGTGGCCTTAAGGGGGCATCCCAGCTGCCCTGTAGACTATAATTCTGTTTTGGTACCATTGAATTGAATTTGGCACATGTGCAATGTCACTTTATCTTTAGAATTCTTTGGAATCTGCAAACTTCTGAACTGATGACCTAATTGGAGTCTGAGAGCATGCATGGTTGAGTCAGTGTGAGTGGTATTCTTGAAGTAAATGTGAACAACCACTTTGAGTGACAGAAAATGCATCGACATGAGCATGAACACGACTGGTCATGTATATGATAGGTGGCAACTCTACATGAATGGTGAGCAAGGAGTGGTGCAACATGGGGTGAAAAGAAGTTATAAAAGATAGCTGTGAATCCCTTGAGTGTGTGAGTGAGGGTCTGAGGTTTGTGTATGTGTGTCTCTGGTGTATGGTGGTATTGTGAGAGTAGAGTGGAGAGTGGTGATCTCCCTTTGCCGTGATGAGAAGAGAGCTCCTGTCTTACTCAGCTAACCACTAATCCCTTAGGGAGCTCCATAGGGAAAGCATGGGAGAGAACTCTTGGGTGAGTCTGTGTCTGTGGGCACACGGAAATTCAGCTGCAACACCCTATTAGAAAAGTCTTAATCTATGTGAGGCTTCAGTGTGTCAGTGTGTGTGGAGTCACCAGAAGACCATCTACTTCTGATTGACCATTCTTTTGTCACTGACTGATGTTGGCATCCTCCTGGTTACATCTAAAGCTTTTAGAGCTTTTACTAAAGTATTGTTCTGGTATAGTTCTGGTTATTGCTCTGTTGTTCTTGTGTATCCCTGTTCATACAGAACTCATTGTCATTATTCATTGTTTTTGTTTCATTTTACTTTTTGTTTGCTATTGATAAATTCTTATTTGTTTCACCTTTAATTCTGTTGATATTGTACCATTTATACCAAAAACCAAGATGGGCTTCTAGCCATCATCATTTCATCAGCAGTGTTGGTCACTTTGGGTGAGCTTATAACCCTTGTCCACCCCTTTCTCCTCAACTGATTAACAAATTAATTAATGTGGCCCAACACCCATGTGGCCTGATCCCATCACAGAGCTTTGAAATTGATTTCCATGGGTGAAAGATTGAGCTTTAAAGCTAGCAGAAGGTATATACACCTTCTAACCCAAGTATGATAAGATGGCCCTTGGATTGTCATCTGCATTTTATTTTTAAAATACATTAGAGAATATTTCAGAACAATACATATAGAAATTAAATAAGTAACTGAGAGGAGATTGTACTTTTAAAAACATGTTTGGGTTCCCTTACATGATGATTCTATAATGTCATATGATTTTCTATGATACCATATTTACTCAAATATAAGATGAGTTTTTTCCCCTCAATCAGCATGGGGAAAAATGTGCCTCATTTTATATTCACATGTGAAGTTGAGGGGAGTGCAGTTGGCTGCTGCAGTTCTGACTCTGGCCCTGAGCCTAGGTCAGAGGCTTGCCTCCCGCCTTGCTGTCAGCTGCAACTCAGCTCCAGCTCAGGCTGGAGTCTCTCCTGGGCATGGAGCACATAGAGACTCCTTTACCTGCCTGTCCAATCAGTGGTGCCAACACTGCTGCATGGTTAGTCAAGGGCTAAGCTTCCACATGCTGTGCTCTGGGCTCTGTGACTGAGCAGCCTGAGCAGAATCTGATGGTAATGTGGGGTGGGGAGGGAAAGAGGCAGAGACTGGGGAGTTGTGGGGAAAGCAGAGACTGGGGGGCAGCAGGGAGGAAGAGGCAGAGTTTGGGAGGAAGAGGCAGCATTCTAACTTCTAGGTCACATATTGAAACTCATGACTATGACACTTGAATTTTCTGTATAATGCAGGGGTACTGATTGAATGATTCATAACAATCAGCAAAATGAGTGGGCAACCATTATGACGGCTAATAGGACAGATTAAGGAGATACATTTGTCTTAGGCCACCCTGGGCACAGATGCCTAATTCTGGACTGGAGGGAGACACCCACCTCTGATTTGGAGTCATCACCCTGAATGCTTTCCTAGAATTAAATGTTAAAACCCTTATTTAAAGGAGCCAAGCACTCAATCTTTTATTTCAAGGTTGACTGGAGGTGGTAAATGTCCTCTGAGATCCTCACAGAGAACCACTTCCTTCTTCTAGCTCTCATCCATTGTCCTCTACCATGTGTAGTGTGTCTCATTGCTTTCCTTGCTACTGTTCCAAACATTGTTGCTACCATTGCTACTGCTGTCATCACTACTGCTCCAGTCTAAACCTTCTAGCCAAACCAGACTATCATCCTGATCTTAGCCCACAGGCTGAGGAGCAATCTACTAATTGGCACTTACCACAAGATAGGTTAGTACAGCCCATTGTGCACAGTCCCCCTCACACTGACTCTTTTTGAGGTCATGGTGAGCCACTACACTGGATACATTTAGACTTCCTCTTCACTCCTACAGCTGAGCTGTGTCTTTCCCATTTCCAATTATTCCTGTTTCCTCATCAGCCTTAAATGCCTGGCAAACAACTAAAGAGTGCCCCAACCAGTTCACCCAGAATCCCTCTGTTATCTCCTCTTTCTGTCACATATGATTAGTGTGGTCCCATCCTCTATGAAGTGGAGCTGGACTTGATTGCCCTGTACCTCATCTGCATGTAAATTTTTGGAGTATGTCAGGACTTGTGACAAGAGCACTTTGTTGGCACTGGATTTATGACCCAGTCCTGATAATTTGTTCTGGGCAGACCCAAACCCTCAGACAGACCATGACTTCCTCCATTTGATAATAGGTAAATGTTATTGATACACAGTGATAGTAGATAGGAGTAATGCAGGCAAACAAACAAAATAACCCCTCCCCCACCAATTCTACTCATCAACTGGTTCCTAGGTCTTCACAAGGAAAATGGCACACGAACCCTGCCTTGACTGGTACATGAACCCTACCCTGTGGTTCTTGCTTGAATGTCAGCAGTCTTGGAGGTAGAGGAAGGGCAAGCACCACCCCCACAAAGGGGCAGGTGAGACAAGCCAGTGGTGTGCCCTCTGTCCATGGTGGCCTTGGGTTCCCCTCCCCCGTGGGACCCCTGCTGCTCTGAAAATCCATCTTTTTGTATTCATTCTCTCCTGATGACTTCATTTCTGGGTACCATTAATGGGTTTCTCATCAGTCTTCATGCTGTCTGTGTTGTGTCCTGTTAGCATATTCCTTTGTTTCCACAAATTCATCACATACATACATCTTAATTTTTTCATTTATCGATGTCTTAATTTGGTCCATCCACCCATACCAGAAATGCCCAGGGGTTTTACAGCTGGTCACTGTAACCTAACGCTGCAGAGGCCAATGCTGCAGAGTCCCTTATCTTTCTTAAGGGTTTTCAGGGAACAGTATTTTCAATTTCTCCAGCATGTTTGCTGTTAGCTTTGTCCTCCAAGGCTGAAAACACGAAACTTTGTCACAAGCAGGGCTTTAGAAACCAATTAACCCTTGCCATTCCCCTGGACCATTGTTCTAATGCAATATCTACTTTATCTACATGCCAGTTCCTAAAAGCAAATTAGCAAATGGCTAATTAACACGTGGCTTCTTTGGGGGTATCTGAGCAGTGCTGAGTTGTGCTCAGCTGTGGGGACCAACCTAATGAATTACATTATAAATCATGAGGTTTTTGGCTTTAGATTAACATCATGCATTGGTTGGACTACAAAAGCGCTGCTTAAAAATGTGTTTATGGATCACCGATGTTAAAACTTGCAGCAGTTTCAAAACAGGGAAAATTCATCAATCCTGGATGAACTAAGTCTATGACTACCCATAGTAATTTACCTATTTGAAAATGACAGTGTGTTTATTTCAAAGGCAGTATTTTCAAATTTGCCCCTCACTTCCATGTCCTCAGAGAAAGCAGGGTGCGACAGTAAGGGGAGTGGGAATGGGCCGCAGGGGTAAGAAGTTTGGGCAGCACAGGGAAAGGGACTACCTGACTTTATTTTCCATGCTGTAGCACTGTAGCAGTGGGGGAAGGGGGAGGAGGGAAGGACACCACAAATTCAAGTCAAACCTCTAATAATTAGATTCTATACCTGAAAAATTATAACACTTTTATACATTCTCCATATATAGAATTGAATTATTGGGGGAGGGGGTATTGTCTTATAATCAAGGTTGTCTTATATCAAGTAAATATGGTAGCTTTCTTCAGCCACCTCTCCTAACTTCAGTTGGTCCTCTAAGTATTAACCAGTTTTATTTTAAGTATTGTATAAGTGGACCTTGAGAAGGATTTTTAAGGAAAAGAAGGTAGGTGGCCCTACATAATATATCAGGGAAAGCACTCCTTTTTGTCTTTTGGAAGAAAGTGTTAAGACATTTGTGGGGAACCTGTTGTTTCAGGTTTGGTTGTTTCATGAAGAGATGGGTGAAGTCGGTATTATTGATAGGTCAAAGATGCACAATATTTTATATTCTAATTTTCACTCTCAGTATTGTATGGTGACCATACTATTTTAGGAAAAAAAAAGTGTATCAAATTGTCAGTAATTTTCTGCTCTGTTGCAAAGAGAATATCTGGCGTTCCCATGTATAGGAACCTCTACATTTTAAGGGTAATCCAAGATATGCATTCAGATGACTTCTTCCCCCCCATCCTTGTATTAATTATTCAGAATAAATAAAAGGCAGTGTTAATTTTACTTGAATGACTCTAATAGGTATGAAATTATCTTTATATAAATGCATGCAAGATAAAAATACTGAAATAATATCCAGGTAATAGGGGTTTTGTATGTTTCTTTTTTGTAAGGTTTACTTGGTGTTTGGTCTTAAAACTTTGATTCCTTTTTTTCTTCAAGATAGCCTGATATATGCAAAATTCTAAATGATTAGCAGTTTGAATGCCTTAAAAAGATAAATTACTAGTTCTGCTCTTGTTAGTCATATTAGAAGTAGATGATTCACAGGATGTCATTTCAAAGTTAGATGAAACAATCATAACCAATGACGACGTAACTCTATAAAATGACAAATGAGTAGAAAACAAACCATTAGCCATGGATTGAACCTTGATAAGACATTTAGAGTGTCTTCATTAGCAAGAACAAGGATCCACAAGCAAGTAGTGATTCATTGTTTTTCTTAGGGGACAAGTATAACAAGCTAAATTATATGAATACTATTTGTGGCTGTATTTTTCTCCCAAGCATGCAACTACATTCTCATTTTTTATTTTCAAAACACTCCTGACAATGCTAACAGGCTTATGTAAAATTGTAAATAAATTAGATAAAATCTCATTTATTCAGTAATTTAATCATTACCAGCATACGTCTAACAGACTGTCACTGTCAAAGTTACTCTATGTTAAGAGTCTAGGGCTTAGATCCTCAAAGGTATTCAAATGCTCATATACCATTGATTTCCAAGGAAAGGAGGATCCCACACATTGCTAATACTCTGGGTCTCTGTGTTTATGCTTGCGTATGCAGGTGTAGGCTTGTTTATGTAGTGGGTGGTAGGTCTGACTACTAGAAGAATCTGAGCATGCCACTCCTACCAGAGTGTGAGGTATACCAGAGTAGAAATGTTGTCAGTGAAATTATTTCAGACAACCTTTGGCAGAAGGTATGGGAAGGTGGCACGTTCAAGATTAAATGGTTCTGAGGGGCACAAACTTTCATAGGCACTAACCTACTTTGTCAGATGCTTGATGAAAAAGATGACATAGATTGTTGCCTACAGAGTTGTATAAAATCTTGAGATTTCTGCTGGTACTCTATTATTGGCATTGTGGTACTCTATTATTGGCATTGATAGTTTTCACAATTGCTAAAATCTGGAGATGTCTTGTGAAGGAATCAAGTAATTCTGAAAAAAGACTAATGAGAAAAAGCACACAAGCAGGTTCTCTGTACTCTGTGTGTGTGTATGTGTGTGTGTGTGTGTGTGTGTGTGTGTCTGCGCGCGCGTGTGTGTATGCAACCTATCAAAGACCTGATTCTGAGAGAACCAAAGCATACCCTAAACCAGGCTGCTGTGGACAAACTTAACTTTCAGACCATTATGAAAGGAGAGGGGAAAATTGCTGCTTGAGAGTGAACACCAGCTGTTCTGATATTAGCTGTCACACCTACTCATTTCTGTGTCAGTGTAAATGGAATGAAATGCCTGTCACTTTAAACCTGTTTAGTTCAGGTATACTGGTGAGGAGCTGACAGATATAACAGTTATACTGGGCCAACTTATACTGGTATAGTTGGTATGCCTAGTAGGACAAGGTTCCTTGGGTGAATTTGATATCTTTTATTAGACCAACCCAAATAGTTGGAGAATAGTTATTAAGCAAGCTTTCGAGTTAAAAAACTCTTTGTCAGGCTAAGGAAGTTTCAGCAGTTGGTGTGTGCTCTTTCTGGATGGAATGAAAAGTAAAAAAGCCTATCCATGCATTCAAGTTGGTTTTTAAAGTTTTTTTGTTTGAGAACAACTACTCTGAGGTCAGTGATAGAATATCCAGGGAGGTTAAAGTGTGTGCTTTTGGAGTTGGTGTTGAACCTATATTTATTTTTTGTACATAGGGATTGTTCCATCTGCCCAATGTAGACAGCAGATGGGCACTGTAAGCAAATTATGGCATACAACATTGATGGAGAATCAGGTGAATGAACCATGGATGTTATTTGTGTCCTCAGTCCAGTGATGATATGGCCTGTGTTGATGAGGAGGCACAATGGGTATCTATGTCACTAGAAAGGCATAGTGGCTTGGTGAGAATTGAAGTTAGGTAATCTGTTTCTGGAGAGATATCATTTAAGGTTGAGAGGTTCTTTATAAGTCAGGACAGGCCTGTCCCCCAAAGTTACCTTGATGGTCATCATTTTCCAAGAGGTTGGAAGTCTGTAATGATGCTTTAAGCTATAAGTGACAACCAGAAGTATTCTACTTTTGTCACAGGCTTGCATTGTAGCAGATCAAAAGGGGGTATGACTCTGTTTCTCTTCATTTGTGTGGCTACAATTTGGAGATTGTATTATAAGTGTAAGGGTATCCACCGTTGTAGATCCCTGAGGTATGCATACTTGAAGATATGGTTGTAATCCAGAGCATGGCTGTAGAGGAAGGATCTAGTGGGATGCTCATGATGAAAGCTGGTAGCATGCAGTTAGCAGTAGCCGTCAGTTGGTTTCTGATACACTGTTGATGAACTCTACCTGGCAAATTAATTTCTTAAACTATTTAAGAGTAAGTTCGATGGTGGGATAGAAGTTCTCTCTCTTGGCTTTCCTATTGTCTTCCTAATTTGTCTCATTTCCGTTCCTACTCATTTTCCCAGTTCTTTCTCCACCCTCAATTGTTTTTTTCCTCCTCCTTTTTTGTTGATTCTTTTTTTTCTCCTTCTCACAGCTTTTCGCTATTGGTTTTTCATCCCTCCGTATCCCTTCCCCATTATTATTTGCTTTCATGCTTCCCTCTCTACCTCAAACAGAATTCTTTCTTCCCGGTGACATTTTCCTCTGCCACTAGGTCTGATTGATCCATTTTAAGCCTGCCTGGCTGTTTTACTAAAGAAGCTAGTTCTTTACTTCTAATGATTTTCTAAATGGGACTTTCCAGATGTTAAAGCAGATGAAAAATTGGTAGCAGAAGAAAGAAATAGTAGTTCATATTTTTCTTAAGGCCTGGGGCACTGTCCACCTACTTTAGTAATGTCTATCATGATACATTGTGATTTTTAGCATTATAGTTTTGTGGGGCTCAATGGGACCTTAATCGTTTAGTTTAATTCCCTGCACAAATGCAGGAATGTGTCTGGCAAATGTTTATCCAGATTTTTATTGAAAACTTCCAAAGAAGGAGATTTTATAACTTCCCTGGGCCTTCTATTCTACTGCCTTACTGTTCTAACAATAATTTTTTCCTGAGATCTAATTTAAACCTAAAACCATTGCTATGTGTCCTGTCCTCCGCAGGAAGGGAGACCAGTTGGTCATACCCTTCTTTATGGAAACCTTCAGTTATTTGAAAATTGCTATCATGTTCCCCCTTTAATCTCCTTTTCCCTTAAACTAAACGTTCCTAGTTCTTTCAACCATTCTTTTGATGGCTTTCTTTTCATCCTTTTATCAAATTTGTTGCCTACTTCTGGACCCCACTTAGTTTATCCATGTCCTCTTCAAAATATGGAGCCCAGACCAGCACACTACAGTCTATGAGGCCTAACCTGTATCACTGTTTATCCAAGTGGGGGTTTTATTTATTCTCTATCCAGATATCTTTAAAAAATACCCCTAGAAGAAAAAGTCTTTCATAGTTCTTGCCTGCATGCACACATGAATGTACTTTATTAAAAAAAATGTTCCAACTGTTTAGCCACAACTACTACTATGAAATTATAATCTAGTGAAAGTTTGGTAGGTGAAAATAATAATATTAAAACTTCCTGCTTTTACTTCTAGAATAACTCATCTGTAATAATACTTTAGCATTTCACATTGACAGCACTAAGTTTGCCTATTCCTACATTTTATTGCATTTATTGATGTTCACCTTGCTGAGAGCACTTGACATATTCTTTTAATCCAAGTTTTCGTATAACTTTTAAACATTCATACCTGCAGTGCTTTAATCTTTCATGGGCTCAGTGTAATCAGTTTCTGTGTGTTTTTTTTTTCTTTATTGACCCCATTCAAAAATCAATGTCATTTCCCTCTGGAATGTAAATTTTTTCATTTCATTGTGCTGTTCCAGTACCAGAGGAAGATCTTGTAGAAATATATATGTATGTCCAAGATACACTTTTATTGTGAAATATATCCTCCACAAATATTATTAGACCTATAAATGTGGCATAATTTGTGTGGTGAAATTTAAATTTGAATGTAATGGTCTTAGTTTACTCTTCAAGGTTAAGTGAAACAATCTGGAAGTGTTCAGGAGATGACAGGTACATTTTTGTTAGTTTCATTTCATTTTTATACTGTTCTAGCTAATGAAGAGGTGAATGCTGAAACTAGGCTATTAAAAGAGAGTAAAAAGGTATCCTCCAAATTATGAGCAAATAAAATTAGGTGGTATGTGGAACAGAAACTGCAAGTATCAGCACAAGGCCTTGTGAAAACTGCAACAGATATTAAAAAAATAGCTGCCTCAAGCAGTCAACCATTAATTTTGCCTACCAGAGTTAGCATGGTGATGATACAGTGGGACTTGTTTCACAAATTGCTTAGACACCACTTATTCTCAAATCTATCTCATTTATGTCAATTTTATGTCTTTATAATACAGAAAAGCAAACATGCACGCTTGCATTCTCAAAGAGCTCTTCACTCTTTATGTGCACTTGTTTCAATCTCCCTTTTGTAGTTTTGAAGAACCTGCATGCAGTGGGAATAAAACCACCTTAAAGAGACTGGTTCTATTACAAGGAGGAAATCTTAATTAATTATTAAATTAAAAGCATGTTTAAAGAGAAGTGAGTTAATATCATAGGAGAGTGAATCTTAAGCTCTGGATCTGTAATAAAAAAGGACTGAAAAAGAGAAGCAGCTGTTTGTAAAAATACAATTGCATATTAATGTTACCTTTGACGGACTTTTCAAGTGGCTACCACATTGGAAATTCAAGCTCCTTCACTAGGACATGATTGATTACTATTTTCTCTAAATAACTCTATTGACTCGTATGAACTATTTCATTCAAAGTAAGCCTACAAATTTACATTCAACACAATAACAACATTCTTACTTCTAATTTCTGCAAAGACCTAATGCATACAATGGGCCAAATTCAACCTGGGTGTAAAACACCCCCAGCTGTCATCCATTTCATTTTGCCTGGTTACTCCATGGCTGAATGCAACGCAGTGCCTAGAAACTAACAAAATAATTCAGTCCAGCAGCAGTCTTATTTTACATGATTTGTACAGCTGCCTAGACTGTGAATATAGCAGCTTTTTCTCTTTCCCTCCTTTTAGCCCCTTTGGATGGGACTTATCTTTGATGGAATGCATCTGGAAAAACAATTTTAAAAATATACATTCAATAAATGGCACTTTATGTCATTCAAACCACATGATTTTGAGTCTCTGTGAAACCTCTTTGTTTAGATTCTGATGACTAAATAATTCAGTCCGATGGAAAAACCAGTACTATTTCGCTCCTCTATTACAGCTGCTTAGGGCAGGAGAAGAGTGTCTTGTCCTCTTCTTCTCAGGATGGGGAGGGTCTCTCTCTGATGGATGGCATTAGAAAAACAAACAAAAAAGGATAGATGGATACTTTGGAAGTCTTACAACCCCACTTGGAAAAATGCTATAGAACTTCTTTGTACGACTGCACAGAGTAGAATTGTTTAAGCTCCATTACATCATGCTGTTTTGCATTGTGAAATGAAGTGACTGCAATGTGATTGGAGCAGCTGATCTGTCAAATCATTTGACAAAAGGAAATGTTTGCTGGAAAATCTAAACTACCTTCTAGACCAAACCCATGCTGGTATTGCAATTTTGGTTCTATTAGAGACCTGTTAGCGCATTATGATTGATATTTGGATTCCTTGATGATGGGTAGAATATCAGAACTTGAGATGAATACATCTTGTCTTGGAAAACTGAAGTTTTTGTTGCTGAAGATATTACTGTTCCACCCTTTCTTGTTTCTAACCAGTGGGTACAAATGGAGCAGGCTTTGTAGATAAGATTGCCTCTCCATTTAGGTTCCTGGAACCTTCCGCTCTTGCATCCTGATTCTCTTGGGCCAACTGCAAGAGCACCTTACACTTACAACCTCCTGGATCACTTTCAGGCTGAAGTGGAGATGACAGGAAGACTGTGACATTCCTTTTGCTATATAATGATCTCACAGATATTGATGGAGATGAATGCCCATGCTAGCATTGCTAGATTTGCCACAAGTCTCTGATACCCCTGAGAGGGGTGTAGCATTCTACTTCTGGAATCTACATATTTCTTAGCCAGTTTATTTTAACAGATTATAATAAATAGCTTTTCTTATGATGAGTGGCCACTGGCAAACTCTGTGAATTGTTAGAGACTAGTGAAACAGAACATTGAAAGACAAAAATAAGCCTAACAGTTTATGACAGGAGACTATCTTACCTTTTAGTTGTGGACAACATTCAAATAGATGAATACATTTACCCAAAAGTAATGGATATAAAGGAAACAATGCATCCTTTGAAAACACAGAGCATTTGTTAGAGATTCTCACACAGCTAAAATTCTGCTTTGATGCCGATCCTCAGTTTATCAATTCAAAACTGGTCTGTTATCACCCAACAGTAATTAGAGCTAGGCCAAAGTTTAGATGATGAAATATATATTTGGCTTATTTAAATTTAATAACTTTGTGGAGTCAGACACAGATTTGCAAATTAATCTGTATTGATGAAACCATTCAGATATTCATTATCACAGACATATTATCTCTGGAAAATATAAAGTCTGGGCCATCTAGAGAGAGGTTATACCATATCAGTGCAGCTAGAACTGCGGATTGGTATTTGAGCAAGTATATAATGCTTAGTCAGTCACAAGTGAACTAATTCAGGACACAGAATCTGTGGGTCACTAATGCCCATAAATATAAGTCCTATCATTGAATGCAAGCCATCAGGCTCAGTTAAGTAGTGTGGTTAAGACATGTTAGTTTCTGTTGCCAAGAGCAAAGAATGACTGTGTTCGCCTGAATCTAAGATGACTTTGAATTTAAGATGATACCCAATAATTTTTCCATGTATAGAAACTAATTTTGGGAAGGGGGCGGGGGGCATCTTAAATTCATTCCCCCACAGCTGCGGCAGGGAAAGCAGGGATGGGGGAAGAGGCGCTACAGCGCTACCCCTTGCCTGCTCCCTGCTGCCTGTCTCCCTACCCGTGGTCTCCAGCCACCACACCCCTTGCCACCTGTGCCTGTCCCCCTCTGCCACTTGTTCTCTGCCCATTTCCCTTTGTGCCCCCCTTGCCTGTGACTGCCTCTTGCCCCTGTCCACCACTTTTCACCATTATGCCTGTGTCTGATCCACTACTGCCTGTCCCAGTGCCAGCCTTCCCAGGCCCTTGCCCCTGCAATGCCTGAGCCTGTGCTTGCTGGCCTCTCTGCTGCCTGCTTTTGGCCCTGTTGCATTCCCTCTCCCCACTACCTGCACCACACACCTGCTTACCTGGGCTGTTTTGGTGCTGGTGGAATCAGTGGTAGCCTCAGTCTTGGCCACAGCCCCAGCTTTGGTTAGCCCAGGCAGAAAGAGTGGTGGCAGCTGAAGGCCAGACCAGGTCAGCAAAAAAAACCTTTGCTTAAGTTAAGTGGCAGAGCAGAGGAAGTGATGGAGGAAAGTGGCCAGGCTGGTGAGGGGTAGGTAGACAAGGTTCCTTCCCCTTCCAGGACAGTGGGAAAAGCAGTAGCAGGAAGCAGGGGAGGAAGGAAAAGAGGAGATGTACTTTTGAACACAGAGGGGAGGGACAGGATTCTTACATGCTTTGAGATTTTATAAAAGTCTCCAGAGACTCCCGCAGCATGGTCCAGTCTGAAAAGCAGGGATACATTGCATCCCATCTGGATCTGTCCTTGTCTGCTGCCGATGACTTTATATGCCTCACCCTCCATGTGGCTTCTGGGAAGGAAAGAAGGAAAAGAAGCAGCAGCCATCTTACAGTATCTCCATGCTTCTTTTCTGGGCAGAAAAATCAGCTTTCTCCATTTAAGATGCACCCCAATTTTGGAGTTTTCATTTTTGGGGAAAAGGTACATATGGTATGCAAGTAAATACAGTAGCTTCCACAGCTCCACGTTCTTCTGTCTTTTCTGTTTTCTTGAGTTGTCTTGCTTCACTAAAATCATAATCCAAGCACCTTTTTGTTTTCTTCTTCCTTCCCTAGCCTTCAATCTGAACTGCTTTGCTTAAACCCCTTTTCCTGGCCCAGTTATCCATACTTTCACTTCTGCCTATTTTTCCTCTCCAATATATCCTTTTACAATTATTTGTTCAGTGTTATAAATGTCTATGGCTTTTCACAGGTATATTGTAACAACCTTGTGTTGCTGGGGAGGACAAGAGCCTTGGGGATAAAGGCATCAAGTTGAGAAGGACAGAAACTTTCCCTTAGATGGGACCCACCCCCCATCTGATATCATAGTGTCCTCTCACACTGAGGATATACCTCCACAGGAGGGGACCCCAAAGGATAGAAGGGAGCAGGTGGTTGTAGTGGGGATTTGATCATTAGGCATGTAGCTGGGTTTATGACATCTAGGTGGACTGCAGACCTTATGAAATGTGTAGACAGACTAGTACCGGCCAGTGGTTGTAGTCCATGTAGCACTAATGCTGTAGGAGACAGGTCCTGGAAGCTAAATTTAGGCTGCTAGGCAGGAGGTTGAAGTTCAGGACTTCCATGTAGCATTCTCTGAAATGCTTCCCATTCTATGCGCAGGGCCAGAAAGACAAGCAGAACTCCAGAGTCACAATGCATGGATGAGATGGATGGATGATGGTGCAGGGACGAGGGTTTTAGATTTATCAGAAACTGGGGAGAATTTTGGAGGAGGAATCTTTGCAGAAAAGATAGACTCCAGCTGAACCAGAATGGAATGACTGCTGGAGCTGAAAATAAAAAAGGTTGTAGAATGGTTTTTAAACTAGAAAGTGGGGCAAAGCCGATGGGTGTGGGAGAACACACAGGTCAGGCTGACGCAACACCAGAGGGGGACATCAGGAAGTTTCCATAATGTCTTAAAGAAGATATTTAGGAAGTAAGAAGTATAACTGTAGATAATAGTGAGGAAAAATAAGAACAACTAGCGTTCCAAACAAATAGTGTGAGCAGTAACAGGCAGTAGGGCTGTGTGAAATTTTGCCGCCAGTTTTGTTTTGACGCTGTTTCAACCTGTTTCAAGGTTGAAACAGCAAAATCAAAATGAAACAGATATGGTTGAAACAGCCTTGAAATGAAACGAGGCAAATCGAAATGTTTCACCGTTTTGATGCTGTTTTGCCGTTTTGCCCATAGGCTATAATGGGGAAGGTCAAAACAGCCTATAACTTTGTCATTTCTGGCCAGATTTGGATAAAATTTGCAGAAATGGTAGCCACTACTGTGTGCATAAAGTGTGCCAATTTTCAAGAGATAGGTGCAGGGGGTTCGGAGAAACTGCAGCCCAAAATCTTGAGAGCCAAACTTGTGTCAAGTATGTGTTATGCCACAGCGGGGTCAAAACTCCAGGCATGCTAGCCCCTGATGAGGCCACGAAGCCTGCCAAGTTTCAAGGAGATAAGTACAGGGGATTGGGGGGAAACTGCACCTCAAGCTGCAGATAAGCAAAACTCGTGACATGGGTGACACTGTGTGTGTTAAGGTGCAGCAGGGTGAAAGCTGCAGGGGTGGTGGCCCCTGCTGCACCCACAAAGCCTGCCAGCTGTTGAGGAGATGGGTGCAGGGGGAGTCTGGGGCCCTGCACCCCTAGCTGCTGACAGGCAAAACTCATGACATGGGTGGTTGTACAACCGATTGTCTGTCTTGGGACAGTTGATTGTCTGTATTGGTTATTTCCTCTCCTTAGTCCTGGTTTTGTAGGTGTTAATCCATGCTCGTTATGTCATTATGCAGTAGCTAGGTACTGTGTATTGAGCTGGTCCCTGAGTGAATCACGATTGATTGGTAACTGGTAACACAGTAGCTTAGCAGCCCTGTCCGCAGTAGTCCACCCCAACCCCTACCCGCCCATGCCCCAAGACAGACACGGTTGCACAAGTACACGTCACGAGTTTTGCTTGTCTGCAGCTTGAGGTACAGTTCCCCACAAACCCATGCACTTATCTCCTTGAAATTTGGCAGGCTCTGTGGCCTCACCAGGGGCTACCACCCCTGTGGTTTTGACTCCACTGTGGCTTAACAAATACATGTGACATGAACTTTGCTTTCAAGAATTTGGGGTGCAGTTTCCCCCAAACTCCCTGTACCAATTTTCTTTAAACATGGCAGGCTTTGTGGCCTCAGCAGGGGCTACCACCCCTGCAGTTTTGACTCTGCTGTGGCTTAACACAGACACGTGACATGAGTTTTGCTTTCAAGAGTTTGGTGTGCAGTTTTCCCAAACCCCCTGCACCTATCTCCTTGAAACTTGGCAGGATTTGTGGTCTCATCAGGGGCTAGTATGCCTGCAGTTTTGACCCCACTGTGTCTTAACACATACACGTGACACAAGTTTTGCTTTCAGGATTTTGGGGTGCAGTTTCTCAGAACTCCTTACAGCTATCTTCTTGAAACTTGGCATACATCATGCCCTCAGAAGGTACTACCATTTGGGCAAGCTTCATCCAAATCTGGCTAGAACTGACAAAGGTATAGCCTGTTTTGACTGTCCCCATTATATCCTATGGGCGGAACGTTGAAACAGGGTCAAAACGGCAAAACGCTTTGACAGAACCAAATGGAACAGCCATTTTGACTCAGAACAAAAGTAAAAACAATACACTGTTCTGTCAAAACATCAAAACACTGGTCAAAACAAAACGCTTCCATTTTGCACAGCCCTAACAGGCAGCTGAGCAAGGACAAAATTTATAAATGTCTCTACACAAATGCCAGAAACCTAAAAAATAAGATAGGTGAACTAGAATGCCTGGGTATTAAATGGTGACTTGGACATAATAGGAATCTCAGAGTCTTGGTGAAAGTTAAAAAAATCAATGGGATGCTGCTCTAACAAGTTACAAACTATAAAGGAATGACAGAACAAGACATGCTGGTTGAGTAGCACTGTATATTAAGGATAGTATAGCTAGTAACTGCATAAAGTCACTTTCATCCTTGGCAACTTGGTAAAATCGATAATAAATAATAAACTCAGCAATCACATGGACAAATATAATCTGCTGGGGAAGAGTCATCATGGTTTTTGTAAAAGGAAATCCTGTCTCACCAATCTGTTGGAGTTTTTGGAGGGTGTTAACAAGCAGTTGGACAAGGATCCAGTTGACAAACTTATATGGACTTTCCAAAAATATTTAACATGATTCCTTACCAAAGGCTTTAAAAAATGCATTGCCATGGGATTAGAAGGAAGGTTCTTTTGTGGACTGAGCACTGGTTAGTAAGCAAAAGGTAGGCCTAAAAGGATGGAGGAAAGTCAAAAGTGGGGTCTCATTGGGATCTGTGCTAGTCTATATTTTGTTCAACGTTTTCACCAGTCATGTGGAAATGGGGGTGCACAGTAAAATACTCAGGTTTTCAGATGAAATCAAATTATTCTGGATAGTGAAGTCCCAAACGGATGATGAGGGGCCACATAAAAATTTCACCCAGCTAAGTCAGCGGACAAAAAATGGCAGATAAATTTTACTGTCAACAAGTGCAAGGTAATGCTCATGGGGGAAAAAAACCCTCAGCTATTCAAATGCAATGCTGAATTCTGAACTAGCTGTTGCTGGTCAGGAAGGAAACCTTGGGGCACTTGTACATGTGACAAAAGTTGCCTGTTTTGTGGTTAACTGCATCACGCTGTATGTGTGGGTTTTTTATGATTTAAATTAGTTTGTTACATTGCAAAATAAACCACTTCTGCATGTAGTTTAGTTTGCAATGTAGCTATTTGTAATGTTGCAGCCTTTTGACAGTTCACCCCTCATCCCCCTCCCCACCATGGGAGGGATGGGCAGAAGGGAGAAGGGGCCAATCCTTTTTCTTTTCATGGAGCCTGCCAGTCTCCTATGGCTGGGGGGCAAGCTGCTGGCAGGCTCAGCAGCCCCTGAGGTGCACGGGACCCTGGTCCTTCCCTCTGTAGCAGCGACGCCTCCCAGGGCTACCAAGGCAGGCTGCTAGCAGGCCGAATACTGCCACAGCTTTGGCTTGGGGAAGAGTTGGATCAGGCTGGTTGCTGCCTTTGAGCTGGTGCAGCATCCACCTGCTAGCCACCTACTTGGGCAGGACTGGGGGGGTGCTACTACCACAGAGGGAAGGACCAGGGCCCCCTGCAGGTCAGGACCCACCGGCAGCTTGCTCCCTGGCTGCAGGAGGGGTGGGTAGACTCTGCAAAAAGGGGATCGGGATTCATGCTGCTTTTTCTTTCCTTTTCTGGAGGAGCCTGTTCATGTGAGCTGCTGCTGGGCCACGCAGCCTCTGAGCTGCAGGGGCAGCACGATCCTTCACTTCATGGTGGCAGCACCCCCCAGGACTGCCTGGGCAGGGTGCCAGTGAGCCAGGGGCTGCCTCAGCTCAGAGACAGCACCTGCTGGATCCAACTCTTCTCCAAGCTTTCCTGTTGGAAGCCAGCTGTGCACTGCTCCTTGGGCAGGCTTGGGGAAGACTTGGATCCAAAGGGTTCTGCCTCCAAGCTGGGCAGCCCCTGGCTCACTAGAACCCCACCCAGACAGTCCTGGGGGTGCCACCACAACAGAAGGAAGGACTATTCCTGCCTGCAGCTCAGGGACTGTGTGGCCCAGTGACAGCTTGCACAAGGCAGGCTTCACCAGAAAAGGGGAAAAAAAAAGGTGATGGCTGCCATGGCTGGCAGGTGAGCTGCTGGTGGGCCCTGAGTTGCATGGGGCCCTGGTCTATCCCTTCACAGTGGCAGAACCCCCTGGGGTTGCCCTGGTGAGCAGCTAGCAGGTGGGTGCTGCCCCAGCTCAGAGGTAGCACCCAGTCTGATCCAACTTGTCCCTGAGCCCAAGCTGGGGCAGCATCCAGCCTGCTAGCAGCCCATCTGGGTGGCCCTGGAGGGTGCTGCTGCCATGGATTGGGGGACTGGGGCCCCCTGCAGCTCAGGGGCTGTTCAGCTTGCCTGTAGCTCACCCCCAGCCACGGGAGATACGGGCAGGCTCTGCAGAAAAGAAAAAAAGGAATGGGCCCCTCACCGTAGCAGTGACAGAAGCTGCCAAATTGAAAGGGTGAGTTTTTAATTGTCATAATTAAAAACCCATCATTTAGGGGACTAAATCCTTGTCATATGTACATGTGCTCTTGGAGTCATTTCAGGTAGTTCTCTAAAAGTGTCGACTTAAAGTGCAGCCACAAATACAGTCAATAAAGTAAAAAAAAAAAAAAATAAAACATTGGGCATCATTAAGGAGGGACCTGAAAGCCAAATGGAGAACATCATGCCACTATACAAATCCATGGGGCACCCACATCTGTGTGCAATTCTGGTGCCCACATGTCAAAAAAGATGTGAATTAGAAGAATTAGAAAAGGTGAAGAGAAAGGCAACCAAAATTATTAGGGATTTGAAGCAGTTCCCATACCAGGAGAGACTGAAAAGGCTAGGACTCTTCAGTTTGGTATAGGGAGACATGATAGAGATCTATAAAATCATGAAGGGTGTGGAGCAAGTGAACAGGGACATGTTGTTTACCAAGTCCCAGAATACTGGAACTAGGGGACATTCACTAAAATTGGGAAGTGGCATATTTAAAACTAACAAGGAAAGGCGCGGCATAGTTAACTTGTGGACTTCATACCACAGGAGGTGATGGAAGCACGTAGTATGGCCATGTTCAAAAAGGGACTAGATAAATTCATTGATGATAGATCTATTAATGGCTATTGAAATGAATGATTGGAGATGTTTTCACTGGCATCTCTAAAACATCTCTAAAACCTAAAATGGTGGATACAAGGGGGTATTCAATAGGGGATAGATCACTCTAGAGCTATCCAGTTCAATGGTCTCTCTGTATAGCATCCACCTCTGCCACTGTCAGAGATGGGATCCCCGGCTAGGTGGACCATTGGTCTGACCCAGTATGATACTTATGTTCTTGTAATATATTATTGCTATGTAGATATGGTCAACCTTGTATATATGAAGTTGGATGGGAAGTATTATACAAATAACTTTGTTAAATATGCCCATTTTAATTTTATGGGTTTAATTTTTTTTCCATTTGTTTCCCCTTTTTTCTTTTCCTCATGCAACATTTAAATATTCCATCTATGTGTTCCTTTTAAAAATATTACTATTCCTACATAAATGACATACCTCATCTGTTTTGTAAATCATACAAAAACTTCATTTGCAATGTGCTTGTTGCTGTTGTCTGTCTTGGATTCTTAAACTCAATACAAATGACATTTGTAAAAGGGACATATCATCAATAGTAGTAAATTGAACAGAGTTAACAAAATATAACCCAGATTCTTCTCAAGTCCTAAGTATTATACCTTATTGCAGCAAATTTCTGTTGTCAGTGGTATCAGTTTAAATCTTATCAGTGACTCAAACTGACTGTGATGGCTACACATTTCCATATCATGATTTTACTGTGCTTCAGGGTGACACTTTGGCATGCTTTTCTGATGCATAATGCTGACAGAGTAGGCTTTGGGAAGCAGCATGTAGAAAGCACTTTCTAACCTGTCTTCAAAGGTATTCTTCCTTCATAGTGACTCACTATAGGATACCTAAAGGACTGCAGGAAGTGTTGGGGAATATTCGTTTGTGGAAGATACTATTTTCCTCTCATTGATGTATTTGTTACCTATGTTAACAACATGCAACTTTCTCTAAAATACTTATTTTAAAATATATACCTTTCAAGGTTAAAAGATTAAGCTAAAAGTTAAATATAACAATTTCTTCACAATAAGGTTAGCATGTATTCTTTCCATGATTATTTTTGCCATTTTACATCAATCACTATTTAACTGATGTACAAATATTAAAGGATTTTTTTTGGTACAAATTTAAAGAACCTAAAGTACCAACAAGGAAAGGCCTCAAATACAATAGCATATAGAAAATAACTCTACCTCCCAAGCCAACAAATTGATTACTTTACTTAATAACCATCCTATGAATAACAGATTTACTTAGTTTCTCCATGGCTTCGTTTCCCACCTCCCCTTGCATTCTAGTACTGATTTACCTCACATGAGATACTACTGTGCAGTGGTTACTGCACATTTATTTACTACTTGTATAATCAAGTACTAAATAAATGCATAGTAATTGGAGTTAGTGTGCAGTAGCACCAGCAAACATCTTTTAAGTGACACTACTGTGCAGTAGTCTGATAATACTGCACAGTAGCACATTAGCACTGTTAGTGCTGTGACATGTTACTGCACATTATTCAGCTACTGTGCAGTCAGTGTCTCATATACATGCACCTAGTAGAATTGAGAAGTACACTGAAAGATTGTGAAGCAATTGGATTGCCATATAAATTTATATTAGCATTTTGAGAGGTGGACAGCAATTGTGTGTGTGTAGGAGTGGGTTAACCAAGATGGAAAGGGATAAATAGGAGTAAAAAGGATTTTTTAGATTGGGAGAAGTGATTCCATAGTCTGCGATAGAGGGAGTGTGAAAACAGAAGCTCAATTCAAAGTAAATGTGAATTCCTACTCATATTGAACTCAGGAGTTTAACGTGCTGACTTACTTGTAGTGCAAAATAGACTCATACCTCTTTTTTTCTCAAAGAGAATGTATCTTTACATGTTTGGGATTTAGTTAGTTTGGATTTGGTCTCAGTGTCTTGGCCACCTCTGGATTATACTGCAGAGAAAGTGTGCCAAGGTTTTGGCAGGTGGGAATTCAGAGCTCCTAAACTTCAACCAGAGGGATTCATAGATGCTAGGGTCAGAAGGGACCTTAACAGATCATCGGGTCTGACCCCTTACCTGGGCAGGAAAGAGTCCTGGGGTCAGATGACCCCAGCCAGATGCTCATCCAGCCTTCTCTTATGATGATAGAGAACCTGCAGGTTGTGTGTAATAAAAGGGGGGAAGGTTGAGTCCAGTTTTCTACTTTGCTTCCATCTTTGAATCCTGTGTAGATCACCCTTAGAAGGTCCAGAGGAAAGTGAGATGCACTTATGCGTCATTTTTGGAGTCCTGGTGTGTGATGTGAAGAGGAAAGAGGAAAGGGATTTAGCCAGAATCAGGGAAGGGGAAGAATACAAAAAAGTAATGGAACAGAACAAGTACCTCCAACCTTTCCTCCTCCTGCCAATAGAGACTGGCTCTTTGCCCCAAAGCTACTACACAAGGAGAATTTAATATTATGAAATCTTACTGTGCCAAGGCCCTAGCTGGCCAGAGAAAGGAGGCAAGCAGTAGTGAGCTGGGCTGCCTCCAGAATGAACAACTGAGGTAGTGCCAGAGTGAAGTACTGCAGAATGAGGATCCTGAATGCAAAACTATTGCAACTTCAAGTGATTAGCTTGAAAGATGGTAACTGTTTTCACATTTTAGGATGATGTTTAATCCAATGGATTTAGGAACAATTTGGAGCATTAGGGGACCACGATATGTATCTTATTTTTGCCTTCAGCAAAAGAAGCCCCTTGTTACCATGATCTATGGGAAGGTATCAATGCAGAAAATAGGGTGGGCAAAGTTTCCTAGTAGCAATAAAATGGCTGAAAGCCCCTCAGAGTTCATCCTGGTACCCTGCCAGCCAATAAATGTTATGCAGGGCAAAGATCAAATCACTTTACATGCTGCAGAAGAGATTATATTAGTCTTTCTGGCAAGTGCCTGTCTTTTATGGATAACCATGTCACATTTTGGTCACCATATCTAAAGGCCCTTTTGACATAACAGAAGCACTAACTCTAGGCATTTTTTTATCTGACTAGTTCATAGGCCTTTCCCTATGTTCATGTAAGTGGTAAGGGTATTTCATAAGAGAAGGAAAGATGAGGATCAATTCTGACGGCCAGAACAAAAAGAACAATGAGGATAAAAAGAAGCTGGCAAAGCTATACTGAGAGGGGCTCACGCTATATAAGCACCTAAGGTAGGAAATGAAAAGCTTTGTCTCGGAAAATGAGTGATATATCTATCTGTATAGAGCACAATGTGATAAGCTGTTAACTTTTATAACCTAGTGAAAGCTACTTCATTTCACAATGAGTTGTCATCCAAATGCTCAAAATACAAAAGGATGCTGCTTCTCAATAAACTGTGGTATGGCTAGACTAAGGGCATGTTTCTGAGCCCATTCAAGGCAAGAGCCAAATTCCTATTGACTTTAATAGGAGCAGAATTGGGTTCATATTGAATTTTTGGAACAGCATTACTGATGCTGTCAGTGAAATGATAAGTTCTACCATAATCTCTTCCTCTGACATCTGCCTGTTTCAAGGTATAAATGAACTAGCACACAAAACATAGTTCAGAAAATGTATGCATCTGGATTTACTGGCAGCCAAAGAGATGTTATGAAAAACTGAAAGTCTGACAAACCCTCCCGCTTTCAAAACTTAGGTGACGAATATTCTCTATTTAGCTTCATTAAAATAAAAATATTATCAAAGAGAAGCCAAGCACAAGTTAACATTTATTAATATAATAAACACTTTAGATTTAGATTTTTCTCTGATACTCTGAAAATACTTTGAGGTAAGTCTTTATCTTTATTTTACCAAAAAGAAAATGAAGGTATAAAGAAGTGAGATGTTCTTTTCAAAGCAAAGACAAGAGTTCTTAACAAGAACATTCAGTTTTGTCTCCTCAAGTCCTTTAAAAAGAATATATACAATTACTGAAAAATTCTCTTCTATTTTATATTTGATATGTAAACAATATAGGTTGCATATAAGCTAAATTTGCTACTCTTGGAAACCTTTAATTTTTCTGTTTCTTGCATTTTGTATGTAGACACCATAATTTCACATCCTGTATCATTTGCATAACATGCAGTAGATAGATGTCTGTCCTGTTTTCAGTGTTGTACAAGTCAATATATTTTGTAAGTGGAAAGGACCCACTTCTGCCTCCCCCCCAAAGGTCATACTAGAAGTTCTAGACACACTGGGATTGTCTAGTTGGAAATAAAAATATGCCTGCTTTGAGTTGCACGATCAGAAAAGATTCACTTTTTTGCAATGTCAGAAATACTAAACTTTCTGAATGTTATGGTTCAGAAATGGCTGTTCTATTTTTTAGCTTTAAAAAACTTTTTTTTTCCTGAACCATAATAAAGCATAAGAAGCTTTCAGTCTGACAGTAGTCTTTACTTCATTAGAACTTAAAGCTGCTCTAATGTAGTCTACGTAATACATTACAAAGAATAGGATATTTTTCCTTGTCCAGAAACATTACATAGTTCCATACTTCAAACCTGTATTTCTTTGGATGTAGACATATGAATTATTTACCACAGGAGCTTTACTGCTTAATAGTTGCTTCGTACTTGCCTATGTGCACGCTCTTACCTTATGGTAAGTGAAATTTAAATTGTGGTAACTTGACTGTCGTTCACTGATGTCTGATCTACTACATGCCATTTGCCTGGTGCTCATTTACTGAGAGGCCAGTCATTATGGTTTTCCACTTACAATGAAGTAAGTGCGTGCATATAGACTATTACAGTGGAGCAGCTGACATGTGATAATCTCCCACCCTCTTTTCTTAGTACATCCACACTTTCCTGGTAAAGTGCCTAATCCCTTCCAACTCCGGTAATGTAAGTGGTTTTTAGTAAATAAGAGCACCCAGTACCTTATAGGAGGCACCTTATCTGGTAAGAAATGAAGTTCTTCCAAAATCTTTAGTACTGTAGACAACACTGTTGGCTAAAATACAAGTAGAGATAGTGTAGCATTTATACTTCCATGAGAACAGACTGTTTGATCTAAATCCAAATGATTTTTTCTAGGAAAAGGACTATCAATTCTTATATAATAAAGGGCTTAGTCCATCTGTCTGTCTGTCTCTAATGCTCTTGGAGCACCGATTGGTTAGGAAAACAACCAATCAGAGTGCAGAGCACAGCCACGATAGCAGGGATGGAGGGAGCAGTGGGGAAGGGTGAGGCCAACGGTGCTGGAGGCGGTGGCGGCACGGCGTGCTGGTGGATGGGGATGGCGGGGCAAGCTTTCTCTCACTCCTCCAATCCTGGGAGGCAGTAGTAGCATGGGGTGGTGGGTGGCAGCACTCCATCCTTGCCCGCCCACCCCCCTCCCTGTCATTCTTGAGTCATTCACTAGTTATGTCATAAAAGGACGAACTTCATTATTTTTATGGGAACTCCTCCAGGACCTGACTGAAATTACAGCATTGTTGTTCTATGCATTGTACAGGTGTTTAGTGAGAGACCATTTCCACCCAAAAGTTCTTGTAGTTATAATGGGCAAGACCTACATGAAGTGACTTGCTGAAGGTCACAGCAGTGGCATAACCAGGGCAGGGCAGCCTAAGCAGCTACCTTGGGTACTAATTTGGGCAGGGTGGATAAAAATAGCTGTTGCTATAGTTGCTCAATAAGAATCGTGGTGGCAGCAGAAATAGGAAGTTGCCACTGCCCCCTGTGCATGGGAGCTGCCCCAGGCAGCCAGCAGTGGTCTTACACCTCTAGGGTCATAGTGCAGGGCATTTACAGAGCTAGATACAGAACCTGGATCCCTTGAGACTCAGCAGTCTGTCAACTACGTATCACAAAACTGCACTAATCACAATAAGTCTTTTGATCAAACTGCACTAATCACAATAAGTCTTTTGATCAAGGTTTAGTAATTCCAGAGTAAAGGGAAGAGCACCAGCATGAGAATTTCACAGATCTGTATGGTGAAGCATTCAGCTTCATCCTGAGATTCCCACCACTGCTGCTTCTTTTGCCTTTCCTTTTTCAGTGTAATTCAGATATATAATAGTATGTGTGGACATGGCACAATATCGCACCTTAAACAATTGCATAACTTCTAGGGGAATATGCAGGGGAAGAAAGAAGTACACAAAGCAGGTGCATGTTAGGGGTGTGCGAAGTGAGCCCTATTCGATTCAGATTCAGATTTGGCCTGAATCAGGGACAGTGATTTGATCCATTGATTCGGATAACTGTCACTTATTCGATTTCACCAAATCCAAATCAGGAGAGTCAATGCTGATTGGGAGAATCAGCGATTCAGACAGACACAACTTAAAATTTTTTTTCTACATACCTCAAGGTACTAGCTCGGCTTGTGATCACTGCAATGCAGGGTGGATGGAGCGTCCCACAGGAGTGCAGGGGGGCCCTCCACGTGCTTGGTGGTGAACCTGGAAGTGGACCGGAAGTACTTCTAGTTCACTTTTGGGCTTGCCAGGGAATGCGCAGAGCCCCTCCCCCCCCGCCTCCCCAGCTCAGCAATTAGCTGCAGGGGGACCCCCGTTTCCCCCCCCCCGACCCAGGAGGCACCAGTTGCTGAGCTGGGAGGGCACAGGGGGCCCCCTGGCATGCTCCCCTTTGGACCCAGAAGTGGACCAGTATTGCTTTTGGTACACTTCTGTATCTGCTGCTGAGTGCTCTGGAGAGCCCCCCACACTCCTGTGGGAAACTCCATGTGCCCCAGCATTGCACCATTCACAAACTGCTGGCTACCTAGAGGTACATAGAAAAAACATTTAAAGTTGTATCTATGTCTGAATCTTTCCAAATCCCTGAATCTCTCCAAATCGATTAAAGGGTCCTCTGATTCAATTCAGATTTGGAGATTCAGCCACCAAATCAAGCCAAATCTCTGCCGAGTCAAATCAGGGACCGAAGCTTTGCACTTCCCTAGTGTATATCATATTAATTCACTTCTAGAAGGTATTGAGATACTGCTGTGATAAGGATTTTATAACACTTGAACTAGTATTAGATATCATGTTTCCTTGGAGCAGCTGTAGTTATATTAAGGAAAGGCATAATCTGGATCTTTAAAAGTATATTTTCAGTAAGTAACAGAATTTTCAAAACAAAACCCTTTTTTGTGCAATGGCTATTTACTAGATCACACCTATAGAGATCTACAGAGAACAATGGGTGCATTCAACAATGCTACAAACAGTGTTCCATGCTGCTGTGCAATCTCTTTGTCACAGACACACTGTGGGCAGCTATTTTGCTGTTAGTTTCTGAAACACCCTTGTATACAATACTTTATCTTATCCTTATGGGTTTATGAGATTTTTATTAATGCAATTAAACTTTATATCATCCCATTGTATAATTCTAAAGTGTACTTGTAGACTATCTGCATGGAGCAAAGGTGGCATTATTTAAAAAAAAAAAAAGAAAAAAAAAGGTGATTTGGTGTCCAAAAGTACCATATTGAATACTGTTTATATGAACACTCATAAAGGAAGTGGAAAAATCTAAGAAAAGGCTTTATAGTCAACTAATGATGTTTAAAAAAAGAGTAGGTATTCATTTTTGTTTTCACGGATATTACGTGTGTTAATATTCACAGTATTTTGCCTTGCTGATTGCCATCTCAGCAATGTTTCATAATCAAGTTTAAATGAAAGAATCAGCTTAGCAACAAAAATGGTGAAGTATGAAATTTTACAGCTACATTCACATACATTCAACTTGAGAAAATGGGCTGAATTACTTAAATCACACTAATCACTGGAATATGCAGAATCCCTAAATATGCTTAAAGTATGTCATATTGCATATTTCAGATGGCAGAATTCCAAAAGCATGTATAGTATAACCCAAAATAAGTTTGGTTCTATTCCAAATATGGTAGACTTTTAGATAATTAGTGTGCATCTCTAGGGATACTTGCTATCATTTTTCTGATTTACAGTGAGTGCGTCTATATGAGACATTTACTGCAGTTGCCTAATTAGCTCCACAGTAAATTTTGCAGTGTCTACATGTGCAGTGCTATTAGGACAGAGTAAACTAATTAACTCCACCACAGGCTAGTACTTGTCAATAGAAGTACTGGGATGGCTAGGGCAGGAGGGTGCTTCAGTTTGGGGGCTGCTTGCCAGCTAGCCCTACACTGAAGCACCATTATGCCACAGCCAGCCCCTCCACAGCATGTTGAGCTGGGACAGAGTATCCCTGGGTTGGCAGACTGCCCTTTCTCCTCCCTTCCTCTCAGGGCACAACTCAGTGTAGCCCTGGGCTAGCAGGCTGACACTGCTGGGCCCTCTGCCAGCTGGGGCTGCTCCAACATGACTCAATGTGCTGTGGTCCTGGGTGCATGTTCAAATGAGGCACCTGGGAGCAATAAACTCTAGTGCAATATGCACTAGAGTTTATTGCTGTGCATTAATTGCGCATATAGATGTGCCCACTGGGTAACTATTGGTTTCTTTCTTACTTTCTATATCTATACTGAAGTAGTAAGTGGTGTTAAAATCTATGTTATCTTTTCCTTTATGTGACATTACTGCGAATGAGGATGGCAGAGGCACCTCATTTGGAAACTCCTGAATGTAAATGAGCTGCTAGCAGGTCATTCTCGATGATAAAATTTCAAATATTCCAATTCACTTCCTCATCTTAGTCCAAACTAACCAATATCTATCATTCTTTAGGTAGACAGCAAAGCCAACACTTTTATGCAGGCCTTGCACCAAAGAGGTTTAGAAGAGTTGGCCAAGAGGTCTTTCTAAATTGTTAATATGGCTTTTTAATGAGTTTTGAAGCACTGGAAAAATTCCAATGAATATGAAGAAGTGCAACATACTGTGAATATTTAAAAAGCATAAGTAGGACAGTCTAGATGATTACAGGCTATTTAACCTGACCCAAGTGCTTGGCAAAATAATAAATAGTTGATGAAGAGCTCAATTAATTAAGCATTAAAGAAGGGAAATGTAGTGTCAATTTACATATGTCGATGGAAAACATCTCTTTTAAAATGTAACTGATATGATTTAAAAAAAAAAAAACCACAGGCCTGGTTGATACATGTAGTATTATTGATGTATTTGAATAAATAAATCTGTTTGAACAAATTGGTCTGTTTTGATTAAAGCAGGGACTTGAACACTGGTCTTCCACATCCCTGACTGGTGGCCAAAATACTGGGCCAAAGAATCAGTATCTTTGTTTGTCTCTTCTTTCCACTGTGAATATTTTGTAAAAAATGGAACAGCTATAGGAAGAGAGATTTAGAGCACCCAAACTCAGGGCAGCTGGTAGCTTGCTAGCCACAACTGTCTGTTAGTGAGGTTGGAGTTTAAGACCCTGTCACGGCGGGTCCTCATGGAGGGCCGTGATCTCCTTAAGGTCCCTCATTCCGTGTCAGGCCGGCCCAAGACACCCTCTAATTCTCACCCGCCACGTCTTTGATGGTAAATATAATGTTGGGAGGCTGCCTTGTGTCTTCCCAGGGCACAGCTACTCGGGACCTCTGTCCCCGCGGTTCTTCCGGACCCCCTGGGGGTCTCCCGATATGGTGGATGTTCCCCGGACACCCTAGCCTTGTGGGCTATCCTACCAGCCCCTAATACCACGCCCCAAGCCTCGCAGATGTAATAGACATTGTTAGGTCTGTACGCCCGCTTCCCGGCCCTCCTCTATAGTGTAGCCCACTCTGGACTCTCTCTTGTGCCCAGCCTCTCACTGGGACTCCTCTCTAGTGTAGCCCACTCTGGGCTCTCTCTCGCACCCAGCCTCTTACTGGGACTCTCGTCCGCTCAGGGACTTCCCTGCCGGTGCGGTCCTGCTCAGGGACTCTCTAGGGGGCCTCGGCCCTTCCCTGGCCAACCGCACGGATACCCTCTCTGACCCCGGCTCACCGCGCTGCTACTCCCTGTCTTCTTGGGGCAACCGCAGCGCCCTTCCTCGGTCTGAGGGGCATCACCGCACTAGCCTGCGGCCAGGCTCACTATGCCCATCTCGGGCTCCTCGATATGGCCCCTCTAGGGCTCCTCAGTAAATCGCCCCGCTCTAGGGCTCCTCAGTAAATCTCCCCTCCCTGGGGCTGGGGTCTGTGCACCCTGCAAGTGACGCCCTTGCCGGCGTCAGCTGTGCCCGTCCTGGGCTCCCTAATGTAGTGGTCCCCCTCTTCGGGGCTCGCCGTGCCCGCACTGGGCTTCTCAATAATGTACTGTAGCGCTCCCCCTCTTCGGGGCTTGCCGTGCCCACACTGGGCTTCTCAATAATGTTCTATGGCGCTCCCCCTCTTCGGGGCTCGCCGTGCCCACCCTGGGCTTATCAATAAAACCGCCCCTTTTCCTGGGGCCGGGGTCTATGTCCCCCGCACACGATCCGGGGTCTACGTCCCCTGTCTGCAACCTACCGGTTGCTCCTGCAACCTACTGGTCGTGCTCCTCGCCGCCAGTCGCTCCAGCACTGGCGTGCGAGCTGCGCCTTCACCGGTGCTGTGAAATTAATGCGCCCTCTTGGCACTAGCCAGCACCCTCACTGGCACTAGGGCACCCCACACTCTCTGGGGCCCCTATGACTGAGGTCAACGCTCCTCTCTGAGCTCAACTGAGGCCACAACTCCGCCCTGTAAATCTCAGGGCCAAGCATGCCCTCACTGGCGCTGGGGTCTCACACTCCCCTGTGAGTCCCCGATGAGGCCTCCTCCAACCCCTACAGCCTCACCCAAACCTCCAGGTGTAATAACACAAACACAACGCAAAACCACAAGCCCCTAGACTGTAACATAACCACAAGCCACATGGCCATATCTCAGTATCATAGCTCAAGCCTCCAGGGCTATCATGAGCTGTACTTGCCACTCAGGCTCCTTCCCCATCCTCGCTCCCAGAGCTCCTGTCTCCCAGGCTGCTGGCAGCAAACTCCCAGCCTGGCCTCAGCCCTGAGCTTTATAAGAGCCAGGCCCTGCCTCCTACAGGCAGCTGGTTCCCCTTGGTTGCTCCGGCAACCCGCAGCTGCGCTCATTACCTGAGCAAGCCTCAGATGGGCTCATTATGTCAGGCCAGGGCGCGCTCACTCGCTCCCTGGCAGTTTCTCCTTTCCAGGAGCAGGGGCACCGAGGTGCCCTGCGACAGACCCATTTCTGACTCAGTCAGAGCAGGAACTTGAATATTGCTCTCTTGATCTTACTCCCTCATCATGGTTGGGAAGGTCTGAACAGGTATTCCCCATGCCTTAGAACGTTCAGATTTGCATCTGGAGTAGCATCGACAATCCATAAAACAATATACTATAGAACAGGATATTGTAAAGAGAGCTGGAACAAATTAGATGAAATGAACCAGATAAACGGGTCTGACACGGGTGGAAAAGAATGGCTTTATATTGCAAAAACAATTTTGTAGTACGTCAGTCTAGACTGTTGGCAAGAATGGCTGACAGCTGCCTCAGTCGCTGATTATTAATAAACATGCAATGCTTCAAGCCAACCCTATCACTGTTTGGTTGTATACTTAATTGAAATTCCAGTGAAGATTGGGAGTGAAATCATTTATTTTAAGTTAAGCCAAAAGCTAAGGCAGTGTCTAAAGTTTGTCTGGTAACTGTTGGTTAATACGTGTGAAGTGATAGTACATTGTTTTTTAAGGGTTGTGCACTTCTCCTTACATTCCTTTTGGCTCCATTATCTATTGGTTACAGTTCCTAGCTTCATGTTCATGAGTATCAACTTTTTCATTTGTTATACTGCCAGACATGGATCTAAAGGGGGTGAAGTGGCACAGTCTTCCCTCACCTGTGGGTGGGTTGTGTTCATTCCCTGCTGACTGGGCGGTGAGCTCAAAGTTCATTGTGTATGTGCAGCACAGCCAAAGTGTGTGCGCGTGGGGCTGGACCTTCACCCCCCTGGACCATTTCTGGATCTGCTACTATATATTGCATTTTATCTTACGGCTTTTTCACTTTCCTACTCTGTAAAAGTTGTTATGAGTTTTGTTTGTTTTCTTTTCAGCATTCTTCCTTGGTTGTGGAATTTTGGGCATGCAGTAAAAGCTCTTATATCGTTCCCAGTTATCATCAGGGAGCCTAGTTTTCTCTGATTAAAAAAAAATCCCCAATTTTCAGGTTAAGAAAAGTAACCCAAAATCCATATTTTCCATTATCAAAATGAAACACCACTATCTATCTATCTATCTATCTATCTATCTATCTATCTATCTATCTATCTATCTATCTATCTATCTATCTATTACTGGCATTTCATTTTACTTTTAAAGTACCAACTTTATATATTACTGATTTGCACAAACCAAATGTAATTTAATCATGGTCGTTTACACCTAAGAAGTCACTGACTTTTAGTTTTCTGGCCAATCCCTATGGTTAAGACACTTACTGCCTTGGGTCTGTTGGATGCAAACTTTTTTTGAGTAGCAAACTGGCATCCATAACTTAGAAATTCTGAGAACATTTTCATATGGTCAGCATGAAACTTCCACTGTGTATCACTCAAATTGCAGTCCCCATAACACAGCTTTTTTTCCCCTTTACATGTGATAGGAAGTGTTTAAGGCACCTGGCATCCTGTTCTTTGGCGTGATTTGGACTTGTGCAGTAAACGTTACTTACATTTTATCTGGTAGATCATTCAAGATCATTTGCTTGCAAGTTTTCAGTGATTCACAAACTGTTGATGTCATTTTTTTATATAGATTCTCCCTCTCCTCCAAGAACAGGCATTACATTTGTACCACTAAATATGCCCGTGCGGTTTGTGTGTGTGTGTGTGTGTGTGTGTGTGTGTGTGTGTGTGTATAGCTTTTCAAGCTCTCTGTAGCACTATAAAGATGCTGGAAGTGCTATGAAATATGCCCAAAAGCTTGTCTAAAAGCTCTCCCAAACTATAGAGTTTATCCAATAAAAGATATCACAAAAAGCCTTGCCCCTCAAACATTTCCTGGACCATCATGGCTACAACAACATTCTGGATTTATTACAAAGTAGAAGTGCTTTCAAAGAGGAGCTTCTAGGTTTGGAAGCACTATGTATATTGTATACTTATATCTAGGTCTACCAGAGTCTCTAGGACCTCCAACATCTCAAAGTCCTGCGCTGTCCCTCCCTTTCAAGGGGAAGGGAGAAAGGGTGGATATCTAATAGCGCACACAGCAGTGAATTGGCAGGGACCCTTACGGCTGCCACAGCCTCCTTGCTGGATTTCAGGGGAATGCCCCACCCCACACTTCCCCCCTATTGGTTCTATCAGTAAGATGAATGATGGGATTGGGCAGGGGGAGGGTCTGTCGCATCCACCAGGGAATCCAGTGTTCTGGCTGGAGGGGGCAGCCCCCTCTCCCTCTGCCAGTACCACCAAGGCTGCCAAAGTGAATGCTTTTATTAACAAGAGCCCATACTCTAACAGCCAAAGCAGCACTTTGAGAGGTTTGATTATTTTTGTGGTTTTTAAAATGGTAAATTGTAAGATCAGTTATGATGGAACTTCTAAAGTGCAACACTGCCAAAATATATCATGGGAATATGGGATGCTGTCTTGTCATACATGTAATCCAGAATTGGTACCAATGAGAATCTCAAAGCACATCTTTGGAGACTGAGGTGGCATCTCTAATGCTGTGTAAGAACTAGTACTAATGAGACTATCATATTTACATTTCTAAAGAAAATTACCACTTTTCAAAAAAAATTAGGATATATATCTTAAACAGGAAGACTTATCGTTCTTCCTATAAAAGAGGTGTAGAAATGCTGCAAGATGATTGCTGCTTCTTTTCTTTCTCTTTTTCCCATTGGCCACATGGAGAGAGGAGCAGAGTCCATCAGGGACAGATCTAGGGGAAGTGGGTACAGTGTTGTAATCACACCCTTCTAATATCCCCCAATGTTTAAAACCAACTGTCCAGCATCAACAGTGGCATTCATGCAGTGCTGAGGGAGCCAGATTATAAGGAGACATTCAATCAATTATTTAAATCATATTATCATAGAGGCATATTGCGGGAATTGATATCCATAAATCATCTAGTTCAACCCCCTGCTTGATGCAGGATCATCCCTATCCAAACCATCCTATGCAAATCCATAATCTAAACTCTTCATAAAGCCACCATCAACCCTGATGCAACACAGGACATATCACCTTAACCTGTCCAAGGTAAAGTAGTGGGACCATGGTGGCCAACATCCTGTTTCTATAAAGGTTGTTAATATACAACCAAGAGATCTCAGGAAGAGGGCCACACCCCAAGCTATAGAAGGCAATCCTCGCCCCCCACCCAGTCTGTACCAATCTGATCACGGGGTAAAATTGCTTCCTGACCTCAAATATGGTGACTAATCTGACCCTGAGCAGAGGAGCAAGACCCTCTAGCCAGGAACCTCCAGGTTTGTTTCAGTAGAAACACTGGCACACCAAAGTTAACACCCCCAGACTCGGCTGCAACCAATACCCAATGCCCCTGAGGAAGGCATAAGCAGAGGAGGGGTAGGGAAGGAATTCCCCCCAGCCAAGGTTCCCTCTAAGGTGTGTGCATGCGTGGCCCTGCACAACTAAAAGTCTGGCTGTGCACTAACTTTTCAAGGCTGTACACTGGGAGAGGAGCTGAAGGTAAGCTCCGAGGTGAGGTGGGGGGGGCCTGGCGTGGGCTCTGCTGGCTCTGGGGAACTGCTCCACTCCCTTGCATTGCCTTGGGGAGTGAGGAGGCACGTGGGCCGGGGAGTGGAGCACTTCCTTGGAGCTGGCAGAGCCCACAGAGCAGTTCCCAGGAGCTAGCAGAGCCTCACTCGGCAGGCAGTGGCTCCTCCCCAAGGTGAGGCAAGGCAGGGATGGAGGCTGGCGCTGGGGGTTGGTGCAGGCTCTGCTGGCTCTGGGGAACTGCTCCATGACCTCCGTTGGTTTTGGGGAAATGCTCCGCTCCCTGGCCCTCATGCCACATGACTCCTCACTCCCCAAGGCAATGCGGGGGAGCAGAGCAGTCCCCTAGAACTGGCAGAGCCCATGCCTGCCCCCAGCCATCAGGCCCCAGCCCCCGCTACCTGCCCTGGGTGAGGAGTGAGGAACTTACCTTCGGTAAGCATCCCACACAGCACTGAAAGAGGGAGGCAGGACCAAAGCGGCACACTCACGGACCAGAGCAGTGCGCTCACGGACCGCTACTCCTTAGAGGAAACATTGGCCTCAGCCCCATGCAGCAACCAGTAAAGCCCAGAAGCATGAGAAATACCCATAGTAGAAACTATGTAGTAGGTTTAGATTATATAACAGGAAGAGCTTCACTGTTAGAATAGTGGTATAGACAGCTGATCATCCTCAGCCAGTGGCTTTCCAAGCTCTTCTTGAACACCTCCAGAGTCCACAACTTCCAAACAGTGAAGAAGTTTTTCCTAATATCCAATCTAAACCTACTTTGCTGAATCTTCAAACTACTGGTCTGTATCTTACTCTCTGCAGCAAGAGAGAAAAGTGTTCTTCTTCTTCATGGCATCCCTTCAGGTATTTGAAGACTACTGTCATGCCCTTTCTTAAGCGCTTATTCTACAAATGGAACATGCCTAGCTCTTTCAACCTCTCCTCATCTCTTTCAAAACCTTTGTATCTTTGAAAACCTTAATATTTTTTCTTGCTCATCTCTGGACCCTCTATAACTTCTCCATGCCCTTTTTAAAACATGAAGCCCAAAACTACATCCAGTAGATGAGATCTAACCAGTGCTGAGTAGAGAGGCAGTATTACCTCTTGTGTCTTGCATTTATGCTTCTATTAATGCAACCCCAAACCATTTTTGCCTTTTGTACAGCTACATCACATTGCAGACTCATATGGAGTCTGTGATCTACCAAGACTTCCAAGTCCTTTTCTATAGAGCTGTTGCCCTGAGGGGTTAGGCCATCACTCAGGATCTCAATATTGTGCTGTTAGACAGGAGGGCATGACACAATTGCACATATACAAACACAAAAATAAATTAGGTGCATACACATGCACACTACCAGCTCAGGCACATACACATCCAAACCAGCCTAGGCACATGCATACCTATCACCAATTCAAGCACGTACACTATACACCCCCAAAATTAGACACAGATCATTAATTCATATATCATGCACACAATGCCATATATATATGTGTGTGTGTGTGTGTGTGTGTGTGCGCGCGCATGCGCATGCATGTGTATACACACACACACAACCCACCTACACATACACACAGGTGAGTTCCTAAGTTGGGTGTTGTGATATGTATGTATGTATGTGCTTGGTGTACTTGGGATACCTGGGGAAAGGTTAAGGTAAGAAAGTAGAAGTGTAGGGAGTGAAAGTTGCTGGGAGTGAAAGTCACCGGGACAAGGAGTAGAACCAGTAGAATAGAGGGGCCTGGGTTGAAGAACTTAAGGCTCAGGGGTAACTTTAGGTTAATTGATCTTAATTGATTAAAAGACAATGCCCAAAGCCTACAGAACAGGGGAGCGATGCTGGCACAGAGGCTGGGACTGGAGCCAGAGCTATGGGGGAGCTGAAAAGGTAGGTGGGGAAAGGGAAAATGAGACTAAGGGAAAGTGTGGATGTTAAAGAGGGGCTCTGGGTGCGGGGAGTCAGAGGATGGCTCCAGGGCAGCTAGAGAAGTTGCAGGGAGAGGCAGTAGGTGCTGGGAGCTGGAGAAAGGCTCCAGCTGCTGGAGAAAACTGCAGGTTTTGAGGTGAGGCTAACTATTCTGTAGTTCCCTCGACCCTCCTTTCTACCTTTTTTCCTGTCAAACTCTCTTCACTCTGCTGCTGTGAAATGACCTACTCACCTTTTCAGTGGTCTTGATGTTCCACTAGCCAAGCTTTCCTTTCTTCTGCAATTTTTCTGTTAGCTACTCCTGTTCTCTCTTCTCCTATTTTACAACCCTGCAAATAATTTTTAGCTCTAGCTAAGAACATTAACTCAGACATGAAAATAACTCTTATGTGTTGGATGCACTGTCAAAAGGTGCATGAAGGCTATATTTTGTTTTATGAATCTGAATAAAAGGTGTACATTTAATAATAATGATTACAGGGCTAATGAGCAGGGATCCTGGTTTTTTCTGATTAAAAAAAAATCTCCAGTTTTTTATTTAAAAAAAAGTAACCCAAAATCCACATTTTTCCATGATTAAAATGCAACACAACACATCTATCTATCTATCTATCTATCTATCTATCTATCTATCTATCTATCTATCTATCTATCTATCTATCTATCTATCTATCTATCTATCAAGATGGCCGCCGACAGGTGAAGCCCTTCTGAGCTCCTGCAGCTCGAGTGCCTTTTGTGCGTTCCCTGCACTCCGTGCCCCGCTTTTCCTGTCCCCACCCCCCCAAAAAAACCTTGCCTCTACCCACCCTGTCCCTGGGGCCCCCCTTCCCCCCACTTTCTGAGCGTTTTTCCCCTGGGCTCTGGCAGCCTCGTTTGTCTCTGCCCCTCCCCCACCCGATTTCTCCCTGTGATTCCTGCTGCCTCCCTCCCCCAGGGCCCCTTACCTTGGTCCCTGCCATCTCCCCCTGCCTTGGGGCTTGCCCTGAGCCCCTGCAGGGTTGCTCTGCCCCCCCTCAGGCCAATTTTGGGGTGTTTTGAGCCCCCTCCCAGTCCCAGGCATCAGCCTGAGGCTTCCCCCCCCCCCGGGAGAGAGTTTACCCTCTCCTGCCGGGATGCCTGCCAGCAGCCAAGGCACTTGGCATGGGGATGTTTCTGCAGACCTTCCCCTCAGCCATGGCATGCGGGTGCACGCCCCTCTCCACATCACGGTGGAGGACTGCGCCGGAGCTCTGGTGGACCTACTGGGACGCCGGAGCATCCGGTATGCCTCCCGGGTCAATTCAGTGCCCATTATCTATTTGAGCTCTCCCAACCTGGTGAGGCAGGTGTGTGCAGCGGGGCTGGAAGTCTCGAAGGTCCACCACTTGGTCACGCCCCTGGAGACCCTGGCAGTGTGGGTGGTGGCCTCCAATGTGCCCCCGCACCTGTCAGACCGGGACCTCACCAACGCGGTCGAGCGCTACGGTGTCCTCACCAGCCCCTGGCGCAGGCTGACCATAGGGAGTAGGAACCCCAAGCTGAGGCAGATCCTGTCCTTCTGGAGGCAGGTGTTCATGCTCCTCACGGGGGACATTTAGAAACTGCCTCCCTCCTTGACTTTTGCCTCGCAAGGGAGGTCCTACGTGGTGTATTTCTCCCTGGGGGTGAATTCCTGCTGCTGCTGTGGCGGCAGCTCCCACCTAACTTCCCAGTGCCTGTTAGGGCAGTCAGCTGAGGCACCGGCTGCTGCGCTCACCCAGGAGGATGGCGCATCCACCTCGGGTGCAGGACCCTCATCAAAGGGTGGGGTTGGGAGACCTGCCAAGCCCCCCTCTGCCCCTGCTCCATCCGAGGGGCTCAACCCCTCTGGCAGTGGCATGCCACCCAGGGGGGGGCCTGGGACATCCTCCCAGGTTTCTCCTGCCCCTGTCATAGCGGATGCCCCTTCCGGTGGAGGGGCTGGGGAGTCCTCCCAGTCCCTTCCTGTCCCAGTTCTCCCCGGGGTGGCTAGAGTCTTGGGCGCTGGGGCCCCGTCAGGTGGAGCACCCGAGACCCCCCAGCAGCCTGGCCCGCCCCCTATGGGGGAGGTGCCAACTACTTCCCAAAAAGCGAAGAAGAAGAAGAAGAAGAAAAAAGGAGCATCTAAAGAAGCTCCTGCCCCTTCGGGGCCTGTCTCGGACAGCAACAGGGAAAAGGGAGCCAGGGAACCTGAGCCCGCTCTGCCTGCCCCCCTGGAAACCCTGCCACCTCCGGCCATGACTGAGGGTGTCCCAGAGATGTCTGGCAACCCCTCGCCCCCATCCCAGCCAGTGGGGCCTGTGAGCGGCAAGGCAGGGGGAGAGTGCCTGCCTCCCGAGCAGTGGCGGGCGGGAGAGACGGCGGAGAGTCTTGCCACCCCACTGCCTGCTCCCCTGCCTGCTGAGGCCGATGAGGAGGAGGAGATGGAGTACCTGCCCTCTGAGCGCCACAAGCGGCCCCAGGAGCGGGACGACATCTGCCCCCCAAAGCGGATGGGGATCGATCTCCCCGAGACGGTCCTCAACCCAGATAGAGAGGGGGGCCTGCTAGGGAGCCTGGCCATTGAGGGCACGTTCACCGGTCTCACCGGGAAATCCCCTCCCAGGGTACAGCCCCGCTGGTTCTCAGTCGGCAGTATCCACCTCCTTCTGGAGAAACCCCCCTGGGTGGCCCCCAGCTATGGAGGTCTCCTCAACCTCTTGGACCAGACCAAGGGCCAGAGGAACGTGGCCGAGAGTATCTGGCAATGGTGCCCGGACCCCGGACAGTTTGTCCACACCGCTAGTGACACGGCGAGGCTTATGCACCGGGACCCAGGCACGCGTCAGCATGTCTTCCGGCTCGACAAGCTAGTGACCCAGGTGAGGGAGGTGTGGGGCTGAGGTGGGCCCGCAGAATAGGGTAGGGAAACGCTAGGCCTTTCCCCTGTCTCTGCAGTTTTTCTGCCCGGCGTCTGTCACCTTCTCTCCCACCAGTACCCTGCCTATCCTTCCTCCCTTTTCTCCTGTTCATGGTGGTTACCACAATTGCCTTGCTCAACACCAACGGCTGCAGAGACCCGGTGAAGCGGACGGCTGTCCTGGAGGGCCTGCAGCAGAAGCGCCTGGCGATCGCCTTCCTCCAGGAGACACACAGTGACGCGTACGTTCAAGCCGACTGGCACGCTGCCTGGAGAGGCCGCTTGTTCCTGAGCTATGGCACCAACCTCAGTGCAGGAGTAGTGACCCTCCTCTCGCTGCAGCTGCGGTACGACTCGGCAGTGGCACGAGAGGTCATCCCCAGCCGGCTGCTGACTTTCCATGTCACCCTGGCACACCAGAGCCTGCTCCTCGTCAACGTCTATGCGCCCACTGACGGGAGAGAGAGGGTCGCCTTCCTAGAGACCCTGGGCGACCTCCTGCGTGACGCCAGCGAGAAAGATGACCTGCTCCTCGTGGGTGGAGACTTCAAATGTACCGTCGACGCGCTGCTAGACTGGATGGGGCCGGAACCGCACCTGCCTTCGGCCCGCAAGCTGTGGACCGTGCTGGAGGTGGCGGACCTTGTCGACGCCTGGTGGGTCCTCCACGCTGATGCATGACAGTACACCTGGGCAAAGATGAGCTCCAGTGGGCTCGCCATGGCCTGCCTTGACCACCTCTACATCGGCCAGCACAACCTGCCATTACTGCATAGCAACCGCATCGTTCCGTCGGGCCTCTCAGACCACGCCTTGGTCTGCTGCGAGCTGAGCCTGCCTGGCAGAGCACGCACGCGGGCCCCTCACTGGTGCCTCAACGTCAGCCTGCTGCAGGACACCCGCTTCAGGGACTGCTTCGCCCACCTCTGGAGGAGCTGGGAGGCGGCGTGAGCAGACTACCCCTCCTGGCGCCTGTGGTGGAACGTGGGGAAGGTCCAGATCCGGGCGTTCTGCCAGCAGTATAGCCAGCTGGCGGCAAGCGAGCTCCACCGCTGCACCCAGGAGCTGGAGGAGGATGTGGCGGAGCTTGAGGCGGCCCTGCTCCCCATGGGCAATGACACGGCGCTCCTCAAGAGCCTCCACTCCCGCAAGAAATGCCTGCGAGAGCTGGCAGAGGGCGCAGCCCGCAGCGTGTGGGTCTGGGCCCGCCGCCGCCCCGACCAGCTTTTTCTTAGGCCTGGAGAGGCAGTGGGCTGTGGCAAAGACGCTGGACCACCTGAAGGCCCTGGAGGGCCGGCTGCTCACTGACCCGGGCGAAGTGCGGGAGCATGCCATCGCCTTTTACCAGGACTTGTTTGCGGCTGAGCCCGTCTGTCCGTGGGCCACCCAAGAGCTGCATTGGGACCTGCTGCGCCTGGGCACTTCACAGGCCGAGGCCCTGGAGTGCGAACTCTCCCTGGCGGAGCTGGAGGCTGCTGTGGGGGGGCTCGCCTCGGGCAGAGCCCCGGGCCTGGACGGCCTGCCCATGGAATTTTACAGAGCCTTCTGCCCCCTCCTCGGGCCCAGCCTCCTCCGTGTCTTCTGTGAGAGCCTCGCCAACAGGACCCTGCCAACCAGCTGCCGCCGGGCTGTGCTCACCCTGCTGCCCAAGAAGGGGGACCTCGGCTGCCTGAAGAACTGGTGGCCCGTCTCCCTCCTGTGCGCCGACTACAAGATCCTGGCCAAGGCGCTGGTGAACAGTCTCCGCACCGTCATGGCCTCCATCATCGGGCCCGAGCAGAGCTACTGCATGCCAGGCAGGACTATCCAGGACAACTTGTTCCTGCTGCGTGACCTGCTCATGTCCGCGGAGATTTTTGGCCTGGACGTCAGCGTGATCTCCCTGGACCAGGAGAAGGCCTTCGACCATGTCGACCACCGGTACCTGCTCGGCACTCTTGAGGCCTTTGGCTTCGGGCCGCTCTTCACCTTGGCACTCCGGGTCCTATACCACGACACCTCCGGCCTGCTCAAGGTGAATGGCGCACTGTGCTCCCCATTTCCCGTGCATCACGGCATACGCCAGGGCTGCCCCCTGTCGGGCATGCTGTGCGCCCTGGCCATCGAACCGCTGCTGCACGCTCTGCGACATCGCCTGACTGGCCTCGCCCTGCCACCGACGCCGGGCCCTGCCGCCAGCCCCCTGCTCCGGCTGACGGCATACGTGGACGATGTGACCGTCTTCCTGGGCAGCCAGGAGGATGTGCGGGCCCTGTTGGATTGCTAACGTGCCTACGAGCTCGCCGCCTCGGCCCGCATCAACTGGGGCAAGAGCGACGCCTTCCTGCTGGGGATGTGGGCCGGCATGCCGCCTCCGGACCTGCTGGGAGGCCTCGCCTGGTGCTGGGAAGGCCTCAAAGCCCTGGGCGTATTCCTGGGGCCGCCGGCCTTTGTGGCCCACAACTGGGAGGACCTGGTGGAGGGAGTGGAAGCCCGCCTGCAGCGCTGGCACTGGCACCTGCCCGCCCTCTCTTACCGTGGCCGGGTCCTTGTCGCCAATAACCTGGCAGCGGCCCCCCTGTGGCACCGCTGCGCAGTACTGGACCCTCCCCCAGAGTTCCTGGAGAGAGTGCAGCAGCTCCTGGTCGACTTCCTGTGGGACGGGCGCCACTGCCTCCCCCTAGCTGCCCTCTACCTGCCCACCAGGGAAGGGGGCCAAGGCCTGATCAACCTGGCCAGCTGGGTGGCCGCCTACCGGTTGCAAGCCCTCCAGTGGCTCCTGGACGCTGAAGGCCACCTCCCGTGGTGGCAGCTGGCATGCCGGTTCCTGTGGCAAGTGGGGGGCCTCGGCTTTGACCGGGAGCTGTTTCTGCTGGACCTCACTTTCCTGAACGGGGCGGTTCTTCCCCCGTTCTACCGCAGCATGGTGCGGGCCTGGCGGGAGGCCTTCCATCTCTGCCCCCAGGCCAGGTGCCTGCGGTTCCCACACCTGCTTCGGGAGCCCCTGGTCTACAACCTGGCCCTGCAGCATCGCGCCAAGCCTGGCCTCCACCAGCCTCATGGCAGCTCTCATCGAGGCGCACACCACCCGCCTGGAGCACCTCCTGGACCCTGCTCGGACGCGTGGCTGTCCCCCGAAGCCCTGGCTGCCTGGCTCGCGCTGCGCTACGTCCGCACTGCGGGCTGGCTTCTGTGGACTGTCAGGGGCGCCCTCCCAGCGGAAGCAGTGACCACCCTGGAAGTCCATCTCTAGGCTCACCGGACCCTCCCCGCTGCGGACACCGTGCATGATGCCTTCCCACCACTGCCCGTCATCCCAGCGGTACCCGGCGAGCTGGCCGAGAGGCCCAACACACTGCTCAGGCTCCCAGTGCCCCCCAGCAGCAATACAGGCTGCCCTTTTGGCACCCTGCCCCACAAGGGCCTCTACATGTGGGTGGTGCGCACCCGGCACGCCCAGGTGCTGGCCAGCCACCCTGACACCGCGTGGCGGCGGCTCCTGACGTGGCTCGGGACCCCAGCGTGGTGCACGCTGTATAAGGTGCCCACCGCCAAGAAGACCGGCGACCTGCAGTGGCGGCTCGTGCATGGCATCTTGGCCACCTGCACCTTTGTTTGCCACCTGGACCCAGTGGCCTCGGCGGCCTGCCCCTTCTGCCCGGGGGTGCCGGACGAAGACATTTTCCACGCATTCCTAGACTGCCCCCGGCTGCAGCCACCCTTTGCCACCCTGGACGTGCTGCTTTGGGCGCTGGGCCGGGACTTCTCCGAGGACGTCTACGTCCACTCCTTCCCCTATCAGGCGGCGGAGCAAGCCGTGGTCAGCCTGGCCAACTTCCTGCTGGGCCAGGTGAAGATGGCCACCCTGGAGAGCTGGTGAAACTGGCTCGCCGGGACCGGGATGGTCGACGCCCTGCAGCTCTTTTGCCTGCTGGTGCGGGCCCGCCTCTCACTTGAGTTTGAGCACGCGGTCCTGCGGCAGACAGTGCCCACCTTCGAGGAATGCTGGGCCCTCGAGGGGGTGCTCTGCCGAGTCTAGGCGGGGCGCCTGCTCCTCACCTGTAACACCTCCGGCTGCTCAAGCTGCAGACACGCGTCCAGCGAGCCGAGGCCTTGGACTTTGCTTCATGCGGGTCGACCCCTGAGGCCCCCCATGGGTGTCCCCGCTGGCAGAAATGTAAATATGTAAATAGTTCTTTGGCTCACTATGGTTTTCTAATCTAGAGTGTACGGGCAGGCCTTTCAGGCCGTGAGCCCAGGACCATGTTCGTGAGGCCCAGGTGTTCGGGCCAACCTGTACATACTCTTTACTGGCCCCGATTTGTCACCCTCCCTGGAATAAACGCCTCTTAAAAGTCTATCTATCTATCTATCTATCTATCTATCTATCTATCTATCTATCTATCTATCTATCTATCTATCTATCTATCTATCTATCTATTATAAAAGCCTCAGTTTGTCTGTCTGCCTGTCTCTTTGTCTGTAACACTTTATTCACACTATGATTGGTTGTCTTGGCAGCCAGTCAGAGTGCTCCAACAGACAGAGAGGCACGGCAAAGCACCTCCATGACAGTGGGGACTGAAGGGCCAGAGTGGGGGGCTGGCCTCACCCCATCCCCCCGCCCTGCTTCTTGGAGCTAGGTGCCAGAGTGGAGACCCTCCCAACAACAGCTGACAGGGAGGCGGACACAGCAGGGAAGAGGGGAGGAAGGGAGGGAGAGAGGCATGCAGGAAGGGGAGGAGGTGGGTTACTGTTGGCAGCACATGGCCACCTGCCACCATGGCTGCCTGCCATGACCCCATGGGCTGACCCCAGCCCAGGCTGCCCACCGGCTGCCCACTGGCCCCAGCCACCTGCCACTGCTGCTGGCCTCCCCTGCCAGCCCCACCCATTACCACTGGCCATCCCCACCTGCTCTGACAGTCACCCACCCCTGCCAGTCTCAGCTGCAGCCACTGACCCTGGCCGCTGCTGCCATCTGCCACTTCCGCCGCCAGTTACTTTTCAGCCACCTGCTGCACGCAAGCTCCCCTCCCCCTGTCCTAGGAAGCAGGGTGTCAGGGGGGTTGCACGGGCCCACACCTGAAGCAGCAGTGGAGAACCAAACCCGAACCAATGGGGGGAAGGGGAGAAGGATGAGCCTGGGCCTAAAGCAGTAGGCAGGGAAGAGAGGAAAGCCGGACCTCAAGCCAAGGCGGGGGTGGGCCATGCAGGCGTCTCTCTGTGACCTCCCCGCCCCACGCCCGTCAAGCTTGAGGGGTAATTTGCTTGTGTGTGTGTGTGTGTGCATGTGTGTGTACACGTGTGCACACACACACACACACACACACTAGCAAATTATTATTATATATATCATTATTATATATATACTGTGTGTATATGTGTGTGTGTATATATATATATATATATATATACACACACACACACATACACAAACACATATACACACAGTATATATAATAATGATATATATATAATAATTTGTTAGTGTATGTGTGAACGTGTACACACACACACACACACACACACATACACACACATATACATATGTATAAATGCATGTCAGTGTGGAAAATGGCAGCACTGTGCTTTTGAGCTATAACACCTCTGAGGTGTTATAGCTCAAAAGCATGCTGCCACCATTTTCTCAGCACTAATGTGCATTTTGTCTCTTATACAGCTGTATGTGTTGCAGTGCTAGGTGCTTCAACATGTGTATGTGTAAAAATGCCCTATATGTCTATACATTAGGGGTGTTTCATTTTAATCATGGAAAAATGGATTTTGGGTTACTTCTTTTAAATCTAAAATTGGGGATTTTTTTAAATCAGAGAAAATGAGGATCCCTGCTAATGAGAAAGTATCTTTTGATTATTTTTGCATAGTTTGTTGCATTTTTTTATACTTAATATATTGATATTGGTAATTATTGCACATTCCAGTAAAGTTATATTTGTTTTTGCTTCAATCTTAAACTGAATAATATAGTCCTAGGTTTGTAGCATATAATTAAAGCTTCAGTTCTCTTTTTAACTGGAAAAAGATATGCATTATATCATATGTGATGATACAATACACCATCTGTATGCCCCTTTTAAAATCCTAGGTCTCCTAGTATTCAGCAGCAGCTATAGTTTCAGCTTTTGGCCTAGGATCCATGGCCTGAGAGCAGTCTCAAAATGCCCACTGTCTCAGGCTAGGAACACAGGGCTTCTAGGATCCTTGTGCAAGTAGCTCCCTACGTTATATCTTTTAACCAGTAGCTTAGGAGTCTGGAAGCCTCCTTTAGCAGCCTGCAAATAGGTGTCCCCCAGAGCAAAATATTCTGAGAAAACTGACAATCTTGTCAGTTTCATGCACCTACTGGCACCAATGTACATTTCAGTCAGCAGCTCTCAGGGACTCAGGGAGATATATTTTACTTAAGAAACACTATGTATGGGCATTTTCAAAGTAAGTTCTTTTGGAAGATGAAAGACAAAGTCATATTATTGAGTTACTTAATTGCCCAGTGCAACCTGTCTGTAGTCAGTGGAAATGTAGGAGGAGGCAAAAATTGTGGAGCCTGAAAACACTATTAAAAAAAGATGAAAAATTCTATAGAGACATCCAGAAGACATTCAGATCCAATTTAAGTAAAGTTCAGCAAGTTCCTTTCATCCAAAGCAAACTGTTGTTGTGCACACTTTAAAAGGACAGTAGGAAGTCATTTTATCTGAGTTGAGTTGCACTAGGATCTGTTTTCCAGAAAGAAAAGTGACTTTTTCTACTTTATTAATAAAAAAAATATCAGTCTGATCCAAGTCCTTAAAGAAGATATTATTTAAAGGATCTCTCTCAGCCAATTGTTTGCTGTTCCTGAAAAGGTATTTTGCTGAGATGAATCATTCCTTAAGTCGGCTTGAGAAGAATTGAAATGCAGGAAGTTTCATGAACGTTGTTTTCCCCTGCTGATGTAGGGGCTTGATCACTTTTTAAGCTTCACTGTCTGAGCACTAATGATACTGGCTCTATTGGCAAGTGCAGGAAGCATTTCTGTGCACTCAGTGTGAAAATTTTCCACTGAAATATTTTTGGTCAAAGGTTTGGAACAGTACATTTAGCAGGCCAAAAGTGTTTAAAAACAACAACAACAAACACACCCCCTAAGACACAGAGCAGGCCTTCCTGAAAAATGTCAGAAAAGAATATTGAAGATCAAAATGCAACTAACATAAAACCCAGCAATCTAAATACAATTTTGGAAAAAATAAATAAAAAATGGGAGTTTCCATTTTGCAGGGACCCCCACCCCTGTCTCCTTCAAACCCTGAAAAGCTGGATATATAGTTAACCTCACCTGAAAAACCTGATGAAGAATGCATAGACAAAAGAAGCTTGTCTAATGTTATTCCAGTCATGGAGTTGGTCCAATAAAAGGTATCACCCCCCAAAAATCTTTGCCTCTGAAAAACATTAACATTGCTTCTTTACCAACACTGATATCCAGTCTTCCCTAGCACTTGTTAAGAAGTGGTCTTCGTAGTTAAGGACTTTGTCTGACTTAAATTTTATAATGGTAGCATTCTTTTTTTTTCTAAAAGGGCACCCAAAAATCTGCAATAATATTTGTAAAGCTCTTTCTTTTGAAAGATACATTGTATTTGTGTGTATTCATGTGGAATATCTTAAATGTGTTCTGTAGCAAATGGAGATTATATAAGTAAACTTCAAATTAAAAAAATGTCTATACCATCAAGACTTAATCTTTGCACATGTAGGTATATCCTGTTAAAATAAATATTGTATCTGTATTACATATGTGCTTAAGTTTTTGTAGTTCAGAATCTGAATTATTCCAGACCCACCACATTACTTTTTTCTTATCATACATGCCCTATTATTTAAGGTACTGGGTTTAGGAGGTTTCAGTTGGATGTGGAAGTGACATTTTATAATCTTCTTGGACCCAGGGTCTGAGACCTGGTTGGAAAGACTAGATGTTGCAATTCATACACATCAAAAAGAAAGGCAGGAATTTCCTTTCAGGAGTATAATGAAGAGACTTCAGTAAAAAAGTTTGTTTTCTGGAATTATGAGGTGAACCTGTGTGGTCCTTGCGACCAAGATAAGTTTGGTGGTGATCTCAGCTGCTATCAAGGACAAATTACAGAGTTTGGGCTTACCTTAACTGTACATTTCAATATCTTCCAATCTTTTCTGATTTTAAGAGGAAGTGTTTTGGATTTCCAAAATATTTTCAAAATTATAATACTTCTAAGGCATTAAAAGGCTAGAATTATCTCACTTGACCTTTAATTTGTTCCTAATATATGTGTTGCCTGAGAAATATACTTTAATTTTTAAACTGATATTTTAGAACTTTTCCCTGCAGAAGATGCTAATAAGACTTTAAAACTGTGTAGAAATAGGCTGTTCTTCTTACATTGCCCTGTTTCCACATGTGAATGTGTACTTATTGTTGCCATCTACTGGCACATTACTCATTAATGAACTCTTGACAGATATACAGGTGTCTTACTTTTATAGATCATTCTTATATCACTCCCCAACCAATTTGTTTGATCCTTCTGAAGCATCATAGATTGATCACTGTTACCCACATAATTCCAGAATTCTGATGACACTGTGACCTTACCCACCATGCTAAATTATGTATTCCTATTGTGTTTGAACAAACTGACAGAGGTGCACTTCTTTAATTTTTAGTGTGCAGGCAATATTGAACCGTGGTGATGGTTAGAAAAGTAGCCCTATGTAAAGATGACTCTGTAGCAAGATCATGGCACATGGGTGGATGTGACACCCCCTGGTGGTCGTGCGGCTTCTGCCTGGCTCTGACTTTAATGTTGTCTACACTTGATTGCTTGCTCACCATGCCTTGTTCTTATTGAAAATTGAGTAAAGGAGATTGCCTACAGGCCTTAGAGTAAGCCTTAAACCAGGCTGTTACCACACTAAGTCTCTCCTGGACTCTACTAGTTTAAATCCTGCCCTGTCCTGATAGGTCCCCCTCAGCCTGCCTATACCCCTATAGAGCACCCGTAGCCTTAAGGACAAATTGTATAGGTCCATTCCACTCCTATACCATACCTTAAACCTTGCATGTTTTATCAGTTATGATGTTAAAACAGAGGTAGGGACAATCTCGGGGATAGCTCTGTTAGGCTTACCTCAGTGCAGATGTAGTCTGTCTGTCCCTACCTTTGCCAGAAGGTTCAGGAAGTTGGTTCCAAAATCTGGAACAAACTTCCTAGGGAAGTGGTCCTTGCCCCTACTTTGGACAAATTCAAGAGGAGGTTGGATGATCACCTGTCTGGGGTCTTGTGAACCCAGCATTCATTCCTGCCTGTGGCAGGGGGTCAGGATAGATGATCTGTTCAGGTCCCTCCTGACCGTAGCTACTATGAAATTATGAAACTATATTATCTTCACACACTTGTCCCCCTTGGGATCTCAGACCTCTGGTCCCACATACAGCCTTTCTCTCTGGGCTCCCAGACCCCTAGTGCAGCTCACAGCTCCTCTTAGACTCGTGGACCCTAATCTGGATCTTGCCCCATCCCTGGGCCCTTGGAGTCACTGGCCCCTGAATCTCTGGGCCCCACACCCAGATACTCTCCCTGTCTTTGGACCTTCTTTGGTCTTACTGTCTCTTTGCCCTGCTGTGTGTTCTTGGACCCTCTGATCACCAGGGTTCCCGGTTTTCTGTTTCCTGTGGAACCATGGGGAAAAAATGGATTTTGCCTTTTAACTGAGAAAAACACAGATTTTTCATTTTAAAGGAGAAACACATAGATTTTCCACTTTTGCAAAGAGCTCCAGTGGCAGAGTTCCAGCCTGCAAGAGCTTCTTGCAAAAAGTGTGGGAAACCCTAAGTCCTGTCCAGAGAGGGAGAGAGATGGGGAAGGGACAGGGCTTGAGACCATCGAGTCAGCCAGGGCTTGGCTCAGGCTCACTTTCCCTCCTGAAGCCTTTGGTGTAAGTAAAGCTTGGAGAGGGCTGGGGGCACCAGCAGGGCTGGGGGGGTTGGGTGTGAGTGCAGGTAACTGCAAAGGCTGCAGGGAAAGGTTGGGGGCTGAGGGAAGAGTCAGCAGGGTTGGTGGGGGGCAGGGCAGGGGTATGTGGGTGAGGGATGAAGGAGCAGGGAGGTGTCCATGGGCACTCTCAGGCCAGCATGGGAGAACCTAGGCAGCATCCTTGTGCCCCACCAGAGGCAGGGATGGATGGGCAGACAGGATCTTTTACCTGCATGCCTAGCAGTGTTGAAGAGCCAGGGCACCTCCCCTGCTTCCTGTTCCCGTGAGGAGGAGGCAGTGGTCACAGCACAATGCTGCAGCTCTAGGGATGCTGCAGAGTGCAGGGTGCTGCTGCTGTGGCATTGGGTGAACACCCTGTCCCATGCCGGGGTCTTGGGCAGGTGCCAGGTTGCTGCTGCCATCCTACATTTCTTGGAAGAAATCAAACAGTGTTCCATGCCCAGTGCCTGCAGCTCCTGGATGCTGCCACTGCCCCCAACCCCTGGTGGTGGTGGCAAGGCTGAAGGAAGCAGCAGGGAGGGAGGGAGGGAGTTCAGCACTGTGCCTCTGTTTGCTGGGCCAGGCAACCTCAGGGCAGGGTTGGTGGCTGAGGCTGGGAGTGCTGCAGCCTTCCACTTTGGAGCTTGGGGAGAGACACCTCCACCTTGCTTTACTGTCTCCACTCTAGCACAAGCCAAGGTGGGGCCCTGCTCTAGGGTGTCATGACACCCCTGCCCTCACCTTGGTTCCCTGGGTGGTTGCCTTCACTGCCCACCCCTAAGGCTAGCTGTGTGTGCAGGTCATGCTGGCAGGGCTGGTGGGGCTGTGGCTTGGGAGTGAGGGGCAATGGCATAGGTAGGGGCAGGGCACCAGCATTTCAGTGCTCAGTGCTACAAAGCAGTGGGGTGAGGGGGGCAGCTGCAGTTAGACCCATGTCCTGGTGCAAGGGGGAGCTGCTGCTGGGTGGGAGCAAGTGAGGGGTAAGCAGGGAGTGAGGGGCACCAGCAGGGCTGGGGTGGGCTGTGGCTTGGGAGTGAGGGGCAATGGCATATCAGGGCTGCTCAGAATGACAAAAAACTGTGTGTGTTGGGGGGGAAACCACAGCTGGACCTGTGTCCTGGTTAGTGAAGGGGGCAACAGGAGCTCTGATTTTCCATGATGAAAAAACCAAAATCAAATGCCAAAATATATAAGTATTTAGAATTTATTTTATTATCTATAGATATCTAGATATAGATATCTAGATAATGATATCTAGATATATAGATATAGATAGTGGCTTTTCATTTTAATTGTAGATTTTGGGGTTTTAATCAGAGAATTTTTAAACAGAGAAAACTAGGATCCCTATCCTCCCATCCCTTTCTGGGCCTGGAGCTTATGGATCTTCAGATCCGTACTCTTTAGGCCCTTGCACTCCTTGCTGGGCCCCACTCTCAGCCACTTTAGGGCTGCTAGCCCTCTGAGTAGGTCTTGCAGGACTCCAGGCTAAACTCCTAGGAAAACTTAATAATGAGCACCTGCCCACTGACAGGCACTCAGACCTTCTCTAGGCTTAACATAAACCACCTGCCCATATAACTAAACACCTGTCTACCCCAGGTACCTTCCCTTGTTCCTTGCATTGCAGATATTAAGGTACCTTAAGAATAGAGGACAGTGGCCTCCAGCCTCCTGAGGCTGGGGGGGCATGTCGAGCTCCTGAAGGTGGCAGCGGTGGTGTCAGTAGCAGGGGCATGGTGGTGGCAAGTGAGCAGGGAGTTCCCACAGACAGTCGCGGTGGTGTTGGAAATGGGGGCGAGCTGAGTGCGGATCTCCTGCAGGTGGCCACAGTGGTGTCAGCAGGGGATGTGCGGGGGGAGAGGAGTGACACTGAGCACTGAAAAATAGAGGACATAAAGGCATCCAATAGAGGACAGAGGACCAGAAAACTGGATTGTCCTCTATAAAACTGGATGAATGGCCACTCTAATTGCAGAATGTTTTTCTTCCAGTATTGCGAAATCCTGCTGCTCTGTTACTAGAAACTCCTGACTTCATGGCTTAAGCTCAAGGCTTATATAGCTCCAACCCCACTTGCTGCTGGTCAGCTGAGTCCTTCATTACCCCTCTTTGCTACCTAAAAACAGCCTCTCAGGCTGCCTGCTCTCTTAAAATGCCCTGCTACAGACTTGTTTTTACTCAACCTGTTGGTCTTGCTAGATGTAAGGTCATGCTTGCTTTCTTTAGTCACCCAAGCTATCGATTAATGAGATAGATTCTAGCTTGCCTCTTATACATTATCACCTCAGTTCTAATTCCAACATTTTATTGCTTGAGGTGATGATGTAAATGACAGAAAGAACACAGCATGATTTTCCCCCCAGCTCCCAGGGTGAGTTACTGTACTACTGCCAATTAAAAAAAAGTCCTTACACTTGTTAACTGAGTTAATTGGCTATAAAAATCACTGAAATAAGATAAATAAAGACTCATACCATGTAATTTACATAGTCACTTATCTCAGGGCTGTATGAGATGGCTTACTTTAATTTAGAAAGGTGTGTACTGGGATATAAGCTAGTTCTATATACAAAATAGCCGCTGAATAAATCGTGTAGTATGCTATAAAAAGCCTTATTTCTACAATTTGGGGTATAAGCCAATATTTCTATTCATTATAGAAACATAGCTTGAGATGAATAAATTTGAATCTTATTGTTAACTCAAATGTATGCAATGAGTTGCTGACAGTATAAGAAAAGAAAACATATTAGATTTTGCACAGTATGAGCTAAATTTTGTTCTAATGTATATGGATAAAAGTCCTTGATTTATCACGTGCTTAATAAAACCATATCTACAACATTTCTTGACCATTCTGATCATTGATGAAAGGATATGGAAGCTGATGGAAGGCCCAGTGATTCAGAATTTTACAAATGCATAATGAATTTTGAGGGAACAAAGGAGGATTTGTCTACAGTCGTTTGCCTTTCTCTGAAGCAGTGAGCACTTTGGAAATGGCACATTCCATCACAAGCATGTGCATTTGTGCGAGAAAAAAACACATCCTAGCACCGGAGAACTATAGAGGGAAGTAAATAGCTCAGACAACTGTTTTTTGCATAGCTGCTGGCTGAAAGAACAAAATGGCTGTTACTGCAAAAGGAAAACCAAGCAGTGAAATGTAAGTTATTTTGGGAATAGGTACAAACATGTTGAGTGACATGCTTGCTTATTTTTAGGTGTGGTAGTGAGTTCAGTGCATTGGAGCTAATTGTAGCCATGGTTTACAAAGATGCTATGCATCATGACTAAGTACAGACAGTCAAAAAGCCCAAGACTGAATCAATTCAATCTTCACAGGTTAGTCTAAGCTGCATAGACTGAACCCATAAGCAAGGGAACAGATGTTCACTTTTGATTACAGAAATGTAGCCACATGCATGCAGTGGCTCAGGCCAGAAGCCATGAGTGCTAGAGAACATGTCCCTGCTTGGCTGGAGCAGACAGCTTTGGGCCAAGGCTAGCTCACCCAACCTGTGGGGAGGGGGGCAGGGGGCTGCAGAGGAGGTGCAAAGCATCCTGGGATACTGGGGGACTGTGTGGTAATGTGAATCTGGAAGGAATCTGGGATAGAAGTTCAATAAACTGATTTAACTACATCCATCCACGTTTATCTTAAACTGGTTTCAGTAATTTTGAAAGTAATTTATGTGCAATGAACTTCTCTTGTGTTACAGATTTGAATCAGTTTCTGATCACTTATACCAGTTTATGTATAATTTCTGTCCCTAGCCCATGGGTTTGAATTGCTATAGTTACAATGTTTGCTAAAATTCCTGCTGTACACAGGACCGTCTGTTATAATTTGCTGTCCTTTTTTTCCCCAGAAACATTCAATATTCCTAAAATTCATGTGTAGGTTTGCTTTAGTGGCTTTACCAACTGACTCCTTCCTTAGATTAATATCTTTTTACTAGGGGCATGTGAAGTGGGCCCTATTTGATTTGGATTTGGATTTGGTTTGAATTGGGGACAGTGATTCGATTCATTGATTGAGATCACTGTCCTTGATTCAATTCGGCCGAATCCAGATCTAAAGATTCGATGCTAATTTGGAGAATCAGCAATTCGGCCATAGACACAGCTTTAAATTTTTTTCTACATACCTCGAGGTACCAGCATGGCTTGTGAGCACTGCGATGCTGGGGTGGATGGAGTGTTCCACAGGAGTGTGGGGGTACCCCCTGCATGCTCGGCAATGAACCTGGAAGTGGACTGGAAGTACTTCTGGTCCACTTCTGGGTCTGCTGGGGAGCATGTGGGGGCCCTCTGTGCCTCTCCCAGCCCAGTGATTGGCCACAGGGGGATCCCAGGTGCCCCCCAGACCCAGGAGGCACCAGTCACTGAGCTGGGGGGGGTGTGGGGTGGCTTCCCCATGTGTTCCCCAGTGAACCCAGAAGTGGACCGGAAGTGCTTCTGGTCCACTTCTGGGTCTGCTGCTGAGCATGCTGGGGAGCCCCCTGCACTTCTGTGAGACACTCCATGTGCCCCAGCATTGCAGCATTCACAAGGCGCCTGGTTCCTTGAGGTATATAGAAAAAACATTTAAAGCTGTGTCTATGTCTGAATCGCCAAATCTTTCTGAATCTCTCTGAATCTATTCGGAGAGCTCTGATTTGATTCAGAGAGATTAAAGGGTCCTCTAATTCAATTTGGATTTGGAGATTTGGGTGCCGAATCAAATCAGGGACCAAGGCTTCACACAGCCCTACTTTTTACACCTAAAAGCCACCTTCTTCTTGCTTTCAAATTTTAAAATTTTAGAGGACTCTCCTGTTTCTTCTTCCCCATTTAAAAACCTTACCTCCAAACTCCCCATATCCAACAGTCCATTGAAAGTTTTTTGAAAGTGCCTACATGGTAACTTTCTTAATGAAGAAACAGAAGACTTTGATATACATCCTCTATATTTTTTTGACTTGCTCAAATTTTTATCTTATTCACTCTTTGTCCAAAATACTGATATTGCTTCTCTACTATAGTGATGAGCACTGTGTGCAACATTCCAAAAGGACTCTGATGAGTATCTTGTGTGCAGCTACTTACTTTCTGTAATGTTGTATACTATTTCATTGGTAAGAAATCCTACAACAGCAGCAGCCTCATCTCACATTTTGCTTACTTGTTTTGCTGCTATATGTTAATATTAACAATTTTGTTTTGCCTAATTATCTTTTCCTAATGAATGCGCCACATGCTTTTTATTATTTTCAGGTTGTTTTCTCACTTGCTGTTGCATTATTTAACGTTTTTCTCCATTGATTTTCATTTGCTTTATGTTACCCTGTTTGAACCATTACAAGGCTTCCTCTTTATTTTTTTTATTAATTATTTTGCTCAATTTGTTTTAGGATGGATGTTTTAACAATTACAAAAATTGTGTATTTCTATATTTATGCATATGCCTTCTAAAACTGACTCCTGTCAAACCCTCCAATTTGAAAACATTTCCATCTGTAGCTATACTTTGGTCTCAAACCAGTATATTATCCTGTAGTCCAGGGCGGGCAATTATTTTGGGTGGAGGGCTGTTTACTGAGTTTTGGCAATCTGTTGAGGGCTGCATGGGGAGCCCTGCCCCATGACAGGTGCTCTGCCCCCTCGCCACCATCTTGTGACTGGAAGTCCCACCCCCTAACCCCTGGCTTTGGCCACCAGAAGTCCTTCCCCTTGCCCCCAGAAGTACTCCTTTCAACAAGAGGTTTTGCCATCTTGGAACCAGAAAAATGCCACATTATATTAATAGATTCATAGACATGAGGGTTGGAAGGGACCTCAGCAGCTCATCGAGTCTGACCCCCTGTCCCAGGCAGGAAAGAGTGCTGGGGTCAGATGACCCCAGCCAGGTGCTTGTCCAGTCTCCTCTTCAGACTCCCAACGTAGGGGAGAACACCACCTCCCTTGGAACCCCATTCCAGATTCTGGCAACCCTTACCATAAAGAAGTTCTTCCTGATGTTTAACCTGAATCTGCTCTTTGTAAGTTTGTGGCCATTATTTCTAGTTACTCCAAGGGGTTCCCTGGTAAACAGAGGATCTCCCTTTCTGTCCCCTCCCTGATGAATTTGTAGACAGCCATAAGATCCCCTCTCAGCCTTCTCTTGTGGAGGTTGAAGAGATTCAGGTTGCTCAATCTCTCCTCACAGGTCCTTACCTGCAGGCCCCTAACCATATGAGTGGTAGGGCTGTGCGAAACGGCACTGTTCCATTTTGACTTGCATTTTGAGGTTTCAATGGAACAGCATTTCGTTTTTAATTTCATTTCAATTTGAAACTGCTGTTCAGTTTTGTTTTATTGAAATAGTGAAGCTGTTTTGATGCTGTTTTGACATTTTGCCCATAGGCTATAATGGGGAGGATAGCTAGGTGCTGCCACCTGGGACCGGACAGCTGGGGAAAGAAACCAAGCCTGATCATTCAGTTCCCCTCCCCAATGCTGAGATCGATTGGGCTGGGGAAGGGAACTGAGCTGATTGTTCAGTTCCCCTCCCCAGCCCGATCATAGGGCTGGGGAAGGCAGCTCAGCTGGGCTCAGTTCCTTTCCCCAGCCTGATCCTAGCATGGGGGAGGGGAACTCAGCTCAGCTGGGCTCAGTTCCCTTCCCCAGCCTGATTATAGCCTGGCTGAGCCACAGGGGGCTTCAGAGCCGCTATACCCTGTACAGGAGGGATTGTGTAGAGAAAAGGGGCGGGGGTGTAGCTCTCTATGTTAAGGAAAGCTACGCGTCCCTGCAAGCCGATATTGGCGACCAGGTTGGATGACTGGAGACCCTCTGGGTTAAAATCCGTGGGGAACACGGCACAGGGGACACAATGGTGGGAGTCTATTACAGACCTCCTACCCAAAGTCCTGAGCTAGACCAGGAGTTTGCCCAGGAACTGGCTGAGGCAGCTTGCTCCAGGACCATGGTTGTCATGGGTAACTTCAATAACCCAGACATCTCGTGGGAGGATCGCTCAGCAAAATCTGAGCGGTCGCAGAGCTTTCTCTTGTGCATGGATGACCTCTACCTGACTCAAGAAGTCTATGGGCCAACGAGAGGCAAAGCGCTGCTCGACCTGGTGCTGGCTACTGGGGAGGACCTAGTCGGCGACCTAGTGATCGATGGGAAGCTGGGTGACAGCGACCACGAGCTGATCACCTTCACCATCCGCCGAAAAGCTGGCAAGTCGGTCAGCAACACGCAAGTCCTTGACTTCAGGAAAGCCGACTTTGACAAGCTCAGGAGGCTTGTCAGTGAGGCCCTAAGGGACTGTGACCACAGGGAGAGGGGAGTTCAAGAAGAGTGGTTGCTCCTCAAGGGAGCGATCCTCAATGCACAAACTAAGTCTATTCCATCTCGGAGGAAAGGCAGCAAGAGGGCACAGCAGCCCCCCTGGCTCTCCAGGGACCTAGCAGACCTCCTGAGGCTAATAAGAAAGGCCTACAAAGGATGGAGGATGGGAGTCACCTCCAAGGAGGATTATTCTGCACTGGTCCGGTCCTGTAGGGAGCAGACCAGGAAAGCCAAGGCTGCAACTGAACTCCAGCTAGCTTTGAGCATCAAGGACAATAAAAAGCCCTTTTTCAGATATGTGGGGAGCCGGAGGAAAAGCAGGGGCAACGTTGGACCCCTGCTGAACCAGATGGGGCAACTGACAACTGACGCCCAGGAAAAAGCCAACCTATTAAATAGGTACTTTGCGTCGGTCTTTCATCAGCCCCATGGGACGCCCGTGCCCGCTACAGGGCCGGGAAGTCCGGGTGAGGGTGATCCCCTGCCCTCCATTAATGCTGACCTCGTGAAGGAACATCTTGAGAAGCTGGATACCTTCAAGTCAGCTGGCCCTGACAATCTTCACCCCAGGGTACTCAAGGAGCTGGCGAGCATCATAGCCCAGCCTCTAGCGCGGATCTTTGAAAACTCTTGGCGCTCTGGTGTAGTACCCGAAGACTGGAAGAAGGCCAACGTGGTGCCTATCTTCAAGAAAGGGAGGAAAGTGGATCCGGCTAACTATAGGCCCATCAGCCTGACTTCTATCCCGGGGAAGATCTTAGAAAAGTTTATTAAGGAGGCCATCCTTAATGGACTGGCCGACGCCAGCATCTTAAGGGATAGCCAGCACGGGTTTGTTGCGAGTAGGTCTTGCTTGACCAATCTCATTTCCTTCTACGACCAGGTGACCTATCACCTGGACAAGGGAGAAGAGATTGATGTCATATATCTTGACTTCAAAAAAGCCTTCGATCTGGTGTCCCATGATCGTCTCTTGGAGAAACTGGCCAATTGTCGCCTTGGGTCCCCCACGATCCACTGGCTGGAAAATTGGCTCCGGGGTCGGACCCAGAGGGTAGTAATTGATGGAAGTCACTCATCGTGGTGTCCTGTGACCAGTGGGGTCCCCCAAGGCTCTGTCCTTGGACCCATACTGTTCAACATCTTCATTAATGATGTGGACACTGGAGTCAGAAGCGGACTGGCCAAGTTTGCTGATGACACCAAACTTTGGGGCAAAGCATCCACACCAGAAGACAGGCGGATGATCCAGGCTGACCTGGACAGGCTCAGCAAGTGGGCAGATGAGAATCTGATAGTGTTCAACGCCGATAAATGCAAGGTTCTCCACCTTGGGAAAAAAAACCCGCAGCATCCTTATAGGCTTTGCAGTTGGTTAGCACTATGCAAGAAAGAGACTTGGGGGTCATCATTGACCACAAGATGAACATGAGCCTGCAATGCGATGCTGCGGCTAGTAAAGCGACCAAAACGCTGGCTTGCATCCATAGATGCTTCTCAAGCAAATCCCGGGACGTCATTCTCCCCCTGTACTCGGCCTTAGTGAGGCCGCAGCTGGAGTACTGTGTCCAGTTTTGGGCTCCACAATTCAAAAAGGATGTGGAGAAGCTTGAGAGAGTCCAGAGAAGAGCCACGCGCATGATCAGAGGTCAGGGAAGCAGACCCTACGATGACAGGCTGAGAGCCCTGGGGCTCTTTAGCCTGGAAAAGCGCAGGCTCAGGGGTGATCTGATGGCCACCTACAAGTTTATCAGGGGTGACCACCAGTATCTAGGGGAACGTTTGTTCACCGGAGCGCCCCAAGGGATGACGAGGACGATTGGTCACAAACTACTACAAGATCGTTTCAGGCTGGACATAAGGAAGAATTTCTTTACTGTCCAAGCCCCCAAGGTCTGGAACAGCCTGCCGCCGGAGGTTGTTCAAGCGCCTTCATTGAACACCTTCAAGATGAAACTGGATGCTTATCTTGCTGGGATCCTATGACCCCAGCTGACGTCCTGCCCTTTGGGCGGGGGGCTGGACTCGATGATCTTCCGAGGTCCCTTCCAGCCCTAATGTCTATGAAATCTATGAAATCTATGAAAAATTCCATCTCCCACCACCTGGCTCCTGGCTGCTTTGACACTTGAAACATTTTGAAATTTTCAAAACATTTCAACTGGCCTCATTTTGTTTTGAGGCTGTTTTGGAGCCCTTTGTTTCATTTTGATTTTGCTGTTTTGAGCTCAAAATGAGTCAAAACAGTATTGAAATGAAACAGCCAGCAAAATTTCGCACGGCCCTACTGAGTGGCTTTCCTCTGGACCTTCTCAAGGATTTCCACATCCCTTTTGAAGTGTGGAACCCAAAACTGGATGCAGTACTCCAGCTGTGGCCTCACCAGTTCTGCATAGATGGGAAGTATCACCTCCTGGACCTGTTTGTGATGCACCTGCTAATGCATGATAAAAGTGCTGCTAGCTTTACTGATCACTTCATCACATTGATGACTCGTATTCATCTTGGAGTCAGCTATGACTCTGAGATCCCTTTCTGCTACAACGCTGCTGCTAGGGCCATGCCCCAGCCTGTAAGTTTATTGATGATTCCTTCTCCCTAGGTGCAGAAATTTGCATTTGTCCTTGTTGAATTGCATCCTATTCTGTTCTGCCCATTTCTCCAACCTGTCCAGATCCACCTGGATTCATTCCCTGCCCACTAGTGAGCTTACTTTACCCCATAATTTGGCATCATCCATGAATTTGGGCAGTGTGTTCACCATGCCCTCATCCAAGTCACTGATGAAGACAGTGAACAGCACTGGTTCAAGAACCGAAGCTTGAGGAACTCTACTGCCCACATCTTTCCAGGCCAATACCAACCCATCCACTACCACTATCTAAATATTCTAAAAAGTGAACATCTACAACATTCATTAATTTGATTTCAAAAAATATTTTTGTCCTGGTTTATATGCATTTGTGTGGAGTACATACAGGTGATTGTATAATAGTTTAAAATGAAGTCTTACTCTTGTATATTGTGTGGGGTGTATAGGTTTGTGGGGGGCTGTGAGTGTGTGGGTATGTGGGGGTAGGGAAGGGGTGGGTTTGTCTGTGGGGGATGGATAGGTATGGGGGTGTGGTTGTGGGGTGAGGGAGTATGTGTGTAGATATGTGGGGAGTGGGTGGGTATGGGTTTGGGGAGGTAGTGTGTGGGGGGAGGGTGGCTGGGGTTTGTGAGGAGGTGTGGGTGTGGGGGTCTGCATGCATGGCAGTGAGAGGGGGGAGCTGATGGAGACCTACAAACACACACGCAGAGTCCCTCCCTCCTCTCTCTCTCTCTCTCTCTCTCTCTCACACACACACACACACACACACACACACACACACACACGTCCCTCCCTACATACACCTGCATGCACACACACTGAGGGGTACTGGCACAGCCCTGTGCTCCCTGGTCCAGCAATGCAGCCAGGAGCTGGCTAGGGGTGGGATGGGGCTGGGCTGCTGCATCCTGCTGTTGGCTCCCCCTGGGTCCTACTGCCCCTGTCTCCTGTTATCTTTGACAGGCAGCTAGGAGCAGATAAATATTAATTTTCTACATTTTTTATGGGCTCCATGGGCCAGATACAATGCCCACCCTCCTGCAGCCCAATTTACCCCTTATTCCATGGCTTTTATCTTTTCCACTAATCCCTGATGTGGAACCCTGTCAAATACTTTTGAAGATCTGAGTATATTACGTCCACTGAATTCCTCTTGTCACTTAGAGCAGTAATATCTTCAAAGAACTCTAGCAGCCTAGATAAGTATGGCAATCCCCTGCCAGAATCAGTGCTAGCTATCTTTAATCAAACTGTTCTTTTCCAGGTGTTCTCCTGCAAAGGCTCTGATGAAATAGTTTTAAAGATTTTCTTTTTGTTAAAATAATATCTATAATTTTCTGCTTAGTGATTTCTGATAATTTAAAATATAGATCTGTAACTTTTTAGGCCTTAGGAATTTTCCTATGTATAAAGAATGTGTGTGCATGTATAAATAATACAAATAATAGATAATATTTGTACTCCTTTTCCTCACTCAGATGTTTGTATTCTATGAGTAACCTGAATGTTGTTGTCACAACCCAAGGGTGTGATTTTTGTTTGTGTATGCTTTGGCACTGCTAAATTATTTCCTGCCACTCGTAGCTTTCTTTGTAGGGTGCATTTCTAGGTTGCAAAAGAGAAATGCACGGTGCAAGGAGTTCCCGCCATTCGTATACAAATTTGTGTCCCACTATTGGCCAGTTCTAAATTATTCCCACGTGGCGGCTAGCGATTGGCTTGCTAGCCGTATAAGAGGCTTGAGCAGTTTCCGCCCAAGTTGGAGATCTCCGGAGGAGAACCCTGCAAGGGGGGAATCCGCAAACATCTTGAGGAGAACTCTAGGTGCGCTGCGGAGCCTATCGGACCCAGCACGTGTACCTTAGAGCTGGCTATAGGGGTCTGATCAGCCTCTAGCCTCTCCCCGTCGCCGCCTGATCCCTCGACATACCCTTCCCTGTGCACAAGTTCCACGGAGCCTAGCAAACTTCATGTGAGTGTATTCAGAGCTCTTTGCTTCGAGTTACTTTCTTCGGTTGACACAACGGGCTCGCGGTTTAGAGCTTTCAACCGGATGGGCTAGAAGGTTCACGGGAAGGAACTCTAGTCTGCCTCTCTTCTTTTCTGTCTGTAACTGCAACTCAAACAAGTTTTCCTGCCTGCACCATGACCATCTTCGGTGTAAGTAAAATAATCTTAAATCAACCGCTAAGCGTCTGTGCCTAATTCTAGCATGCTGCCTGTCTTCCCCGACCTGGTGTGTCCAGGCTGCTGGCCACAGCCCGCTGTGAGAACCCCCCCCCCCCCCCCGAGGGCCTCGGACCACTCCCGGCCTGCACAGTTGTATCATCAGATCTTTTAGTGAGAGCTGCAATAGTGGTTTAAAATGAAATCTAGAGTATTACTCTTCTTTTTTTTGTTTGACAAACTCAATGGAGGGTTCATTATATATTGACTGTGAAATACCAAGTATCGGAAGTTTATTGTTTTGTTATGGAGTAGTTTTATTTACTCTAAAGCCACAAGCAAAACCCAGTGCCATAGTGCTTTCCATTTTGAAATGCTTAATATCAAAATAAGGCTAATTCTTCCTCTCTTCACACAACTGTGAAAGATGCAGAGCATTCTGAACCAAACACACTTTCTTATGCAGCACATTCACACATATGCCATACGATACATCTCAGCCTGTCATGTAAGCACAAAAGAGAAAGCTGAAGTAGTTCTTTGGTTCTTGAAGTGTTCTAATATAGACTGGTATGTGCATATATTTCCCAGCATATCTCTGATGACAAGCCTAGTTGTATGTGATAGCAATTTACTTTTGGTTTACATGCAGGTGCAAATTTTACTGTTTAGTTATTTCTTAAGTTTCTCTTTCACTGCTGTTGGTTTTTAGGGTTATTTTTCTTTTTTTCTTTTTTTTTTTAAATCTGTGTTGGATGCTGGATGTCATACTTCAAAGGTTATGATCCTGACAATTTCTCTTTTGGCTGTAGTCATTTTCATCATCTGGATCTGACCATTTTACTTTTCATCCCCTTAAATATAGAGTAAACTACATATTGATGTTCTTCTAGGTCAAGTCCAGTCCTTTCTGCATTTGCATGCAGTTGTTTATCCAATAGGCCCCCAAAAATGATCTCTCCAAGCTCTCATCAAACAACTACAAGGCACGATATCAAGAACACTATAAAATGCCACAGGCTAATATCATGTAGGAAACATGATAGCACTTATAGTGCTCTATCACAGCAATGATAGTGAAGTAGCTGGTTGATATAGTCTCAGAAGACCCTTGGAAAAGGACCTTATGGAGGAAGGCAAGCCCCTTCAAAGTCTTTGCCAATCTGGTAAGTCTTTCCTGAACTCATTTGTTCATTGGTATGACCCTGAGTGACAGAACAAGACCTTTTAGTCAGGAGTCTCTGAGTTTTTTCTAGGTACTGGCAGAAGCATCAGCAAATTTCAGCCCAAACCCTCCAGCCAACATCCCAATGCTTCAGAGGAAGATGACCCTTGCCAACCTTTGGAAGCCAGTAGCATTTATGAGAAGAATCCCATAAAGCAAAAGTCTTAAAGCATGGGACTGCCACATATCCACCACAAATCTATAAAAAGATAGATCAGGAAATTGTCACAGGGTCTTCTTATGGATTGCCTACTATGATATCTCAGTTGAATGGCTCAGGAGACAGAATCCTTCCTCAGGCACCACTTGGTAACTATGAAGGAAACACCATCAGCCAATGTAATTCCCTGTCCTTTGCTCCTTTGTTGTTTGCTGGTTGATGAGAGATTAGGAATGCTAATCAAAATATCAGTGTGGGTGGAAACAGAATCCTTGTGTCATGTTCCTTTTGAGGGAAAGGATTACTTGTACTTAGCTGTATCATCTTGTTCACCCTTATACCAGTCACCGAAGCTAAGTACAGGTGTTCAACAAGCCAGTGGTGGAAGCATTCTAACTTTTGAACTTTACTCTAAGTGCCCCTGTTTATGTTGGGAGGAAGCCAGCCAAGCCACCCCTTATTGGCTTGCAGGAACATTATGGCCACCCACTTGGACCTGATGTGGCAGTGGATTATCATGGCCATGAATCATTAGGCAGCCATCCTGTGAATGGCCACTCAGTGCACTCTGTGTCCACCAAATGTGTGTGTGCGCCCTGGATGCCTGGGTTGTCTGTGTGTGTGTGTGTGTGTGTGTGTGTGTGTGTGTGTGTGGCCTGAAGCCCTTGCCAGCTAGCTCAGCATGGACCAGAAGCCTTCCCAGGATGCATAGGACTGGAGACCTCCAAGTGCCCCAATCCTGGCTGTGGGTCTCCTGCCACAGACTCCTCTGGCCCTCTGTCACAGGCACCAATGCCCACAACCCACACTGTCCTCCTTTTCCCTGCCACTCCCCAGCCTCCTCCCAGCAGCACATATTGGGATGCAGGGGAATGTTGCATGAGGAAGAGTGTTGCATGCCTCATTTTAGTTCAGTTTTGAAGCTGCCAAACTTTTACTGGGTTTATTAAACAAAAACTGTGCAATGTTGCCTGCTCCAGAACTTGGGAGTTTACGATGTTGAGGGGAGAGGAGAGTGGGCAGCCATGGGGTCTCAGCTTAACAAAACAAGAAACCTTGGGGCAGCAAGGAGAATGCTGTGTGTGAAACTGCTGCCCCTCTATTTAATTAAATGTTGTAGCTGCCAAACTTTTTGTGTGCATAATAAAGAAAAACTGTGGAACATTGCCCACTCCAGACCTTGGATCAGAGCCCAGGGGGCTGCCTATCTTCACAAACACTGTGCTGCTCTCCACAGCAGGACCCAAGCCCACAGTGGCCTGGGTCACTGGGTGGGTGGCTGGGTGGCCCCCTCCCTCCCCCCCATTCTGAGTGCTCCCACCCCATTCTGGGATTGGTCTGGAACACTTTGCAGCCCTGTACCTATGCTGCTGACCACCATCAGCTGGGGGTAGCAAGTTGACCCTGGAAGGTCTGTGGAGTCAATGCCAGCCCTGGCAGAAGGTTTCAGACAACCTGGTCCCCCTCCCCTCCCAAAATGCTGCTTCCTGGAGCAGGCCTCACCAGATACCTTCCTGGCTCCTTAGATGATGGGTCAGTGGTTCCCATGAGCCATATCTCATGTTCCAGGGCTTCCTCACCCCCCAGCATCTCCCAATAAATGCGCGGTGTGGAGCATTCCATCATGGCTGCCACTGAGGGCCCCTCTGCTTTGAGACTCTCAGGCATATTGTCCCATGGTGGGAGTGGGGGTGAGTGGCAGCCTGCCCCACCATTCTGGCTCAGGAAGGCAATGATCTTCCTGTGGGAGGCAGCAGTGACACCACTCAGAAGTGGTATAGCTATATCCCATGTGGTCTTTGACCCTGTGCATAAATTCCCTATCTTGATGCTGTGACCCCTTCAGCTTTATAGTAGCATGGGTGGCCTCCCTCAGATAGTCGGTGCCCATCCATAAACCTTATTCTTGGACCTTTCCAGCACATTTCTAGGCCTGGGTGTCTTGTTCCAGTGTCGCAGCACCACAGCTGCATGCAGTCTCCAACCTCTCCATTCTGACACCCCACATTGAGCGTGTCCTTTGGTCCTCATGTTACTGGCACCATATATGCACATGTCTCTGGCACTCTGCAAGTATCTGGCCAACCATCCTGGATCCAGCATCTTAGGCTCCATGACTGGGCCACCCATGCATATATGTGGAGCCTGCAGACAAGGGAGACACTGAGGGACCTCTGGTGAGTCCCCTGTCTGGACCCTTTCCCCTGCCTGGGGCTGGAAGCCATGCAGCTCCTCACAGCATGGCACCAACCACAGCACAGAATGCCTGTGTTCTACCTCCCAGCTGGGAAAACCTGGATGCCTAGACTCCATCTCCCTGCTGTGGGAGCCAGGAGGGCTGGGAACCCAAGTGTCTGGGGCTGGATGGATGACCCTTCTTCAGTTCTCTAAAAGGAGAGGGGGGAAGTGGTGGTGGGAGGGTTTGCTAGGGAGAATTCCCATTTCCCATTGCACCTTACCCTCAGTGGTGCTTGTTCATAGGTGCTCTGCCAAACAGATCCTGGAGGATTGCCAGTGAAGATGTTCAATTTCACTTGTTGGTTACACTTCAGCTGTGGGGCTTGAAAAAAGCTTTCAGTGTAAATCAGGGTCTGTTTGGGTTAGAGTTTGTGTCATGTGGATCCAGGTAGAAACATACTGACCTCTCTCAGGAAAGCAGTGCAACCTTGAGGGATGGAGCTGTTGGCTGTCAATTACGCAGATTTATGGCCCCACTTAATAGGCACATCTCCATGATACATTTACTGCCAAGTTACCTAGTTAGCTCTGCAATAGTCTCAGCATCTACACTTATGGCTCTATTAGACCCCAGTAAACTAATGAATGTTGCCATAGGTTAGTGCTTACAAACAGAAGTACTATTCTGTGGCAGCATTATTTAGTGTGCAGTGCGTGTGTAGATGCTGACGGGGCTGGCTGGGGCATAAGGGTGCTTTAGTGTGGGAGTTGCCTGATGGCTAGCCCCACACTGGAGCACCCTTGTGCCTCAACTGTTCCCTCTGCAGCACACTAAGCCAGGTAGGAGCAGCCCTGAGCTGGCAGGCTGACTCCCCAGGCCTTCAGCCAGTCGGGGCTGTTCTTAGTTCAACATGCTGTGGTCCCAGGTGCACATGTAATTGTGGCACCCACCAGCAATAAACTGCAGCATTAATAGCACATGTAGACACGTCCAATGTAAACAAACTGATAAGCCCGCAACAATAGTAGGGGGGACTGAGCCTGGCACTGTATCTTCATTCCAGGCCAGTGGTGTGGGGTTTGGGGAGGTGTGTGTGGTTGTTTGAGAGGCATGAGGGCAGTGAGGAGCATCAATCAATCTGTGTTCCCCACAGATTTTAACCCAGAGAGTCTCCAGTCATCCACCCTGGGCACCAATGTTAGCTTGCAGGGATGTGTAGCATTCCTTGACATAAAGAGCTACACCCCCTTCTTTTGTCTACTCGATCCCTCCTGTACAGAGTATAGCCATCTATACCTGTCGTCCAGTCATGGGTGGAGTCCCACCAGGTCTCTGTTATCCAAGTTACATCATAATTATTTGTGTTAAGCAGGAGGACAGGTTCCTTCAGTTTATTCCCCAAGCTCCTGGCATTTGTGTACAGGCACGCATGTGTCCCCTTGGGGGCCCTTGCCTTGCCTACAGTTCACTCCAGGGCTGGGGCAGGGGTGGGCTCCCTTAAGTGCCTTGGCCTGCTGGCTTTACAAGGTTTGCTTTGCAAGGGTCAGCAGTGGCAGTGGTCCCCCCCCATCCCATGGTGGGCTTAATTTAAAGCCTGGTGGAGCGGGTCAACCAGTCTGGCTGAGAAGAGCTCTCTCCCCAGTGGAGAGAGGTGGAGGCCATCCCTTCCCAGCAGCTCACTTCCTCTCTCATCAAAGAGCGGACTGTGGTCATGGAAGCTAAAGCCTTCCTGATGACACCAGCACTGCAGTCTTTGGTTCACTACCTTGATCCTCCTATCCCTCCTCAGCCTGTATCCTGAAACTGGGAGGATCGATGAAAACATCACCTGTGCCCCCACCCCCTTAAGCCCTGCTCCCATATCCCTGTAGTGCTTCATGACCCAGCTGGGAGTGCTCCAAGCCATGTCATTTGTGCCCACGTGGATAAGGAGCATAGGGTAGTGGACAGTGGGCCAGAGGAGCTCAGGGATCTTCTCCTCAATGTCTTGGATTCAGGCTCCAGGGAAGCAGCAGACTTCCCAGGCTAAGGGGTTGGGGTGGCAGAGTGTTCCCTCAGTCCCCCTCAGGATGGAGTCTCCCACAACAAAAACTTTGCATTTTGTCTTAGGGACAGTGGGGGCGGAAGCTACACTTGAGCCTGTGTTGCCTGCAGGAGCTGGAAGCTTAGCAGGCTCTGCTGGGACTGCAAGGGGTTCATACCTATTGGAAAGCTCCAGCTGTGTGGGGGCCTTGGTGCGGCAGGCCTTGGGGCCCTTGACCACCTTGGTCCAACCCCTTGGCTGGACAGACTGGAAGGTCCCCGAGTCCTCCCTTGTCCTGGAAGGAGACCTTGGTCTACTCTCCACCTGCAGGGGGAGAAGGGCCTGGTAGTAGGAGTCTATCTCCTGCTCACCATCCCTGATGGCATGCAGTCTCTGGACTGTGGCCTGGAGCTCCTCCAGCTGGCACGCCAAAGACCCCAAAAGGGAGCAGACCTCTCAAGGGGAGGTGGCCATGCTCCCAGACCACAGAGCCTGAAAAAGTGTCAGGCAGCTCCTGCAGCTGAGAACCAGAGGCTCTGTCTGCATGGAGCCCAGAACCATGGGCTCCATCTGGGTGGAGGCCTCTGAAGAGCCAGAGGAGGGAGCTGTAGACCCCTCAGGTTGTGGTGCATGCCCATCCACATGATGCAACTGGTAGGCCAGCTGTGGCTGGGACTGCCTACCCTAGAGGGCTCACAGGCAGGGCTTTGGGCCCTCCTGCTCACCCTCCTGTGCAAACTCCCATGCTAACTCATGTGCCAGGCCCAGAAGCATGCCTGTTTGCATGTCCTGTTCTCGAGGCTCTGGTCACGCGGCTTCCTGGGGGGCTGGGTGAAGTAGGAGCCAGGGCAGGGCGATGCCTTCCTCAGCTCCACTCAGCTGCCTCACAGCTGGGCTATGTCCCTCCCACCATGGGCCCCACTTACATTCAGCGGTGCTGGGGGTCGGCGGGGTGCTCCACGGCCACTGGGGGCCACTGGGGGGGCCTTGCGGTGTGGGGGCATGATAGGCTTACACTCGTGCTTCTCACACCACTCCTGGGGCCAAACTGAGGCTTTTTCCCAGTTGGTGAGCCCTCTTAAACCCTGCGCATGCACAGTGGGCCCACCGCTGGCAACATGCTGCTCCCTGTCAAGGGGGGCCCTACCCAAGACTTTGGGGGACCTTGATCTATCAGAGAGGGACTGGTAAGTACCCTCTCCCCACTCTTCTCTCTCCCTTCTATCTCCCTGGGTGGCTGGGCCTAGTAGGAGCCGGGGCCTAGACCACTTAGGTGGTATGCAATAAGTATAACTGCTGTACTTGGGCCCATCACACTTTAGCCTATAATGATCATATTTCCTGAGAACTGTGCACAAGCAATCCTTAGTCCCAATAGAAGTGGCAAGCTGGCTTACTGTATAGTGTGGCATCTTTTAATATTGCCAGGAATTGCAATCCACTGACCACATTAACCACTGCACGTGAAGGAAGGATATGATGGGTATGACTGCTCATTTTATCTCTTGGCAATGCAGAAATCCTTGTTTCTCATCCATCACTCTGAAAACTTTGTTATTTGGTCACATGAAAGAAGCCAGCCTTTTTCTACTCATTCATTCTCTTTGGCTTTGCTATAGATGTTCTCTTTTTCTCTTCTTGGTGCCTTGAGTTCACTAGGACATACACTGGTGGCATGCAGCCTCTGTCTACAGCAGTCAATTAAGTGTGTTTTGCATCTTACCTCTTTTGCTTTTGTATCCTAGATTAGCCAGATAGTTTCTAGAAACAGAAAACTGAAAAGCAGCAACTGATGGACAACTTCTCCTGCTAGTTAGTGATGATCAAATAGCAATTTTTGCCTTCTCTGGTTCCACCTGATGATTTGATCTAGGTATCTCTCCCCATTTTTTTTTTTATGGTTGTGTCTAACTCAACTTAGGAAGTACAGGTTTTATGGACTCAGCATAATTGCTATTGGGTTTGAAAATTGGCTGTGGGAACAATTTATACTAGCATCTCCCCAGTGGGCAGAAAAGACCCTGATTTAGAGGTATTTTGGTCTGCACAGTTAGCCTTTAAAACTATAACAAAATTATGGCAAATGTTCTTTAAGAAAAACTAACATCCCATATTTTCATGAGGCTTTAGGGTGCTTGCAGACATAGTGCTACCCAATAGCTCTGTAATTTAAACTTGGCACATTCCCGCGTCAAGCCCCACGCATACCCAGAAGGGGCAGCACTTTACTTCAACCCAGCTCACCTGTCATCTCTAAAGACTGGGTATTTTAATGGGGCTTTTTTGTGCTTCTATATAATAGCTTATTGAATCAGCTTTAGCTAAAAGCACCAAAAAGTTCCGCTGAAGCACCCAATCTTTACAGACACTGTAGAGCCAGGTTGAAGTAATGTGCTGCTTCTTCCAGTAAAGCATGTTTTTTTTCTTAATGTCTGCAAGCAGCCTTAGATATTTTGATACCTTTTATTTAAAATTAATTGGAAGAAGATATTTTGGATATAATTATTAGGCAAGAATTTAGACCTTTGAGGAATATGTCAGATTATGAAATCCATTTTGTTTTATGAATGCCATTTATGATTGTAAACTTTATTTTGCATTGAACACCCATTTTGTAGTAAAGGCTTGACACCTTCTGGAATTACCATGACCCAGATTCTAGTCCTCTTCTAGGATAGCTAAGTGGCATTAATCTGGATTTTTGGCATCGGAGTCACTGAATGTGATTCTATTTTGATCCATGCAGCAGCTACAAGAACCAACTGTCTAATTTCATCAAAGTTCTGCTACAATATAATTCCATTCTGGGAAGTTCAGGATTCTGACTGAATCCTTAAAGAAAGAAAAAACAGAGAGGGGGGTAGTGATACCCATTTAGGACCTAAACCCTAGGTTTTAGGCAGTATCACCTGAAGAAGTTTGAACACTCTTCTCATTTCCCAGGAAAGTGCTATGTCATGGGTTAGGGAAGATTAAGGGCATGCTCCAGCACCCCTGTTGAAGCTGGTCCCACTGGATAAAAATGGATGCAAAAGGTATGGGCCAGTAAGAGAGGAAACAAGAGGGACCTGACTTCATAGACTGAAATGGATACTCAGGCTAGGGACAGATGTTACACGTGAACTGGTTTAAGTATCAGAAACTGGTTCAAACCTGTAACAGAACAGACATTCAGTGCACATAAACTGGTTTGAAAATGGCCAAACCAGTTTGAGATAAACCTGGTTGAATGTAGTATGAGATTTAACTGATCTGGCTCAAACCACTTTATGCAATGTCTGTCCCAGACCCCTTGCTTTTTTAGGTTAAATCAGACTCAGTGTCCCAGCATGCTCTCTCAGCTGGGTGGGGCTCTGCTCCAATGAGCTGGACTGGCCCTTTCCCTCTGTTCTCTAGCTGGAGCAGGGGCAGGGTGTGGTCAGGGGCAGGGTGTGGTCAGACACTGGCCTGCCATGGCCCCTTAGGCAAATTCCTCCCTCCATCCCCTCCCACCCCGCTTCCACTGGCAAACCCTGGGGACCACAGATGTGGTTTGCCAGCCCCAGCCACACCTCCATGACTTGCCTGCAGCCAGGCAGGGATGGAGTTAATTCCTTCCTTTGCTTCCTCTCTACCCCAGAACCCCTGGAGGTTTGGCTGCAGTATCTGCGGCTTGCCTGCAGCCAAGTAGGGATGCACCTGTGAGACCAGAGCTAAGACCTGCAGGACCAGACTGAGAGGTGGGCAGTGTTGGCAAAGACCAGGCAATCATCACACATGCTGGAGATGTAGTTAAGGGAAGTTACATTTAGCTTCACCAAAGAATGCAGAGAGCTACATTTACTTTATAAAGCAGAATGTGTAAAAGCTGAGATACCTAAACAAAGCATTTTGGAATGTCTGGCTGTAAGGATGCACTCTGCCCTCAGAATTAGTAAAACTAATTCTTGTCTTCCTGTTTTACATTTTATGTTAGACTAAGTTGTGTATGCTGTGTTTTACTGGGCTTTATCTTAGTTTAGGTGAAGATTTTTGATAGTTCCCTGTTTTATGCTTTGCAAATTGCTGTGTTCAATACATGCGTTCTTCAGAGAAAGGATTTTTTCCCCATCCCCACTCCTCAGTCTGGCAGCAGCTGCTCCACCCACCTCCGTCTGGTGGCTGGCATCCTGTGTGTTGTGCTAACTCCTGCTTGTGCATGGCCACGTCCCCTCTGCTCCAGCAGGGAGTGGTGTGAGCCTTGGAGGGAGTTTCTCTTCCCTCCCCTTTGGCAGTGGCTGGCAGGCATGCTTTAGTGGCCCCCAGCTTCTGGCTCGAGCCACTGCAGGCATGTGGCTGCATTTCCTGATTTAACAGAGAATGTTTGTCCAGTTATTCATCAGTTTATGCTGTGCAGCTTAGACTAACCTGCAAAGAGTGAATTAATTCAGGTTCAGGCTTTTTGAATGTCTGCCCCTAGCCTCAAAGAGGAGCCTTGGGTTCTTGTCCCTGTCTGCAGTGTTGTTTTGCATTTTTAACTAACTAGTCATTGGTTAAGTCATCTTCCCTCTTATAGAATTGTATCAAGTTGGGTTTTAATGTGACAGAAACGTATTTAGTTGTCCATTGAGAGAATGAGAGAGGTACAGAATGAGAAAGGTACATGGAAGCTTGAACAGAGTGCTCAAATACCTCCAACAAAGAGGTTGGATTCAGACATGCAGGCACATGTGGTTTGTGGTGCCACAAACCTCTTTGCAGCACCACAAACTGCACATTTTGCATGTTAATATGCACTGCTAATTTGCAGTGCCAGGGTAAAATTTGCACTGCTAATTTGAAGTAACACTGCTAATCTGTACTGCCAGGGTAAAATTTGCTACCAGCATTTCCTGGTAGCAACAAAAACCCCTGAACAGTGGTGCAAATCATGCCAAAGTGCCATGCGCTGGGACAAACCTGGAGACAGGGCTGCCTGCTTCCCCATCTCTGCATGCTGCAGAGCCCTTGTCCTGTGGCCCCAGCTACGCTCCTCCAGATACTCCCTGAATACTGCAGAGCTCCTGCACTGAGGCACATGGAGACAGAGAAGCAGCCAGCCCAGGGTTGCCTGCTCCCCCATCTCAAGGCAGACTGCACCCCAGCCAACCAGGAAGCAGCTGAATGGGGTGCAGGGTGTCTCAGCGTAGTGTCTCTGCACCACATGGAGACAGGGGAACAGGCAGTCCTGGGCTGACCGTAGGCCCAGGACTGCCTGCTTCCCCATCTCCATGTGCTGCTCCCTGGCTGGCTGGGGTACAGGGTTCCTCAGCACAGGCTGCCTGTGGTTAGCCCCACTCTGAGGCACCCTGTACCCCAGACAGCTCCCCCTGCAGAACATGGAGCAGTGGGACAATGAGTCTCACTGCAAAGTGCGTGGGCAAGGGCATGGGCAACTGGTGCTTTCTGAGTCTGGTTGGGGGGGGGCACCCACAGAAGCCAGCATCAGCAGTGGGGACAGGGCTGGTGAGCACCCACAGAAGCCGGTGTCGGTGGCAGGGTTGGTGAGCATCTGTAGAAGCTGCCAGCAGCTTCAGCGGTGTGGATGGGGCTGATGAGCACCCACAGAAGCCACCAGTGATGGTGGCAGTGGGGGAGGGACTGGTGAGGACCTGCAGAAGCTGCCGGTGGTGTTGGCGGCAGGGCACAGCCCTGTCAGGGGGACACATGCTCCTCCCCACCGTTCCCACCTTACCAGTCACTTTTGGGCAGGGGCATACAATGTGGGACAAAGTAGAGGCACAAATTTGTGCCTCTACTATTTGTGCTACAAACACACATGGATTATAATAGTTATCCTCAAAATGCTACATGGTAAATATGTTCATAGTATAAATTATTTCACCCTCGATTTAAGTGTGCAGTTCATGCAGAAGGTAGTGTTTGCTTGTTCTTGACCTCTGTATCACCTTGGGTACTTATCCTTTACTCTCAGTAGTGCTGATTAGGGTTTTGCTCCTTCTCTGGTCACCCGGTGGAGTAAGAATGCATTGTTAGGTGCCAGGAGAATAAGTTAAACATTTATGAGGGAGCCATGCGGATGTTCGGTGCACATATCTGCGATCAGTGCAATTTTTCTTTCTTTCATACAACACTTGTCATCAATCTTTTGCGAGCAGTAAGTGAAAATGGAAGCTGTCATCCATACCTTAGCATTTGCCTTAAACCCTACAGGCAGCAAATTTCAGCTCAGTTCTCTTAAGTACCAGGGCTTCCTGCTTTTCTTTTTTGATAACCAGAAGCTTTGCTTTATCAGTACCTGTCATATAGTCCAGCATACAGATTTGTTCGTTAGATTTTCCTTCCATCACTTTAAGGGACCAAACTACGATTACAAGTTTCTTTGAAAGAATGTCCTCCTCTCATGCCAGCTGTGTACAATACCTTCTAGCCACAGTGATTGTGAGAAAACTGCAGCACGATAGCAATTGCTAAAAACCGTAGTCAGAAAATAATTATCTGGAACATAAACTATAAAGCAAAGGAAAACAGATTTAAGGAAGAAAATGTAGGCCAGCTTTCTTGACTTGATTCTGCAGTTTTTCAAATCATGGGAGTTTTTCCTGAATAAGAAGTACGGGATCATGCTTTCTGTTTGTGTAGTCTGAGATGCATACATGATATTAAGCATTATATGTTTTACAGTGTCTAGGGACAATGAGGTACGTTAAGGACAGTTTCAGCCCCGATTTTTTTCTGTTGTAGCTCTGAATTTCCATGCCTTCTACAAGTTTCCATTAGCATTACTCACATGTATCTATCTGCCTGTCTCTCTGCTAGACTAATGTTAAAAAAAAGTCCACCTACTCTTTTTGAAAACTCTCCATTGGTATATTTGCTTCACAGACTGATATTCTGCATTGCCAAATGAATACATAATTACTTCCAAGGATTATTGGGAAAATAACTTTTCCATTTCAAATGATATAAAGTCTGATAAACACACAAGTGGGGAATTTAGAAAAAAAAGTTGATTTCTTTCATAGATTGTAGCAGCTCCAGAGAAGTCAAGACCTGATAAATCATAACAGCTGTTTTTAGCCAGCATGGTCTCTTGTGTCACAACCTACTTAGAAAGTTTTAGTTCATATATTGACTTGATAAACTGCGCTGGCTTCTCTGGAGCTGTTAAAATATATGTGGTCAGTACAGGTCACTAAGATGTGCACCAGGCTTACATGCTAATGATGCATTTTTATTTAATATTTGTAGCTGTAAAAAAAATCATTGGTAGGAACAAATTCAATTTATTTATAACAACAAGAAAGAAACCAAATAGGAGAAGACAAATGAATTCCTGGTCTTTAAATAATAGAAATATTGCACTAAATTCATAAAACAGATGAACAAAAAATAGATTTGGGATTAAATTGGCAATCCATCTAATCCAATATTCTGTCAAAGATGGGGAAGAAGTGGGTACAAAGAAGCCTGCAGCATACTATTATTAAATAACTTGTCCATAGGGAAGTTAGGGTGACCTGAAATTAATGCAGTATTTCATATGAGGGTGCACCATTGATTTATACAATGGAGTAATATTTGTGGTATTTTCCAGCTGCAATCTAATCTTTTGTTTTTGATTGCTACTCTACTTTACACTTGATTTTAACTGAGCTGTCTACTTTAATACCTCAAAATAACATTTTCAAAAGTATTTGAAACCAGTAAGATTTTCAAAAGTGCCAAGGCACCTAACTCTCAATGACATTATCACAACACTTATGGTTTCACCTGTTAGACTGTAAATCTGACTGCAAGGTTTAATGTTGCTTGTTTACAGACTCATGTAGACTGAATACTAATAATGGAGATAGAGTTTTTATTTTATTTTACTTATTTGTGCTGTGGCCTCTGGACCCAATTGCAATGAAGATTGCAGATCCATTTTGCCTGATTTAAAAACACAAAATCTCAACCCACAAAGTTTTGTGAAATTAAAACCACTGTTTACTCAAGGGGCTTAGTTATCTGGAACCCTTTCCCATGTTTATGCTTTGAAGACTAGGCCTTTTAAAATGTAGATAAACAAGCTTCACAAAACAAAATCTCACATTGTCTACATTCATTTCATTTCAAAACACATCCACATGGATGAACAAATTTCAGTGTTTTTTTTTTTTTTTACTAGAATAAATTGCTTTATATTTACATATTATTCTAGTTAAATTTCATTTGACTTCCTGCTCAATCCTCTGGTTTCTTTGGGATTGCTCACTAATGTTTCTGTGTGTTCATTATCTAAAAAGTTTCAATCATGTGAAATTTTCACCAACTTGCTCTCCACTTTCCTCTGAGTTGTTAATAAATACTGGTCTCACAGATAATGCCTTCCTCATATAGTACAAACACTATGGTAGGTGCCATGGTGCTCTGTAGTCATGGTTGTAAACTTTGTAATATTTGTACCATAATCAAGCTTTGGGTTTCTGCAGGGGTGGAATTCGCCTCTTTGGCTAATGTATGCTCCATTACTTAGCTTTTTATTTTAAAAATATAAAAGATGAAAGAAGATACAGAGATACCTTCCATAGTCCGCAAAAGCATCAATAATTCCAACAGGTATGACTTTACCCATTCATCTCAATAGCATGCTTACTCTGAAAACTATAGGGTGCATCTACACAAGATGCGTTTATGTGAATTAGCTTAATTTACTGTGCAATACAGGTGCACATCTACACATGCACGCCCTTACTGGACAGTAAAAATGGCTAACTGCGACTAAATTTAATACCTGCAAATGCAATGATCAAATTTAGGTGTGATTAGTTAATATGCAGTAACACATGTGTAGCAGCAACCTGGCACTAACTTTAGTGCCAGGTCAGCCCAGCCACTAGGGGGCCAGTCTGAGCTGAGCCCCAGGACTCCTGACTGGCCACCTCTATTGCTCCAGGGCTGGGCTGCTCCCTGATAGTCCTTAGTGTCAGGGTCTAAAAGCCTCCAGCCATTTTGTGCCTTGGGGTACACACACTAGGGAGCCAGTTCTGTGTCCAGGAACCTAGAAGGCTTTGTTTGCCCCTCTGGACAGGCTACAGGATGCCTCTGCCTGGCCTGTCTCCTCTGAAGAGCTGATGCTTGGCCATCGGTGAGTGTTACAGCTTGCTGCACCCTTGCATAACTCTGACAGGATTGCTGTCTGGCTGTCTGCTCCCTGCTGCTGCTCACACCCAGAAGTGTCTCTTTGCAGGTGCTGTGGTGAAGGGCATCTGCTGCATGGCTCCCAGTCTCTGGCCATGTCCCTCTGCTGAATGCTCCTGAGCACTGTCCAGGGCCAGCCACAGAGGGAAAGCCATGTGGGGGTCCAGAAAACTGGTGCAGGATGAGAATGTCATCCTCATCACCCTCCCCATCGAGCCTTGGCCCACTCATGTGTGTGCACCTATGCCGACTGCCTGGGCCCCCAACTGATCCTGGGAAGAAGTTGGTGACCTTGTGGCACTCTGGGGCTGTGCTGACATGCAGAGGCAGTTCACAAGGGCAGGCGCTTAAATCACCACATTTACGAGGCCCTGTCAGGTGTCATGAGTGAGTGAGGATACTCCCGGTCGGTGTGGCAGTGCTGCATTAAGGTCAAGGCCTTGCAGGCACAGTGGATGGCCATGATCAACCTGGCCAGGTGCCGGCCCACTGCACACTGTGGGCCATGGATACCAGGTGCAGCGGGATGCCGTCACCAACAGGGAGGCCCATGTTGAGCTGCCAGCCCTGGACATGTGCTAAGTCCCACACTGGAGTAGGGCCCTTCCAGTCCCTACACCTGCCCCTGTCCCCGGTTCTGGCCCCTGCCCCTGGCCCTGGGCCCTGCTCTCTGCCCCTGGCCACCTGCATTCCCCTGGCTGGCCTCAGGTTTTCCCTCCTACAGTATGTAGGGAGGTGGGACACAGTTCAGAACTTTATTCAGCAGCCCATGTCCTCACAGCTGGGCGGGCATAGGCTTCTCACATGCTTGTCACAGGAAGGCTTCAATGCCATCAGTGATGTCCTCTTCAGCATTGGGGGAACAGGGACATGTAGTGTTAGTACAGGTATCCTTCCAGGTGGTGGCGGATTTTTCAAGGCAGCCTGGACTTGCCCCCCATGCTGTCATAGATAAGGGTCATGAACCAGGAACACAGGTGTACCTGGGCACTAGAAGGATCATCATCAGCAGGGCATAGTGGTTTGGGCATGCCTCAGCCTGCACAAACAGCACACAGCAGGGGCATGAGCACATGCAGCAGGGGCCTGCTTGAGGTACAGTGGTGCTGTGGCAGGGGGCTGGCCCTGAGAGACCTCCCCAGAGAGGCCCCCAGTGGGAAGGGTGGGGGTCCAGCCAGCCCCTTGCCCCAGTTGTCCAGGAGTCCCATGCACTTCAAGCCCAGGTTCCATGGGCTGGGCAGCAGCACAGCAGAGTGATTGGCCTGCAGGGAGACAGGGGAGGAGCTGTAGCTGTGGTAGCATGTGCTGTCAGCAGCCTGGCCTGTCCTAGCCTGGGAGGAGGGCAGGGCACATTTGGGAAGCAGCTGCCTGGGCCTGGTCCTGCCCAGCCAGCTTACCATGGTTCCTGGGCACCCGTATGTGGCCAACCCCCGATCTGAGGCCGGGCAGCTCATGGCCCCTGGTGCACAGCATCTTATCTCTGAAATGTTGCAAACTCTCACAAAAGTCTTCTGTCTCTTGACTCTGCAGGGCCAACTGGACACGGGGGAGATCCCACCAGCCTCATCAAGGATGCAGGCTCTGGGTCACTGCCACCCACCACTGGAGCTGCCCAGATGCACTGGATGCACCAGCCATGCACCATGAACTGGACCATCCTGCTCCAGTGGCTGGTGGTAGTGGTGGAGTGGGAGGTGCAGAAGCAGGCCTGGTGGGTGGAGGATATCACCCAGGATGAGATGCAGGACTGGGCATGGCAGGACCACTGCACCCAAATGGAAGCCCTGGAGCAGGTGTGCCTAGAGCTGCTCCAAGAGGAAAGGAATGCTGACCACCAGGTCCTGGACACCTTCCATGGAGGGGCTCTGTTGGTTGAGGTGGGAGGGGGCTCTGTTTGTTGAGGGGGGAGTGGGGAGGGATGGGATGGGGTGGGGGTTGTGAGGGTAATGACTTTTTTTTTCCATATGTATGTCCTGAGAGTGGTGCTAGGGGTGAGCGCGGGGTAGCACGTGTGTGGGCAGTGGGGCAGCTGGACTGGGGTGGGGAGTGAAGGAGGAGGGGGTCAGTTTCAGTAGTCAGGTCCAGGTCCAGCAGTGCTTTACCTCTTGTTAGCCCATAAACTTCTTGAGGCAGGTAGAGCTCATCCATGTACATAAGGAAGCTTTGAGGCCAATTGGATTTGGCCGAGCGCTCTTCCCATGAGATGTCCAGGTAGCTGAAGTCTCCCATAACAACCATTCACTGAGAGTGTGCAGCCTAGGCCAGTTCTCTAGCAAATTGACTAAACCTCTTCATTTTCAGTTGTTTCTTTTCTCCCTTACCTATTCCTCATTTTTTTCAGTGGCAAAAAGAAAAAAAGAAAAATGCGCGTGAAGATAAAGAGTGGAGGAAAAAATGAAAACAGCCATTTTTATAGAAATTTGCCAAATTTTTTTTAAAAGATGAGAAGTCATTCTTTTCAATAACTGCAAATGACAATTATTTCCAATTTTTTGTCATTTTTTTGAGAAAACTCAGTTTACGTGACTTCTGCATGAGTTATGTTATTTGCTGCCTTCCACTGTAAGGAGCAGTTCATTTTATTACTGATCAAAATTATGTGGGATATATATAATTGCATAATACATAATCTGAAATTATTTTCTGAGTGGTGGTTCCATATTTGATCTTATGTTCTACTGAGATCCATATGGTCGCTATGATTGGGAAAAATTATTTGAGCCCGCATATAGACATTATGGGATGCATGAACTGATGGAGCCAAAATGAAGGCTCTATTTAGTTACTACTGTTCAGAATATTCATAGAGTACAGCTACCCACAGTTCAAGCTTAGTTTTTGCACAGGTAGGTTCAAGGTGCATTCAGCTTTTGTACTGATACTGAAAATTTTTAATATTTCCTCTTTTGTATTGCAGTGATGGCAAAAGTGGTTCACTTTTTCCTTCATGCCCTCTTCCTGATGTTTTTAACTTGCTTGTAGCAGCCGTGCTACTAACACAGAAGCAGAATTTGGCCTTTGAAATCGCACAGATGTTTCAAGTAGCAGTCGTGTGTGAGACAGCTTCATCATATTCCTTTTTGATACAATTATTCAAGCCATTAAAATGTTTTGCAGTATCATTATATTTCTGGTTCATCTTTCAAGCCATAATTTCAGTTTAGTTCCAAAGCAGCAGTATGGTAGCTGCAACAGGGTACACAATAAACATCTGAATTGAACTGATCAGAGCTTAAAATTCCTGCCTTTTGTATATCTTTAACTATTACTTGTAAACCTAGGAAACCATGCAGCTTCACAATGATAGTTAATGCTGATGAATAGTTAGTGAATGGCTTTGATGATTCACATGATAATGTTACTTTACAGTACGGACAATAGCTCCATTTAGAAGTGTTTCGAATGAGTTGGCTATGTTCAATCATATTTACAATGCAAGAGAGCTCTGCTTCTCTTTATATAACAATATTCATTCCAATGCAGTGAATTGGGAATTTTTGTGTTTTAAGTTTCTATTTTAATAGTGACCTTTTATATCTTACTGTAACAGGGCACCAACCAGGGACCCAGTTATAGTCTGGAATGCTTCCCCAGACCCAAACACGGAGGGGTATTTACCTGTGAGTACAAGGATCGTACCGCAATGGAGATAGACACTCCAGCAAAGTCCAGGATGAACTTGACTGCCTGCACTCCCAGCACGAGGAACGGGGGGTGGGGCATAGAACCCATGGAACTCTGAGGCCAGCTCTCATTGGCTCAGGAAGACTGGACTGGAAGCTAAAGCTGGGCCCACTGACAGGAAGATTCTCCAGAGAGGGGAGGCACGAGTGAGCTGTAGCTTGTGTGTGCCACACGGAAGCATGGGCATTAACCAGAGGAGCTGGTAAGGTAACTGGAAGGTCTCCACCAAATAGAAGGGGGAGCAAGTACCTTTGAGAAAGAGATGGCATAGGAATCCTTAGCTGGGGATGAAGGAGCGGTTGCCTCCAGTAAGTAAAGTTTACCCTGGGGTCCTCCCTAAAGGAAAAGAGGAGGAATGGGGGTGATGGGACTGGAAACCTCAAAAGAAAAAGAACTCTGTTTTAGATGGGTAGATTAGTAGAAGACCCCAAATGGACTTAATCTGATTTGAGGCTTGACTGAAATAGAGACTTGATTGAAAAAAAACTTGCAGGCCAGGGGGCTCTGAGCAAAAAGGGACCAGAACTAATTGATTAAGAGCCATTGGATTATTAAAAGGAACCTTGGGAATGGGAAGGTGTCATGGTGCAGGGTCCCCAGGGATGGCTGTGATCCCCCTAGGGCTTCGTGACTGTGTCAATTCTGCCCTGCAGGCACCTTTTTTTCTTTTCTGCAACATCTTGTTGGTATAAATAAATAAAAGGGATGCTGCCCATGAGTTTCTGCTTGGTCACAGTCCTGTTGGACCCCACTAAACCTGATGGGTTCTTGGATCCCTTGCTGGGTCCTGCTCTATGTTGGTTCTTCATGGAACACCCCAAACCTTATGGGCTAGATGCATGGCTCTAAAACCTCCTCTTTACCATGCCCCATGCCTCTCAGGTGGTATATTGATATGGTCTCCCTAATAAAGTCTGGGCCTCACTTGGCCTTCTGTGGTCACTGGGCTCTGCGGCCCCCATCGCTGCACCCCTCTGGCACTGTGCTCTCTGCAGCCTTGTCATGGTGCCCTCACTGGCGCTGGGCTCTCTATATCCCTGTCACTGTGCATCTTCTGACATCAAAGACTAGATGAGTAAGCATTGAGAGGAGTAACTGGAGAAGAAGGGATAGTAGCTGATCCAGTGTTAGCAAGAATGAGATTTTCACACTTAACCATACTACAAAAATGATATATTGTTGATAAAGGGTGTGCACCACAAATATAGCTGAAATGATTTAATGGCAAGTGTGGACAAGGAAAAGAAACTTGTTCACATCCTTTTAGAAATGATGGATAACCATTTAACCATGATGAACACAATTTGGCTTTGTCTATACTTTCAATTAATGTTTGGTGCCACACATGGATGACATGATTCATAAGCAAATGGCAATTTTAGTAACAGACATAAGGTGGCAGCTGTGAATATCAGCTTGTCTTCCACCCAATATTGGACTTTTGTTAGGTTCACCCAAAAAAGAGAAGACAGTTTACAAATACTAAAGGTTCAACAAGATCAAGTCATTGTGACTCTCCCTTTTTGGGCTACAATTCTACATTTCTTGCATAGCCTAATTTCCGCGGATGCAGGTGAAATCTTCTAAAACTGTGGGGGCCAACCTTTTCCACAAACATGCCACAAATTAGCCCTGCAACTTCTGTAAGTTCCACTCCAATTCCCTTCTCTTGCCCAATTTGCTGCTTTGCTTTCTGCTTCCTGCCTTGTGCTCTGTCCCCTATCTGATGCTCTGTGTTGTTTCCTGCCTTATCTGTTGCTGTGTTGCCTGTCCTTTTCCTAATCTGCCACATGCCACATGCAGAAGCTGTCCATGCCACTTCCAGCATATGTTTTCCAGGTTGGCCTCTCCTCTTTAAAAAAAAAGCGCTCTCATTTTTTATCTTATAGTCTAACAGAGTAGGCATAGTAAAGCCTCATTTTAAAATGAAACAGAAAAAGGATTATCACACAGCTGTGGTCAATATTGGAAATGTATTAGCCATCTAAGTCTCAATACTAGAAGTGTTGGAAAAAACAGACTTTTTATTAGTTAGTGACTTACGTAGTATTAAAGATAACTGTTAAGAAACATATGCTTTTGGGCAGCAGAAATGACATAGGGCTTCAGCTTCCAAGAAGCAATTTGTTAAAAGACTATACTGTAGTGGATAGCTAACTCCAGAGGACTCTGGTGTTCCATTTCTTTCTGCCGTTGGCTGCTTCTGTGACTGTGTATGAGTTTTGTTGAACCAAATACTCAACCTTCACAGTTCCAAAATAAAAAATGGGAAGAACAGAGCATCTTTTAAAAGGTGCGAAATACAATGTTAACCATATAGTATAATTGTTTCTTTTCCAAAAGAAAATATCCTAAAAATTACAGGTTTGTTTTTTTTTACCAGTTACTAGTAACCAAAGCTATTAACCTGGGTTCTTAGTGGTACCCTGTCCTGCCTGGCTTAGAATTTTTTGTCATGTAGTAACTCAAGTCAATTTCCAATTATGTACCATGATGTAAATCTTATAAGACACAATTTCCAGAACACAGTAGTATACTTTTTTAGGTAGTTCATCTTAAGGCCGCAAATGTGCTATTGCAGAGGCGGGCAATTATTTTGGGCAGAAGGCCGCTTACCCAGTTTTGGAAAGCTGTCGAGGGCCGCATGGGTAGCCCCGCCCCTTGACAGGTGCCCTGTCCCCTGGTCATCATCTTGGGACCAATGTCCCAATGTCTTGGGACCAATGTTTCAGGGCCAGCACCAGCTGGGCCCAGAGCAGGGAGCAGGCTGGCAGGGGTCCGTGGAGCCAGGCTGGGCTGCACCAGCAGGGAGAGGGAGGAGCTGGCCTGGCTCCATAGACCCCTGCCAGCTGGGACCCTGTACCCCTGCCGCCCTGTTCTGCGCCCCACTGGTGCTGGCCCTGGGACACTGTGTGGGCCCTGTATTCCGGCTCACTCCCAGTGCCCCCAGCTGGCATGGGGCCTAGGCTGGCTGTGGGGGTGGGTTACAAGCTGGTGCTGAGTGTGGAAAAAGCGGCCTCTCACCCGCCCTATGGCCAGCGCCCAGCACTGCACCTGCTTGCAGCCCACATGGGGCTGCCTGTGCCTGTTGAGGACAGCCCCGTGCAGGTCATATTTTACTCACCCCTGTGCTATTATGTAATTCATTGCCATGACTAAGGATAAATGATAAACATTTGTGTCTTAAAACAAAGGTTTAAGGACTCTTTCCCTATTTTAGCAGTTAAAATTGTGTTAGTTCCACTTCTGTTAACTGACAGTTAACTAGAGTTAAAATTTTAGTATTCAACTTTTCGATTTTAGTCTAGTCAGTGCTTAATGCTCCTCCACTAGCCATACAGAGGTATGACAGGTTGCAAAAAAAATCAGTGTCAGTGGACTTCCAGTTAGTTATGTCCTACTGAAGAGATACCAGGAGAAACTGTTAGAATCCCATCAGTAGCAGAAACCCTATCTACAGTAAGGTTTTAGCTTTGGATGAATCAATCCAATTTAGCTATACTGGTACAACCCTTGTACAGTGAAATTTTGACCAGCTTAGAATGAGTGGCAAAACTCTCACTGACTTCAAGAAGGCAGGTGTTCACCTCAGTGTAAACTGGTATATTAATGAGGTTTTCACTGGACAATCCAATGTAGCTGAATGCTGTTGTAGTCTGTGTGGATCCCTTTAAGAGTGTTATGTATAAGTTGTTATATTTGCCAGGAGAATGCAGGAGGGAACAGAAGATCAGTAGGCTAAAACGGCTCTCTGGATAAACATGTCTTATCATTTTATAAGTTTAACTCCTTGGTCTTTTGAGAATAACACATAGTCAAGCACTATTGCAGAGACAGCATAGGATATCATATCTCAAGATCTCATTCCTCCTAAACTCCAGTAGGAAAAGAGTGAGGAGAAAGAACCTGATGTATGACTCTGGCCAACATGCCACCTGGAGATGAGATGGAAATGCAGCTATCTTCTCCCTCAGTGTCACTAAGTCTCAAATATTGCACCAGTTGTCAAAATTGTGAGCTTATGGAACCTCAATTCCAAATTTCCTGGGTTCATAGATTCATAGATGTTAGGGTCGGAAGGGACCTCAATAGATCATCGAGTCCGACCCCCTGCATAGGCAGGAAAGAGTGCTGGGTCTAGATGACCCCAGCTAGATGCATATCCAACCTCCTCTTGAAGACCCCCGGGTAGGGGAGAGCACCACCTCCCTTGGGAGCCCATTCCTGACCTTGGTCACTCTAATTGTGAAGAAGTTCTTCTTAATGTCCAGTCTAAATCTGCTCTCTGCTAGCTTGTGGACATTATTTCTTGTTACCCCCGGGGGCGCCTTGGTGAATAAAACCTCACCAATTTCCTTCTGTGCCCCCGTGATGAACTTAAAGGCAGCCACAAGGTCGCCTCTCAACCTTCTCTTGTGGAGGCTGAAAAGGTCCAGGTTCTTTAGTCTCTCCTCATAGGGCTTGGCTTGCAGACCCTTAACGATACGAGTGGCCCTTCTCTGGACCCTCTCCAGGTTATCTGCATCCCTCTTGAAGTGCGGTGCCCAGAATTGCATGCACTACTCCAACTGCGGTCTGACCAGTGCCCGATAGAGGGGAAGTATCACCTCTTTGGATCTATTCATCATGCATCTGCTGATGCATGATAAAGTGCCATTAGCTTTTTTGATGGCTTTGTCACACTGCCGACTCATGTTCATCTCGGAGTCCACTAGGACTCCAAGATCCCTTTCCACTTCCGTGCCACCAAGCAGGTCATTTCCGAGGCAGTAGGTATGCTGGACATTTTTCCTCCCTAGGTGCAGCACTTTGCATTTCTCCTTGTTGAACTGCATTCTGTTGTTTTCTGCCCACTTGTGCAACCTGTCCAGGTCTGCTTGTAGCTGTTCCCTGCCCTCCGGCGTGTCCACTTCTCCCCACAGTTTTGTGTCATCTGCAAACTTGGACAGAGTACACTTCACTCCCTCATCCAAGTCGCTGATGAAGACATTAAAGAGTATCAGTCCAAGGACCGAACCCTGCGGGACCCCACTGCCCACACCCTTCCAGGTTGAGACCGATCCATCCACCTTGACTCTCTGGGTGTGACCCTCTAGCCAATTTGCCACCCACCGGACTGTGTAGTCATTTAAGTCACAGCCTCTTAACTTGTTCACCAGTATGGGGTGGGATACCATATCGAAGGCCTTCCTGAAGTCTAAGTATACGACATCCACCCCTCCTCCTGTGTCCAGGCATTTAGTAACCTGGTCATAAAAGTAGACTAGGATTAGTCAGGCATGATCTACCTGCTACGAACCCGTGCTGGTTTCCCCTCAGCATAATTTGTCCTGCCAGGCTCTCGCAAATGTGAGCCTTGATAATTTTTTCAAAGACTTTGCCAAGGATGGAGGTGAGACTGACTGGCCTATAGTTGCCTGGGTCCTCCTTCCTCCCCTTCTTGAAAATGGGGACCACACTGGCCCTTTTCCAGTCCTCCGGGACTTGGTCCGTGCACCACGAGTGTTCAAATATTCCCACCAGTGGCTGTGCAATGATGTCAGCCTGTGCCTTCAGTACCCTCGGAGGGATCTCATCCAGGCCTGCTGACTTAAAGGCATCCAGTTCCTCCAAGTGACTCTGCAGCATCTCAGGGTCTACACATGGTAGTCTGGCACCTTGCTGCTGCCTCTCTACGATCCCAGTGAGAGACTTGTCTTGCCCCTCTCTTAGGAGCACTGAGGCAAAGAACTCATTGAGGAGTTCAGCCTTGTCCCCCCTGTCCGTCACCAATTGCTTCTGCCCATTTAGTAGGGGTCCTATTCCTCCCTGGGCCTTCCTTTTACTCCCTATATATCTAAAAAACAATTTCTTGTCATCCTTTACTTGGGATGCCATCCTCTGCTCCATGGTAGCTTTGGTCCATCTAACTGCCTCCCTACAAGCATGAGCAGAGGAGGTATACTCCTTTTTGGTGATCTCTCCCTGTTTCCACTTTTTACGTGCCCCCCTTTTCGCCCGTAGGCTGCCCTGGATTTCTCTGGTCAGCCAAGGAAGCCTCCTGGCCCCTTTCCCTCTTTTTCCTCACATCGGGATCGTCTCCCTTTGTGCCTGAAGGATCATTTCCTTAAGGCACAGCCACCCTTCTTGGGCTTCCATCACTTCAAAACTCCTACTCTGCAATGCGTCCTTGACTAAACGCCTGAGTTCATTGAAATCAGCTTTCCTATAGTCTAGCACTTTCACCCGACTAGTTACCTTACCCACTCGACGTCTTATGAAGAATTCTATACGTCTTATGAAGAATTCTAAAAGGGTTCTGCTTTTTTGTCCTACTTAGATGTTCCAATATAGTTCTTTTAGTTAAAAAAAATATAAACTTGATTCTGAAAGCTCTTAATATTAATAATTTTATATTAATTAATCAATATGTTTAAATTATTTTGAGCTCCTTCCTTGCAATGCCTATATAATTGTGAAAATTTTTTATAATAATTATTTAATGTATTGTCTTATATAATACTAATAAAATAAGATCATTATAAGATTTGGAAAACATTTGATGTGTGTTTTTAACAGGTTTCATAAGCCACAGGGTTTACAACCATGTTAATTTTAAAAAATCTTAAAATCTATGCTTCACAGCCATGAAACCTGAGCTAATAATACACCCTAGGCAGGTGAACCTGAAAGAATGTAACAGCTGAAATTCTACAGTAAAAACTGCATGAGCCATTAGAGAGTTGTTACTGGAGATTAGTGTAACCTAACACTAAATGTGATGCATGCAGTAGATCACTACATGGCTTCATGTGTAGGGGTATGTGTATAGTTATTTAGTTGTGCTGTGAATATTTCACTGTTTACATTGAAGCACCACATTTCACAAATATGTACCGTGTTAGCTAAGTCTGAATCTCTTGTACTGCAATCCTGAAAACTGGAAGTGAGAAGGCCATCTTAAATTAACATGCCTATTTGCTGTATGTTGATATGAACTTAAATATCTGTGTGAGTTTCTCACCTGTTTCTGCTATCCTTTTGTTTGTCTGATATAAGCATGAGAATATGACGTAAGAGAGAATTACAGTTGTATGGCTGAAAGTAAACCTGCATCAAAGACTGTCTGAATGACAGCCTTAGGGGAGAGAATATGTATTTTTTCTCTTCTCATTTATACAAAAGGTTTTGGAGGAAAGCCCTCTTGGAAGCTGCTACTATTTATAAGTGCATGTAGGTGGTATTTTTGTGTTTGGGTGAGAATGAAAAGACTGCACTTGATCTCTGGATAATCTGGAGGAGTTGAGTTTATATTAACTTTTTCATATAAGCTCTTCTATATTTGGCACTCTTACCCAACACACAGTGCTGCATATATTAGCAACATTGTAAAAATATATGAGGGTTTTTTTCATTTGGAAATATTCTAGAGAACAGATATAACATAGCCACAACATTTGTTTTGTTGACTGATGATTTCTCTAGAAAAGGAGGAAGTGAATACTGCAGGTCAACTCTATGCGTGGAGTGAACCCAGTGCTGTCAATACAGCCAGTATATTAAGGACGTTTTTTTCCCCATGTTCTTGATTCTAATTTTTTTAGGTCTGCCAAATCCTTTGGCACCATTGACCACAATTTTTTGTTGATGTGATCCAAATCCTGATGTTCCACCTGTTTCTCATTAGGGGAATTTAGAGGGCAGTGTTGAGAACTTGCTCATCTTCTCTGAGCATTGTGTTGTGTGTGGCTTCTACTGAGTCAAGTGTGTGAGAAGCCTGTAGACTTTATTCTCATTCTTAATTGCTCCTTCTGCAGCAGTGAAGATGTGTACAGTTACAACCAAGCTTTTTGAGCCTGGCTCTTCTTCTAGAAGCCTGGTGTTGGGATTGGAGAATTATATGGTGATAGAAGGACACCCACAATCCCCTAATCTTTTAAACTGGCATGACAGTGGCTGTGATACTTAGTGTTTGTGTATATATGGCAAGGCATTCTCAGGAAAGGGTCTCATTTTTAGAACTTCTCTGTTTGTCTGAAAGGATTTGTTAAACTTAAGGACATTCTTAAGGTCCTTCTGGTTACCTGGGTCTCTTTCTGAAAAGAATGGTCTTCTAGAGCTATTTGAAGCTGGCGATAGTTGTGTACCCCCTTGTACCCACTAACCACTCCGCCAACAAACTCTCCAAAATCCCAGCTCCCTCCCCATCTTAGACTTACCTCTGGCTGCCCTCCTGAATGTTTGCTACCTAACCTGAGTCAGGTCTTCTTAATGCTTATCTGCACTCTCCCTTACACCAAATGAGGATTTAGTAGCGCAATTTACAATAATCTTTCATAGTAGAGAAAGTGAGTTTTCTTTGTCTAATTTTGGCTTGACTTGCAAACTGAAGAGTAGAATTTTTAATGCTCATAACTGGAGATTTTTCTAGGTATGTATATCTACAGTTTTTCAGGTTGTTTGTAAATGAAAATTCAGTTACTAACTTGTGTTTTCTTTCTTTCTGGTAAAATTTAAATGAGTTTTAATGTGGATTTAATATGTGTTCTGAAAGGATTCCATTCTGCTGCAGCATAATTAATGTCTTTTTTTTCCTAGCCATTAACATGGTTTCTTCTGAAATTAAAGTATAATATTTGATATACATTTTAGGCAGCATTTATTTGTCACGCATTGGTACTTTTCAAGAAATAACTGTCATAAAAATAATTTTTAGAGGTTTACTACTTATATGGTCCCTTAGTAAAGGAAATGTTCTTTACATGATTTATGAGCACATGTGTTTATAAGTGATTACTTTAGGTAGCAGAGCCATGTTTTTTGTAGTGTTTGCAACAGGAAAAAGGTAAGGCAGAAAATGGCTTTTGGACAGTAATTCCAAACCCCCTTCCATCATAACAAAAAAATGTTAGTTTTTTTTTAAATACTATTTTAAAGGGTTTACAAGGATTTGGTGTAGCTAGAGTAGTCTGTGCTTAGAGAAATTCATTTAGCTTCACAAATATGAAGCAAAATTCCAGCTTGTGTTAATATGGATTTATTAGTAGAGCACCAGACAGTAGGAACATTTTGACATAGAACATAAGACCATAAGAATTGCCATTTACTGGGTCAGACGACAGCCTTTGTCACGCAGTGGCAGAGAATGGGTGCTGAAAGAGAGAGTGAACTGGGTATGATCAGGGCTTTTTCCACTGTTCCTCCCTCACTTACAGCCTCCAGCATTAAAGGTCTAATTCAGAGGCTGAATCCCCAAATTTCATGCTCAATAGTCAGGACACTATACTGGTATTCCTATCCTGGTGTCACCTTAAGAGAGGAGGAACTTAATGAGAAAATGAGTGTGGTGTATACAAAATATTCCTGGTTAAAACTCTAAATGATGAAACCTTTTGTCCTTAGGTATGAGTGCATTGAAAGAGGCTGCATTTTTGCTCAGCTCTGTACCCTTCCTTTAATCAAAGATGAGAAATTCAGGTAGGTGAATAATGGGTTTGCATAATTTAAACAAGAAACTAATCCTTGAGTCTCTCATTTAAATTGCATGAAAACTGAAGACCCTGCAAGTGAGAGAGCACTGGGAAATAAGTCTGCAGGCTTGACATGAACTAGATCCATACGCAAAGTGAATAAAAACAATATAATTGTATTTCAAACTGTAAAGTTATGGATTGCCTGGCACAGTGCTAAGATTCTACTAGTCCTACTTATCCTTTGGATCCAAGAGTGGTTCCAGCTCTGGGAAAAAGTTGTAAGATGCACCTCCCCTACCCTAGAGGGCCAGACTCTGCTTACCTTTGTGGAGATGGACGGGGAGCAACATTCTGTTTCTTCTGTCTTGTGCTTCTTCTTTCATAACAATCCGTGCACAAGGTTGCGAGTGCTCATAAGGCCGTAAGTAAGCAGTTGTCATATGGAAACAGTCCCATGAGGTGCTGCAACAGCAGGGCCAGCTTTAGCAAATGCAGGGCCCTTTCTCTCTTTCATTTTTCCTTTTGTTTGCATTGACTCATTTCCGCTTGTGTTGAGACGTGACTTCAGTGCACAAACAAGAGAATTGCAAGGATTGGCTTTAGCACAAAGTAAATTAGCAGAATTTGTTCTGAAGCCTGCTAATCATTCCAAAATTAGTATTTCTCTTCAGAGTCTGTATTTGGAGACATTTTTGCATTGTTTGAAATTTTAACACAAAAAAATAAATTCTAACTGCCAATGTGTGGGGCCTTGTGTGAGGGCACATGCTTAAAGCTAGTTCTGGATAGTAGAGCTCATCCTCCCATTTTAGAAAGCAAAACTGTGGAGTGAAGTGGGACCCAGGATGTAGTCAGTATTATAGTACTGGTAGCTGGCTTAGTTTTATACTGCTTAGAAAAAAAAATGTAGGTTTTTTTGTTTGTTTCTTAATACAAGCTCTCAAATTGTAATGGACAGGCAAACACAGACATGTGATATAGAAAACCAATCTTCAGTGTTAATATTGTATATTCCATCACTAAAATTGTGCATTAAAATATTGGTTTTCCTTTGGTACTCCCTGCAGAAAACTCAGTAAGTCAGAAGAAAAGGTGGCATTTGAATATTCAGTGCCACAGTCTATTTAGTTAGGAAATAGGCCTTTAAATTTCTCAAGATCAGACTTTCTTACAGGAATTTCAGTACATAAAGATTTTCATGTAGCCATAGTACCTAAACATATATGTACATCTATGACAAGGGTCATCTAGTCCAAACCCTTGTAGCAGAGGCCCCTATCCCATTACTGACTGGCTGAGCAGCAAGGTGCATCCTGCAGAGAGGTGGGCTACAGAACCACTGATTAGGAATGAAGAGGCCCGGGCCCCACTAGGGAAGGGAAGCCTGTAGACTGAAAAGGGCAGAGCCAGGTAGAGCTCCAGGCTAAGGAGTCAGCCCTGCCTAGGCTGGACATGGAAAAGAAGTTTCCTGCAGAACTTGAGCAAGGAGAACCTGGGGACTGTGGGGAAGAAAGTCTTAAGTTAAAGAAGTTATATATGGGGTTTTTGGTGTCTCTGAGTGTGGTTGTTCAGCTGCAAGGCATGAGGTAGATTTAAGGGGAGTAGGAAGATCACTCTGTGTTTTGTTGATTTGGCTGACTGAGGCCCTGTGGACTGAGACTGAGCAGAAAACCCAACTGAGGGTAGAGGTGCTCTTCTTAGAGTTGGAGTTATAGCATATGCTATTTCTCAATAATACCAGACAGATGTTTATGTGGTCTCTCTTGAAAATTTCCAATGAAGGAGATTCCATGACTCCCCTGAGGAGCTTGTTCCATTGTCCTACTGATCTTACTGCATGTGCATATATATGTATATGTGTGCACATACTGTAAGGTAAGATAAGGGATAGAAGAATGTGTATGTTTGTGTACATACACTCTTCTCTTCCCATATAAATCTGGGAAAATATAGAGGCATCAAGAAATTAGACATTCCACTGTAATAGTCCATATGCATGCACTTTTTCCAGAGCTAAAAAACCTTTCAGGTTGACATCTTTGGCATCTTGTTCAAAATGCCTTATGTCTGCAGTGTTACTGCATGTAGTTGGTCATACTTGCTTTTGTTTTTAAATAATTCTCACACTTGGGGTCAGTAATGTTTCCAGCTCACAGGCATATACATCAATAGTGTGAGTGTTTTGTACATATTTTAAGGCACGTAGAACCTGCTCCTGGTTCAGTTGATATGTATAACAACATTTGGTTGGATTCAGTGGGAGAAGGATTTTGTCCAAAATATGTAATGGATATGGCAGAAGTCATGCATTACTCTAGCAATTCTATTGTCTAAATTAATAGTTATGTTAGGCATATGTCATATTGTAACTAGACTGAAATCAAACTAATCAAAAAGAGAAAATAGAATGGTTATGCTGGAAATAGGATTTTTTTTTTCTTTTAAAATAATGCAGGTGTTTAGAGGGAACTCACAATGAGGAACATGACAGCAAATTCATAATGTTGAATTTTAATTGTAAATCTTTGGAGAAATTAAAGTGTCCTGAATTTTTATACTAGTGATAACTGTTCCAGTTTAAGACTACAGATGAGAATCACAAGCATGGCACATCAATTCTAAAGGCTCATGTAGAGAATGAAAAGTATTTTAGTTGGTCCCTTGTAATTCATCATGATTTTCTTAGCTAGAGTTGAATAATAGTTCAAATGCTAGCAGTCTACATTTATAACTTTAGAATATTAGAAAAATCCTTGACACTTTTATTTTTGTCTAAGACTCCCTTTTGCTCTACAGAATTTCTTATCTTATTTGAAACTGATGAGTAAGTTTCTAATAAGTGTAACAAAAATGTGTCCTTTTTAAATATACCTGTAGTTATAAAAATTGGATTGTACTGTGAAAAAATTTGTGCTCTGATGCACAGAATAAATAACTGTATAATACAAAATTAAGTTCTCATATTGATTCCAGCAAGGGATTCTAATATTATAAACCATGCCATGCCCCTTTTGCATTGCCTACTTTAAACGATTGCTATTTCCAAAACACTATGGGTGTTTACACACATACTCCGTGAGGGGATGGGGGCATGCTTTAATTAGAGTTGGTCCGAGAGCTTTAATTGAAGTGTCCAGAGCATCTTGTTTATCAGTATCCTTGCACTTCAAAATGGTGAGGGGCTGCTTTATCCAAAGCTTGTTAAATGAGCTTTAGATAAAGTGCCCCCATTGCCATTTTGATAGGGATGCTGATACATGAGATGCAGAAGGCTGCTGGAGTGCGGTAATTCCCACTCTCTAGCAGCGTGGAAATTCCAGCATGTCAGAGCAGCCTCTGTGCTTGTGTATAGGCATCATATGGGAGCAATTGCTTGTGGAAGTCCTGGAGAATCACTGAAACAACTCTTCTCACTGGTGGAACCTGATCAGAAAAAATTTTGTTGGTTTGGTTTTTATTTCTGTAGCAGATCCTATCTTGGGTTGGAATTTTTAACAATGTTAAGAAAGCTCTTCCTAAAATTTATTTAAAGTTTTTATCCAAAAGTGTATTTTTTTTGTTTTTTTAAAAAAAACACAAAACTCAATGGAACTGGTTTAATCTCACTGGGCATCTTTACATGTGCTCTGGGATGGGAGGGGTGCTCCCAAGAACCTGTCGTATTAAAGCAGCCACAGCGTCCCATGTGTTCAGCATCCTGCACTTCAAAATGGTGGTGGGGTGCTTTAACTTAAGCTCATTCAATGAGCTTTAGTTAAAGAGCCCCCATCACCATTTTGAAGCACAAGGACACTGAATACTCAAGACACTGAGGTTGATAAAGCATACTAATTAGCACGCTCCAGCAAACTCAATGGATCAAGTCTGCTCCAACACTAATTAGCATGCATCAGAGCAGGCTTCGGGCACATGTATAGGTGCCTGCTGTGTTCTAATAAGAGCATGTGGTAGGGCTGTTTTCTAAAATTTACTTTTACCTTTAAATATTTCAGATTTGATTCAATTATTATCCAAACTTGTAGTTTAAGATCAGACTTTGGTTGTCTTTGGCAGTCCCCCAATATGAGGAGGGCAGTCTTTCAGTAAATAGGCAACCTTTTTGGAAAAGACTGAGAAGGCCAATTGAAGATCCATGTGTTTGAGTGCAGGCATAGGAAATAGTTCTGGCAAGGAGTGGGTTATGGTAATATCAGGTCACAACTTTTTGCCTTTATTTCTCATGCCTATCCAATTTCATAATGTGATGAATTTGCTCTATGTGGTCTATACCTGGTTGGATATCAGTGAGTTGGATGTATAGGACCTGTTTCAGCAGCTGGTTGTCAGACATCTTTAGGGCTTGTCTTGTCCAGTAGAGTGCTGCTGTATAAACATGACTTCAATGCTGGTAGAGGGAGAAGGAAGAGTGAACAGAGGGAAGAGCATCTTTGAAGACAGGCTCACTAACTTAGTAAGGAGGGCTTAGTAAGGAGGTTTGCTGGGAGATGGATACCAAAGCCCTGAGGTAACTGAGGAAGTGGGTTACCTGGAGGAAGCACAGCCAGGAGATGACAACAGGGGAGGCCTTCTCATTCTTCCTGAGAAAGTAGGGTAGTCAGCTAGTTACCTCAGGTGTCTGTACATAAATGCACAGAGCCTGGAAAACAAGCAGGAAGAATTGGAAGTCCTTGGACAGTTGTGCAACTATGACGTGAGTGGAATAACAGGGAGTTGGTGGGATGGCTTACATGACTGGAACACTGTCCTGGATATAAACTGTCCAGGAAGGACAGGCACGGGAGAAGAGGAGGAGGAGTTGCACTTTATGTAAAAGAGATGTATGATTGCTCAGAGCTCCAGTATGGAACTGGAGACAAGCCTGCTGAAAGTTTCTGGATTATGGTCAGAGGGGGGAGCAACAAGAGTGATGTCATGGAGTGTGTGTGTGCTACAGACCATCAGACCAGGAGGATGAGTTGGATGAGGTTTCTTCAAACAGGTAGCAGAAATTTCCAGATCACAGTCCCTGGTTCTCATGGGGGACTTCAATCACCCTGACATCTTCTGGGAGTGAAATACAGTAGTGTACAGGCAACCCAGGAAGTTTCTGGGAAGTGTTGGGGACAAGTGTTGGAGAAACCAACTAGGGGCTGTACTTTTCTTGACCTGCTGCTCACAAACAGGGAAGAATTGATGGGGAACATAGAAGTGGATAGCAAACTGCACAGGCCAAAGAGTTCACTGGCTGTAAGCAGGTCACGCAGCAAAAACAGGTTGTCTTGGATGGTTCTGCCTGGCATGCAGTAGCTCTGCTCAGGCCCAGTGATGGAGGTCATGACAGTGCAGAGGCAGGTGGCCAGTGCTTTGGCCAGAATCTTGTAGTCCATACAGAGCAGGGAGACTGGCCACCAGTTCTTAATGCAGCCAAGGTCTCCCTTCTTGGGCAGCAGCGTGAGCACTGTACAGCGACAATTGATCGGCAAGACCTTGTCAGCAAGACTCGCCTGGAAAACATGCAAGAGACAGGGACCGAGAAGAGGCCAGAAAGTCTTGTAGAACTCAGCAGGTAACCTGTCGAGGCCTGGGGCCTTGCCGGAAGTGAGGCCAGCTGTGGTGGCTGTCAGCTCCACCAGAGACAATTCCTGCTGAAGCTCGCTGGCCTCCAGGGCACAAAGGCGTGGGAGGCCTGCATGGAGTTCCCGTGTGGACTCAGGGCAGGACGGCTCAGCCACAAACAGGTCATGATAGAAGGCAACGGCGTGCTCACGTACCTCACCCAGGTCAGTGATTACCTGGCCCTCAGGGGTCTTGAGGTGATCTGAGACTTTGCTTGCTGCCTGCCATCGCTCCAGGCTGAAGAAGAAGTGGGTTGGGGCATCTGTTTCGGCCAGCTCTTGGCAGTGGGTGTGGATCCTCACTCCACGGGCTGCACTCTCTGCCAAGTCATGCAGGCATTTCCTATGGAACTGGAGGCTCTCGCGCAGCACCGCATCACTGCTGGCAGCCAGCAGGGCAGCCTCAAGCTCTACCACATCTTCCTCCAGCTCTGATATGGTGGCACAGTTCATTGTTGGCCAGCTGCGTGTACTGCTGGCAAAAAGCCTGGATTTGTACCTTGCCCACATCCCACCATAGCTTCCAGGAGGAGTAATTCAGTCTTGTGGCCTCCCAGCCCTGCCAAAAGTTGGCAAAGCAGTCCCAGAAGTAAGAGTCTTGAAGTAGGCTGATGTTGAAGCACCAATAGGGTGCTCATGTGCAGGTTCTCCCTGGCAGGCTCAATTCACAGCATGCCATGCCATGATCTGATAGGCCTGAGGGAATGATGTGACCACTGCGTAGGAGTGGCAGATGCTGCCTGGTAACATAAATGCAGTCAAGGCGGGCCATAGTAAGACCTCCGGCACTCATCCTGGCCCATGTGTACTGGCGGGTGTTGGGGTGCATGGCTCACCAGACATCAACAAGGCCTGCAGTCTTCAAGACAGACTGCAGCTTGTGGGCTGAGGGCAGGTGAGGCTCAGACCCCGTACGGTTGAGCGGGGTGTCAGTAGTACAATTAAAGTCCCCACCTACAAGGAGCAGGTCATCATTCTCACTAGCATCATGCAAAAAGGTGGCCAAGGTCTCAAAGAAAGTGACCCTTTCCTGGCCATCAGTAGGTGCATAAACATTGACGAGTAGCAGGTGGTGTTGTGGTAGGGTGACGTGGACAGCCAGCAGGGGTCCGGGGACAATCTCCTGTGCCACCGCCATGTCATGCTGTAGTTGTGACGATAGAAGAGTCGCAACTCCAGTGCTAAGGTTGGTGCTGTGACTTAAAAACAACTGGCCTTGCCAGGCAGCGTGCCAAGCCAACTGATAGAGCCTGTCGGAATGCGTCTCCTGGAGGAAGGTGACAGCCAGCCGCTTCTGGCACAGGAGCTCCAGGACAGCCTCCCGTTTCACTGAATCTCAACAGCCATTGATGTTAAAAGTACCAATGGTTGTGGCTGCCATGGGTGTGGGTATGGGAGAGGAAGAGTGAGGTAAGGTGTAAATAGAAGAACGAGCCCCGAGAGCAGAGCAAAAAGCAGAGACAGGTTAAAAAAAAAAAAAGGCCTATCATGCCCTACTGTACTCCAGGGACCCCGCCAGGTCCCATTCATCTCTCACCCGCTGCCTGAGCTTCTCCAGACGATAAGCCATCTGCTGAGTGCCTAGATCTTGTTGCATAAGTTTGGCCGCAGCTCTGGCAGCCTTGATAAAAACTTTAGGATCTGCGCACCATTGGGTGATGCACCCTGCTATGTTCTTCTGTCCCTTAGTCTGTTTCAAAAATGTCAGGAGCCCCCCATAGTTGGGACCGACCCAGGGGGGGGATCTGTCAACATGGGCTGAGCATTTTTGACAGACGCATGGTGAGGCTGCACCCGAGTTGGGAATTCAGCTTCTACACCCTCAATATCTCAACCCATCAACCTCCTCTGATCTTCCAGGTCAAGGTCTGACTCTTGAAGAGCAATCTCCACCTTCTTGGAGGAAGAGAGGCCATACTGCTCTTGAGGTAACTTGCGACACTCAGAAAGCTGGATCTCCATCTCACTAGCCTCCTCATCTAATTCAGTAGTTTGGGGTGTGACCAAGAGGTCAGCAGACTCCTCTGCTGCCCCCTGGGTCAGATCTCCAGAAGAGAGATATTGTGCGTAGGTCTTACTGCCACCCACCTCTGGAAGCAGGGAGACAGGTGAGGGGTCAGTGACCCCGGCCTTCTCCTCCCTCACCTCCAAGCTGCCATCATCCCTGGTCAGCAGGGTCATTGATATGACATCTGGAGCGGGGCCAGGCTGTCCAGCAAGGGCCCCCCCAGCACCAGCTGAGGAAGGTCTCAGCGTGGATGGGGAGTCCTAAGTGGTTCCTTTCAGTTCCATAGATTCATAGATGTTAGGGTAGGAAGGGACCTCAATAGATCATCGAGTCCGACCCCCTGCATAGGCAGGAAAGAGTGCTGGGTCTAGATGACCCCAGCTAGATGCATATCCAATCTTCTCTTGAAGACCCCCGGGTAGGGGAGAGCACCACCTCCCTTGGGAGCCCGTTCCAGACCTTGGCCACTCGAACTGTGAAGAAGTTCCTCCTAATGTCCAGTCTAAATCTGCTCTCTGCTAGCTTGTGGCCATTATTTCTTATTACCCCCGGGGGCACCTTGGTGAATAAGACCTCGCCAATTCCCTTCTGTGCCCCCGTGATGAACTTATAGGCAGCTACAAGGTTGCCTCTCAACCTTCTCTTGCGGAGGCTGAAAAGGTCCAGGTTCTTTAGTCTCTCCTCGTAGGGCTTGGCCTGCAAGCCCTTAACCATATGAATGGACCTTCTCTGGACCCTCTCCAGGTTATCCGCATCCCTCTTGAAGTGCAGTGCCCAGAACTGCACGCAGTACTCCAACTGCGGTCTGACCAGCGCCCGATAGAGGGGAAGTATCACCTTTTTGGATCTATTCATCATGCATCTGCTGATGCATGATAAAGTGCCATTAACTTTTCTGATGGCTTCATCACACTGCCGATTCATGTTCATCTTGGAGTCCACTAGGACTCCAAGATCCCTTTCTGCTTCTGTGCCACCAAGCAGGTCATTTCCTAGGCAGTAGGTATGCTGGACATTTTTCCTCCCTAGATGCAGCACTTTGCACTTCTCCTTGTTGAATTGCATTCTGTTGTTTTCTGCCCATTTGTCCAACCTGTCCAGGTCTGATTGTAATTGTTCCCTGCCCCTTGGCATGTCCACTTCTCCCCACAGTTTTGTGTCATCCACAATCTTGGACAGAATACACTTCACTCCCTCATCCAAGTCGCTGATGAAGACATTGAAGAGTATCGGTCCAAGGACTGAGCGCTGCAGGACCCCACTGCCTACACCCTTCCAGGTTGAAACCGATCCATCCACCACGACTCTCTGGGTGTGACCCTCCAGCCAATTCGCCACCCACCGGACTGTGTAGTCATCCAAGTCACAGCCTCTTAACTTGTTCACCAGTATGGGGTGGGATACCGTATCAAAGGCCTTCCTGAAGTCTAAGTATATGACATCCACCCCTACTCCTGCGTCCAGGCGTTTTGTAACCTGGTCATAAAAAGAGACCAGATTAGTCAGGCACGATCTGCCTGCTATGAACGCATGCTGGTTTCCCCTCAGCATAATTTGTCCTGCTGGGCTCTCGCAAATGTGAGCCTTGATAATTTTTTCAAAGACTTTACCAAGGATGGAGGTGAGACTGACTGGCCTATAGTTGCCCGGGTCCTCCTTTCTCCCCTTCTTGAAAATGGGGACCACATTGGCCCTTTTCCAGTCCTCCAGGACTTGGCCCATGCGCCACGAGCATTCAAATATTCCCGCCAGTGGTTGTGCAATGACGTCGGCCAGTGCCTTCAGTACCCTCAGATGGAGCTCATCCAGGCCTGCCAACTTAATGGCATCCAGTTCTTCCAAATGCCTCTGCACCATCTCAGGGTCTATGCATGGTAGTCTGGCATCCTGCTGCTGCCTCTCATTGCTACCAATTGGTTCTGCCCATTTAGTAGGGGTCCTATTCCTCCCTGAGTATTTCTTTTATTCCCTATATATCTAAAAAACAATTTCTTGTTATCCTTTACTTGGGATGCCATCCTCAGCTCCATGGTAGCTTTGGCCCGTCTAACTGCCTCCCTACAAGCGCGAGCAGAGGAGGTATACTTCTCTTTGGTAATCTCTCCCTTTTTCCACTTTTTATGTGCTCCCCTTTTGGCCTGTAGGCTGCCCTGGATTTCTCTAGTCAGCCAAGGAAGCCTCCTGGCCCCTTTCCCTTTTTATCCTCGCATCGGGATTGTCTCCCTTTGTGCCTGAAGGATCATCTCCTTAAGGCACAGCCACCCTTCTTGGGCTCCCATCACTTCAAAACTCCTACTCTGCAGTGTGTCCTTGACTAATCGCCTGAGTTCATTGAAATCAGCTTTCCTAAATTCTAGCACTTTCACCCTACTAGTTGCCTTACCCACTTGACATCTTATGAAGAATTCTATTATTAGGTGATCACTGTCCCCCAGATGGCCACCGATCTGTAGGTCCCCTACCATATCACTTTCTTCTTTTTGTTCTTCTTCTTTGTGGCAGGTGGCCCACCCTTCATAGAGGATGGGTCAGACTGCTTCTGGCCTGCCTCCCCAGGGCCATCCACCCCAAACAAGGTTGTGGTGGAGGGCAACTGGGAGGAGGCCTGAACCTCATCATCTGACAGGGCCTTGGTGCCACAATTTCTGACCACCCCAGCCACCTCAATCGGGGTGGTCAGGGTAGGCAGGGGGAAAGTGGAGGCATCAGCCTCTCCACCTTGTCATGTATCTGTACTGGTGGGGGTGGGCAGTATAGGTGGAATGAGCCAGGGGGAGGGTTCCCCTCCACTGGACGGCACTCTCACGCCAGAGACTCCAGCCCCCTCAGATACAACAGGGGTAGAAGGATGTCAGGAAATGCTCCCGACCTCACTGGGTGGGGCCTACATCCCAGAAGTGGATGCGCCATCCGTCAGTGCCTCTGTAGTCGCCGATGTTCTGGCTGATCTCCCCCGTGGGCATTGGGCTGCTAGGTGGGAAGAGCTCCCACACTGAAAACACATGATCTTCCCAAAGTAAAAATAGATCAGAAACCTCCACCCATTGAACATGAGGCTCAAGGACTGAGGCAGAGACTGTGTGCCCTCCCTGAGAAGCATGAAAACCTGCCTTCGAAAAGACAGGATGTGCCTCAGTCTGGGGTTCTTACTTCCTATTGTTAATCGGTGAAAGGGACTCATAAGAACCCCATAGGGCTCGAGTTCCTTGGCCAGCTCCTGATCAGTCACATGTGGGGACACATTAGAAATCACCACCCTCGCTGCTGGAGTGTCTAGGGGGGTGACAAAATAATGTGCGCCCGCAATGTCCAGGCCCTTTGTGCACACCCTGTTAACTAGGGTGGGATCGCTGAGGTAAATCATTGGGACCGTGTTAACACAACCTGCGTAACGTATGTTATGCTGTCCCAGGAGACTAGCAAGGGCATCGACGTAGACCTCGACCCCGATGTAGGGAGGGGTGTGAACCCTCAAGCCATGGGTAATGGGGAGGTTCTGAGAAACATCCTCATGCCAGCTGCTGGGTGTAGGAGCAGCCATTCCTGCTAGGACTGGGTTAATTTGAAGTTATAACTAATCAATAGAAAACAAAAAAAGTTTATACTGACTAAAAAGATAAGTGTCTGGGAAAGCGGCCACAAAACTCTAGATGGGAGGGGGAAAGGAGTGGAGGGGGAAAAAATGGTAGGGGGGAGGGGGTTGAAACAGCAAAAATAAAAGAAAACAAAGTGGGGGAAGAAGGCGTAATTAAGAGCACCCCTCGGAAGGCAAGCTAATGGAAAAGATAACTCCCCACAACAAGCATACAGAAAAGAAAGAAAGAAAGAAAGGAAAAGAGACAGTAAGAAAGAAGGCTCTAAAGAAACAACTCACAGACAAAGAAACCGGAAGTACAGGGAGGAGGGGAGAAAGAGGAGAGAAAAAGGGGGGGAAAAGCTGCAAAAATGCAAGAAAAGAATAAAAAAGCGAGATAAACAGAAGCTAGAGACCTTTAGACAGGTGGGAGTCAGAAAAGAAAAGAGATAGGAAGCCGGGGAGTCTTCTGCTCAGGATCACCCCACGTAGCTCCAAGCAAGCCTGGTCTGAAGCGTCCAAAGCAGAAGGAAGGTCTTTGACTTTTTAAACTACTTTATTTCAGGGAAGGTCAGGTACAGAAAGCAAAAAAACTATCAAACCCACCAAAGAGAAACCATTCCAGTACATTCAGAACATCACACCATGACAAACACCTTCGCAGTAGTACATGTCATGCCTAGCATGCCATATAGCCCTCTAGAATGAATAGTTCCACCCTTCCCTGTCCCATAGTACACGTGCAAAAACCTTCAGCATCTTACCCTGAGAAAAACAAAAGCAGCCTGGTGAGGGCCCAGGGCACGGCACAAGCCAGAAGCCACAGTCCCTCACCGCGCCCACCCAGTCGCCCAGACCGGTCAAGACATCAGAGCGCGTATTTGAGATGGCCATCCTCCACATGGCACAGCACTCCCTCTAGGGCCCAGAGTGCCTCAAAGGCGGGCACCCCCCGCTGGAACACAGCGTGCTCAAACTCCAGCAAGAGGTGTGCCCACACTAGGAGGCTGAAGAGCCGCAGGGCATCGTCTGAGCCGGTGCCAGCAAGCCGGTTGCGGTGGCTCTTGAGGACGGCCATCTTGGCCTGGCCCAGTAAGAAGTTGGCCAGGCAGATGGCACTCCGCTCGGCCGCCCGGTACAGGTAGGAGCACACATAGGTGGTCTCCGAGAGGCTCCTGCCCAACACCTGCAGCGGCGGCTTGAGAGTGGCAAAGAGCGGCCGCAGTTGGGGACAGTCTAAAAAGGCGTGAAAGAGATCCTCCTTCATGACCCCAGGGCTGAAAGGGCAGGCCATCGAGGCGACTGGGTCCAAGTGGGACACAAATGTGACAGTGGCTAGGATGCCGTGCAGCAACCGCCACTGCAGGTCACTAGTCTTCTATTGTATAAGCCGGTCAGCGGCTTATACAATGTGTGCCACGCTGGGTGGGCCGGTGGGGAAGCTGGTGGCCCCAGACACTGTCGTCATGGTGTATCAGGGCGGCCCGCCAACACCCGAGCGTGGCGGATGCAAACCACCCAGGCATACAAGCTTCTATGCGATAGAGAAGCAAAGGGACAACCCGTGTCACTATCGGGAGGCATGGGGAGCCGTAATAGAGTGCCCGGCCCACCGGCCAACTCTGCGGCCACAGCCGGGGTGAATGGCAGCGGAGGCAAAGCCTCGCTCGCGGCATCCATGGCCCGTGGGATCTGGTGTGCCCGGAGATGTTCGTCCAAGGCAGCTGCTGCCACCGGTGGAAGGGCGGTGCGGATGTCTCGCAGGAGATGACCCATGGTGCGGACGGAGTGCACACTCAGCCGTGCAGCCAGCGCCTTGGGCAAGAGCCAGGCTGACCGAGTGGGGTCAAGGAGATGGTACAGGAGGGGGACACGTGCCTGGATGAGGGTGGCTGTGAGGCTGGCAGAGGCCAGGCTCGGCACAGAGCCCCACAGGGCTGAGTTGTGCACCAGAGGCTCTCTCAGCAGCTGCAGGAAACACAGGGTCTGGGCTCGAGGCTGGAGGTGGAAGGCGGCCTGCCAGGCTCGTACCACGCTGTGATAAAAGGCCGGAAGCACCACCCATTTCAGGAGCGTGGGGGTCAGCAGAAAGAGCTCCCGGTCAAAGCCAAGGGCGCCGACCCTCTGCAGGAACCGGCACGCCAGTTGTTGCCATGGCAGCTGCTCCTCACTGTAAAGCAGTTGCTGAAGGGCTTGCAGGCAGAAGGCTGCCACCCTGCTTGCCAGGTCAACCAGACCCCGGCCCCCCTCAGTGACAGGTAGGTGAAGGACGGCCCACGGGAGCCAGTGGCGCCCATCCCAGAAGAAGTCTACCAGGATGCGCTGGAGTCTCTCAAGAAGATCCGGTGGGGGGTCGAGGATGGTGCACCAGTGCCACAAGGTTGCTGCTGCCAGGTTGTTGATGACGAGGACGCGCCCCCGGTAGGAAAGGCTGGGCAGGCGCCAGCGGCACAGCTGCAGGCGGGCCTCCACCCCCTCCTCGAGGCAGTCCCAGTTGCGCGCCATGAAGGTCAGTGGCCCCATGAACACGCCCAAGACCTTAAGACCTTTGCGGCACCAGATGAGACCCCCCAGCAAATCCAGGGGGGCGTGCCAGTCCATGCGCCAAGCAGAACAGTATCGCTCTTGGCCCATTTGATGCGGGTGGAGGAGGCGTGCTCATAGGCATGCTGGCAATCTGCCAGGGCCCGCACGTCTTCCTGGGTGTTGAGGAAGATGGTGACGTCATCTGCATATGCTGACAGCCGGAGAGGAGGGCCAGTGGATGGGCCTGTGGCCAATGGCAGGGCCACGCCACTGAGGCGGCACCGCAGCGCGTGCAGCAGCAGCTTGATGGCCAGGGCGTAGAGCATGCCCAACAGCGGACACCCCTGACAAATGCCCCTGCATGTGAGGAACGGAGCGTAAAGCACACCATTCACCTTGAGCAGGTTGGAAATGTCTTGGTACAAGACCTGGAGGGCCCCGGTGAAGAGGGGCGCAAATCCAAAGGCCTCCAGAGTGCGGAAGAGATAGGTGTGGCCCACCCGGTCGAAGGCCTTCTCCTGGTCCAGAGAGATGAGGCCAACGTCGAGGCCAAAGAATTCACTAGCTGTGAGTAGGTCATGCAGCAGGAACAGGTTGTCTTGAACGGTCCTGCCCAGCATGCAGTAGCTCTGCTCAGGCCCAGTGAGAGAGGCCATAACTGTGCAGAGGTGAGTGGCCAGTGCTTTGGCCAGAATCTTATAGTCCGCACACAGCAGGGAGACTGGCCGCCAGTTCTTAATGTTGCCAAGGTCTCCCTTCTTGGGCAGCAGGGTCAGCACCGCTTGGCGGCAACTGATCAGCAACATCTTGTCGGCGAGGCTCTCCTGGAAAACGCGCAGGAGGCTGGGGCCAAGGAGAGGCCAGAAGGTCTTGTAAAACTCAGCAGGCAACCCATCGAGGCCCGGGGCTTTGCCGGAGGTGATGCCAGCCGTGGCAGCTGCCAGTTCCTCCAGGGACAAGTCTCGCTAAAGCTCGCTGGCCTCCAGGGCATCAAGACGCGGTAAGCCTGCGTGGAGTTCGCGCATGGCCTCAGGGCATGACGGCTCAGTCGCAAACAGGTCACGATAGAAGGTGACGGCATGTTCGCGTATTTCGCCCAGCTCTGTAATTACCCGGCCCTCAGGAGTCTTGAGATGATCCAAGACTTTGCTCACTGCCCTCCGCCGCTCCAGGTTGAAAAAGAAGCGGGTCGGGGCGTCAGTTTCCACCAGCTCCTGGCAGCGGGTGCGGATCCTCTCACCATGGGCTGTGCTCTCTGCCAAGTCACGCAGGCATTTCCTGCAGAACCAGAGGCTCCCGCTCAGTGCTGCATTGCTGCCAGCGGCCAGCAGAGCAGCCTCGAGCTCTGCCACATCCTCCTCCAACTCGCGGATACGTCGGCGCGTCTCATTCGCGGCCAGCTGGGTGTAATGCTGGCAAAAGGCTCAGATCTGTACCTTGCCCATGTCCCACCACACCTTCCAGGAGGAGTGGCTCGGTCTCGCATCCTCCCACCTCCGCCAACAGTGGGCAAAGCAGTCCCGGAAATAGGAGTCCTGAAGCAAGCTGACATTGAAACACCAATAAGGTGCCCGTGCGCAGGCTCTCCCTGGCAGGCTCAGTTCACAGAAGGCTAGGCCATGATCTGACAGGCCTGAGGGAGCGATGCAGCTGCTGTGCAGGAGTGGCAGGTGGTGCCTGGTGACATAAAGGCAGTCGAGGCGAGCTATGGTGAGACCACCGGCACCCATCCTGGCCCAGGTGTACTGGTGCACATCAGGATGCAGGGCTCGCCAGACATCCACGAGGTCTGCCCCCTCCAGGGCAGATTGCAGCTTGCGAGTGGAGGGAGGTGGAGCTCAGGCCCTTTGCAGTCGAGCCGGGGGGCAGTGGTGCAGTTGAAATCCCCACTGAGGAGGAGCAGATCATCATCCTCACTAGCATCGCGCAGGAGGGCAGCCAAGGTCTCAAAGAAAATGACCCTCTCCTAGCCATCGGAGGTTGCGTAGACGTTGATGAGCAGCAGGCGGTGTTGTGTGAGGGTGACATGGACAGTCAGCAGGTGGCCGGGGACAACCTCCCACAGCACCGCCGTGTCAAGCTGCAGCTGCGGTGATAAGAGAGTCGCGACCCCAGCGCTGAAGTTGGTGCCATGGCTCAGGAACACCTGGCCTTGCCAGGCAGCCCGCCAGGCCACCTGGTTGAATCTATCAGAGTGTGTCTCTTGAAGGAAGGCAACGGCCAGCCTCTTCTGTCGCAGGAGCTCCAGGACGGCCTCGCGCTTCATGGAGTCTCGACAGCCGTTGATGTTAAAGGTGCCAATGGTTGTGGCTGCCATGGATGTGGGTGTGGGAGAGGAAGAGCAAAGCAAGGTACGGGTGGAAGAACGAGCACCCAAGAGCAGAGCAAGGCAATACAGACAGGTCAAGGAAGGCCTACCGTGCCCTAGTCTACTCGAGGGACCCGCCCAGGCCCCACTCAACTCTCACCCTCTGGGCAAGCTTCTCTAAATGGTAAGCCATCTGCTGGGTGCCCAGATCCTGCTGCATGAGCTTGGCTGCTGCCCTGGCAGCCTTGACAAACACCTTGGTGTCTGCGCACCACTGAGTGATGCGTCCCGCTACGTTCTTCTGCCCCTTAGTCAGCTTCAACAAGGATAGGAGCCCCCCATAGTCAGGAGGGACCCAGGGGGGCTCTGCCAGCTTGGTGTGGATGTTGCCTACGGAAGAGCGGCTAGGCTGCACCCCCGGCGGGAGCTCGCCTGCAACTGCAGCGTCGACACCCTTGATGTCTAGGCGCATCAGCCGCCTCTCATTGTCTGAGTCAAGGACCAGCTCCACGAGGGCATTCCCTGTCTTCTTGGGGGGGGGAGAGGCCATCCCACTCACGACGTCTCTTGCGAGACTCAGAGAGCTGGATCTCCATCTCGCTAACTTCCCCATCCAATCCGCTAGGCTGGGGCACGACCAAGGGGGTAGCAGGCTCTCCTGCCACCCCCGGGGCCAGGCCACCAGAAGAGAGGCATTCGCCACTATCCCCGCTGCTGCCTGACTCTAAAGGCTGGGGGACAGGTGGGGGGGACCCCCACAGCGCCCTCCCTCCCCGCCAAGTCTGCCCCATTGATGGCTACATGCAACGGGGCAGGTAGTATGGCAGCCGGAGTGGTGTCAGGCTCTCTAGTGGGGGGTCCCTCAGCACTGGTTGAGGAGGGTCCTGACAGGGATGAGATGTCCTGAGAGGCCCCCTTCATCCTCCTCTCTTTGTTCTTCTTCTTCTTGGTGGTGGTGGGCAGCTCCCCTTGTGCCAGGGATGGGCCAGACCACTCCTGGTCCGCCCCAACAGGGCCAGCCACCTCAGGCAACACCACATTAGCGGGTGGCTGGGAGAAGGCCCGAGCCACATCACCCGATGAGGCTCCAGCGCTGCAGTCCCCGGCCACCCCAGCCACTTCAGCTGAGGTAGGCAGGGGGCAAAGGGAGGCATCCGCCCCTCTACCCGGTGGGGCTCTCGCACTGAGGGCAGGGGGTGCTGCAGATGGGGGAGGTGACGGTGGGGCCTGGGTAGTAACACCAGCCCCTCCACTGGACGGTGGTTTCACACTGGAGACCCCAGTCCCCTGAGATGGAATAGGGGTGGAAGGAGGTTGGGAGGAAGAGCTCCCAGCCTTGCTGGGCCAGGCACATGCCCCAGAAGTTGACACGCTGTCGTTCGGCACTGCCGCAGGCGGCGATGGTCCGGCCGTCTTGCCCTGAGGGCACTGAGCAGGCAGGTGGGAAGAGCCACCACACTTGAAACACGTGGTCTCTCCCACAGACAAATAGATGATAAACCTCCGACCCTTGAGCGTGAGGCTCAGGGAGCGAGGTAGAGATTGGGGGCCCTCCTTGAGGAGCATGAAGACCTGCCTCCGGAAGGATAGGACGTACTTCAGCTGAGGGTCCCTGCTTCCCATCAGCAGTTGGCGAAAAGGACTCGTAGGAACTCCATAGGCCTCGAGTCCCCTGGCCAGCTCCCAGTCAGAAACGTGTGGTGGGACATTGGAGATCACCACCCTCACAGCCTGAGTCTCTAGGGGCGTGACAGGGTAGTGGATGCCCGCAATGTCCAGGCCCTTCGCACACACCCTGTCAACCAAGGCGGGCATGCTCAAGTAAATCATCGGGACCGTGTTCACACGACCCGCATAGCGGATGGTACGCCATCCTAGGAGCACAGCTAGAGCCTCTATGCAAACCTCGAGCCCCACATGAAGAGGGGTATGAACCCTCAGGCCATGAGTCAACGGGAGGTCCCGATCGACATCCTTATGCCAGCTGCCAGGTGTAGGAGCAGCCATTCCTCACTAGGACAGGGTTAATTGCAAAGCAAAACAACTAAGCGAACGAAAAGAAAACTTAAACACAGGCGCTCAAGGCCAAGCTCCCGGGAATGTGGCCAAAACAGAAAGTGAAGATAAGCAGCCGAAAGGGGGGGAGGGAATTGGGGGGTGAAAGAAAAGTATGTTAGCAACAAAAGGAAGATAAGGGAAAGTGTGGATCTCTCAGAATGGGGGAGGCAACCTGGTGACAGATGATGTGGCAAAGGCTAAACTACTCAATGCCTTTTTCACCTCAGTCTTCACAGGCAAGATCAGCTTCCAGGCTATTGCTCCTGGAAGCACAGTTTGGGGAGGAGGTGAGCAGCCAACAGCAGTGAAAGAATAGGTTAGGAGCTATTTGGAAAAGCTAGACATGTGCGAGTCCATGGGGCCGTATGCAATGCACCCAAAGGTGCTTAGGAAGTTGGCCAATGTGATTGCAGAACCACTAGCCATAATCATTGAAAACTTGTGGCAATTGGGAGATACCAGATGATTGAAAAGGGAAAATATAGTGTCCATCTTTAAGAAAGGGAAGAAGGAAGATCCAGGGAATTACTGACTGGTCAGCCTCACCTCAGTCCCTGGAAAGTTATGGAGTATATCCTCGAGGAATCCATTTCTACGCACTTGGAGAAGAAACAGGTGATTTAAGAACAGTCAGCATGGATTGACCAATGGCAAATCATGCCTGATCAACTGGATTGCTTTCTATGATGAGATGACTAGATCTGTGGATGTGAGGAGATCAGTGGATGTGATATACCTTGACTTTAGCAAGTCTTTTGATACCATCTCTCACATCATTCTGTTTTCCTTCCTTCCTTTCTTCAAGATCCTGCATTCAATCATCTCATGGTCACTGCTACCTAAGTTGCCGTCCACTTCTTCATCCCCCCCAAGGAAGTACAGGTTGGATGAATGGAGTGGAAGGTGGATAGGAAACTGGCTGGATCATCAGGCTCAAAGGGTAGTAGTAATCAATGTCTCAATATTTAGTTGTCAGCTGGTATCAAGTAGAGTCCTCCAGGGGTCAGTCCTGGGCCCAGCTGCGTTTAGTGTCTTCAGCAATGACCTGGAAGATGGGACGGAGTATGCCCTCAGCAAGTTGGCAGATGACACCATGCTGTGGGGAGATTAGGTATGCTGGAGGCTAGGGCTACAATTAAGGGAGGCCTTGACAAATTGGAGTATTGTCCTTATTGAACCTCATGAAATTTCTTTCAGTCCAAGTTCAAAGTCCTGCACTTAAGATGGGACAATCCTATTCACTGCTACAGTCTGGGGACTGTCTGGCTAAGCAACAGCTCTGCAGAAAAGGTTCTGGGGTTTACAGTGGCAAGTAAGCTAACTATGAGGCAACAGTATGCCCTTGTTATAAAGATGGCTAATGGCATACTGGGCTGCATTAGTAGGAGAGTTACCAACAAATCAAGGGAACTGATTATTCCCCTGTAACAAGCACTGGTGAGGCCACATCTGGGGTCCTGTGTGCAGTTTTGGGCCACTCACTACAGAAAGGATGTGGACAAATTGGAGAGAATCTAGTGGAGGGTAACACAAATGGTTAGGGAGCTTGGGCACATTACATTGAGGAGAAGATGAGGGAATTGGCTTATGTAGTCTGAAGAAGAGAAGACTGTGGGTGGATTTAATAGCAGCTTTCAGCTACCTGAGTGGTGGTTGCAAAGAGGATGGAGCTAGACTGTTCTCAGTGGTGGCAGATGACAGAACAAGGAGAAATGGTCAAGTTGCAGCATGGGAAGTTTAGGTTAGATATTAGGAAGAACTTTTTTCACTAGGAGGGTAGTAAAGTGCTGGAACAGGTTACCTAGAGAAGTGGTGGAATCTCCATCCTTGAAGGGTTTTAACACCTGGCTATACAAAGCTTTGGGTGGGATGATCTAGTTGGGGATGGCCCTACTTTGAGCAAGGGGTTGGACTATATGATCTCCTGAGGTCCTTTCCAACCCTAATTTTCTATGATTCTTTGATTCTATACTGTCAATGAGTAGAGACCTACCTTAATCACAATTGCATGGAGTTTGCAGAAATTGCAAAATTGGGAGCTTTCCTTGAAATCCATAGGAAAAAATACTTACTAAAAATAAAATGCTGGCTCCCCAGTGGGAAACAGCAGTCCTCTCAGCTGCTGTAGTCAACTGTGGGGAAGAGGGAAGGGGGACTTCTGGCTCAAATTCCTGCCTGCAAAATGGCTGCTGCCCCCCCCCCTCGCTGCTGATTGGCTGAGAGGGCTGCCTATTGTGTTGCCTCACCCATCTCCACCAATCACTGGTGGAGATGGGTGAGGACTGCATGATGGACAACCCTCTCAGCCAGTCAGTAGTGAAGGATGGGGCTGTATGATGTCTCCAGTCAGTGGAGGGCAGAGCACTTGGGGTCCTCTGCCAATCAGAGGTGTGGGAGTGGGGGACCATGATAAGCCCTTGAATATGGTGGCCAGTCCCACAATGAGCCCCTGAAATTGCCTGGCTGCCTCCTCAAGTTGGGTAGGTCCCTATCAATGAGTGCTTGAAATGTGTTTCTGGCAGACAAGCTTTGGGCATAAGGACTAAATTAATGCAATATCTTGCAATGATTAGCCTGTCATGTTAATATCAAGTGTGCTTTGAAAATAAAATAACCAGTCTTAGGGCAATTTTTCCAGTGCTGCATGTAGGAATATAATAGATACATTTTAAAATTGGTATATTCATCCCTTATTTCACAAATTTTGCTTTTTGTTTAGTCAGATTACCTTTGGATGGTTTTTCTGTAGAAATTTTGGATGTCAAGAAACTGAAAACTAATATCTTTATGCAGGGGTCCCATTGCATTAGGTAATTTTATGAAATGTCACAATTAAATTCTTATTGCAATTTATATACTTTTGGTCTTGCATTGATGACAGTAAATTGTATTGTATCTTACTTACAACTTTGATTGTTTTTATGCCTGTTAATAATATTTGTACTGGGGTTAAATCTTTTCCTTCATTTTTTAATTAATTGGCAGTCTCAAATTTCTGCTTATCAGATTGAATTTCACATAGAAACTTAGATGAACACCAGCAGAATTATGGGTAAGAATTGTACTGAATCTATAGTAAGGTAGAAAGAACAAGATTGTAAAATAGATTAGATTATTAGTTATATATAACAAGATAGACAATAAAAATCTCTTGAAAATCTTTAGTCATTTATATTCCACATTGCATTAAGGGAAAGAGTAATCATTGGTAGTTAGAACAGACTCTGTGAGTCAGAAGTCCTGGGTCAGTAATGGGGAATTTATTGTGCTAAGGCCATTTAGTACCATTTTATTCACAAAATATTCATAATGGTTTAGAAATAGATGTTGCCAAATGAGGCATATTAGCTTTTCTGCTTTACACATGTTGCCCATTGTCCTGACCATTGGTCTTGCGAGACACTGGGCATTCTGGGGTGCATCTCTGTAGGCAGGTAAACCCTGGCTTTTTCTGCTTATAGAGACATGCTGTGGGACCACACCAGAGTGAATTGGATACTCTGGTGCAGTCCTGGGGCTCGGAACCCAAATCAGTTGTTTGGCAGTTACAGCCTGGGACCACACCAGAGTATGTTGAATAGTTTGGTGCAGTACTCAGGACTGGGGCCACCAAAAGTTAAACACTCCAGACCAGTCTCCTGGGACTGCTCTGGAGTGTCAATGAATGGGAATGCGAATAGGAATGGGAATGGGGCTCCTGAAGCCCCAGGAATGCCTGCCTAGGGCAGCTGGGAAGCATGGACATCCTTTTTCACCCAGTGAGGTCATGAATTGCCTATGGTGCAGGAACTAAGGCTATATTATTTCTTTAACTTTTGGCTATTATTTGACTTCTTGAAGGTCTGGAGTGTAGAGCAGGGGTCTAAAGAGAGAGAGACTGAGGTAATACTCCCAACTTGGGGTTCAAATGTGACCCTTTTGTTTTACAGAGAGACAAGACTACAAGATGTCTATTAACAGAACATGTGCAGAATTGAAATAACTAAAATTCCTATTACCTAATGATTTCTCTGTTCAATTAACAATCCTTTGTTTGGAAAGCTAGGCAACCCTCAGGTAACTGGGGATCACAGGGTGCTTTTTCTGCAGCTTAATCTCCTCATTTATTTCAAATGGATCTGAATTTCCCAGCCTGAACTTTTAAATGATAACCCTTATATGAACATGCAAACCCAAGTTTAACTGTTGCTGTCTCCCCCTATCATAACTACTATACTACAGAACAAAGTAACAGGAACTAATCAACATATATATGCAACTGAGCTTGCAGAACCATTGCTCCTTATTTTTTATAATTTAAGATTATATATAATATAATTTTAAGATATATAATATAATATTATAGTATTACATAATATTACATTATATTATTATAAGGTAGTATATAATATAATATATATTATTATCTTATTATGTAAGGAAACGATCCTTCGGGCACAAAGCAAGACGATCCCTGAGCGAGGCAAAAGAGGGAAAGGGGCCAGGAGGCTTCCCTGGCTGACCAAAGAAATCCAGGGCAACCTAAGGGACAAAAGGGGAGCACATAAAAAGTGGAAAAAGGGAGAGATCACCAAAGATGAATATACCTCCTCTGCTCGTGATTGTAGGGAGGCAGTTAGACAGGCCAAAGCTGCCATGGAGCTCAGGATGGCAAACCAAGTAAAAGACAACAAGAAATTGTTTTTTAGATATATAGGAAGTAAAAGGAAGGTCCAGGGAGGAATGAGACCCCTGCTAAATGGGCAGAAGCAATTGGTGACGGACAGGGGGGACAAGGCTGAACTCCTCAATGAGTTATTTGCCTCAGTGTTCCTAAGTGAGGGGCACGACAAGTCTCTCACTGGAGTTGTAGAGAGGCAGCAGCAAGGCGCCAGACTTCCATGCGTAGACCCTGAGATGGTGCAGAGTCATTTGGAAGAACTGGATGCCTTTAAGTCAGCAGGCCCGGATGAGCTCCATCCGAGGGTGCTGAAGGCACTGGCCGACATCATTGCAGAGCCACTGGCAGGAATATTTGAAAGCTCGTGGCGCATGGGTCAGGTCCCGGAGGACTGGAAAAGGGCCAACGTGGTCCCCATTTTCAAAAAGGGGAGGAAGGAGGACCTGGGCAACTATAGGCCAGTCAGTCTCACCTCCATCCTTGGCAAAGTCTTTGAAAAAATTATCAAGGCTCACATTTGTGAGAGCCCGGCAGGATAAATTATGCTGAGGGGAAATCAGCACGGGTTCGTGGCAGGCAGATTGGGCCTGACCAAGTTAGTTTCTTTTTATGACCAGGTTACGAAACGCCTGGACACAGGAGGAGGGGTGGATGTCATATACTTAGACTTCAGGAAGGCCTTCGATACGGTATCCCACCCCATACTGGTGAACAAGTTAAGAGGCTGTGACTTGGATGACTACACAGTCCGGTGGATGGCGAATTGGCTGGAGGGTCGCACCCAGAGAGTCGTGGTGGATGGGTCGGTTTCGACCTGGAAGGGTATGGGCAGTGGGGTCCCGCAGGGCTCAGTCCTTGGACCAATACTCTTTAATGTCTTCATCAGTGACTTGGACAAGGGAGTGAAATGTACTCTCTCCAAGTTTGCAGATGACACAAAGCTATGGGGAGAGGTGGAGACGCCGGAGGGCAGGGAACAGCTGCAAGCAGATCTGGACAGGTTGGACAAGTGGGCAGAAAACAACAGGATGCAGTTCAACAAGGAGAAATGCAAAGTGCTGCACCTAGGGAGGAAGAATGTCCAGCACACCTACAGCCTAGGGAATGACCTGCTGGGTGGCACAGAAGTGGAAAGGGATCTTGGAGACCTAGTGGACTCCAAGATGAACATGAGTCGGCAGTGTGACGAAGCCATCAAAAAAGCCAATGGCACTTTATTGTGTATCAGCAGATGCATGACGAATAGGTCCAGGGAGGTGATACTTCCCCTCTATCGGGCGCTGGTCAGACCGCAGCTGGAGTACTGCGTGCAATTCTGGGCGCCACACTTCAAGAAGGATGCGGATAACCTGGAGAGGGTCCAGAGAAGGGCCACTCGTATGGTTAAGGGCCTGCAGACCAAGCCCTACGAGGAGAGACTAGAGAAACTGGATCTTTTCAGCCTCCACAAGAGAAGGTTGAGAGGCGACCTTGTGGCTGCCTATAAGTTCATCACGGGGGCACAGAAGGGAATTGGTGAGTATCTATTCACCAAGGTGCTCCCGGGGGTTACAAGAAACAATGGCCACAAGTTAGCAGAGAGCAGATTTAGATTGGACATTAGGAAGAACTTCTTCACAGTTCGAGTGGCCAAGGTCTGGAACGGGCTCCCAAGGGAGGTGGTGCTCTCCCCTACCCTGGGGGTCTTCAAGAGGAGGTTAGATGAGCATCTAGCTGGGGTCATCTAGACCCAGCACTCTTTCCTGCTTATGCAGGGGGTTGGACTCGATCTATTGAGGTCCCTTCCGACCCTAGCATCTATGAATCTATGAATCTATAAGATATATATTTAATCTTAAATTATAAATTTATAAGGAGCAACAGTTTTGCAAACTCATTTGCATAACTTTATTAGTATAACATTTATTGGGCAAAGGATTCAGTCTGCAGAGGTTACTTCCCTTGCTACAAGGTTGTCTTTATCAACCCAACCAAGCAGAGATTAGAAATGAAAAACTTTTTAACCAATGATAATTAACAGTGTTTGCAGACTTGGGATGTTTTGAACAATAGGTTTCAAAAGATAATGTAATTTTTTTAAGACTACGTGCATTGTAAAAATGTGTTACTTTTTTTTTTGTCCATGTGCCTGACTACTAGATGTGGTAGCCTTTTCTTCACAAGGAAATGAAAAAGAAAAGAAAAGGAAGGGCATCACCAGTGCCAGACTGAATTTCAGCATCTATCAATAATAAAAATGCTAAAAGCAACTGGAGTCTTGTCTTTGCTAGCCCCACTACTTGTGTTAAAACTGGTACCGCTGAAGCCCTGGTGAAATGTTTTAAATTTTTAACTCCCTAAGCTAGATGTGACCATTCTGAAGTTACTGAACCCTGTCCTTTCGTGGTGTCCTTTTGTCAACATCTCTTGTCTTAATTTTGAAACACATTTTTAATTGAGTATCTTGCTTTATTTCACCTGTTTCAGCTGTGTTATTATGACAAAATACATCCAACAATGCCGATAACTAGGAAGAGAGTTGGAAAGTTTTCCTGTGAAATAGCCTTTTCTTTCCTTCCAGAATATGGAACACGACTCTCAGAAAGCTGCTTCAGCATACTTCATTTACAGTCACTGTCTGTCATAGCAGAGATGTTTTCTGTGAGTTGTTATGTCAGCATCTTCTTTGTACTTTGCAAATCAATTCAGACTTCTTAGATGAAAGATACTTTAAAATGTTAAATTATTATTTATTATTAATATTAAGTTACATAAGCCAGTTTTCAGGTTGAATGGACTAAAACAATAATAAGATGGTTGTTATGAAACAGAGGTAGAGAAGAAAAGGAATAGATAGAATAAAATGTATATTTTGTTTCTTCCCCACATTTTATATGAGGTTATTTCAAGACCTACTGATGTTCCAGTTAAAAAAATCATGAAGTGCATGATGTAAAATTCCCCACAAAAGATGTCATTTTCAAAGTCCTACAAAGTACAGATTCTTGAATGCTGTCTACAAGGACCTTTTTAATTATTTACCCATACACAGTCTTAGTAGGACTGGCTTAGTTGAAACTTTTCTGTAGAAAATTGGGTTTTGACAATACATCTTTTTTCATGGAAATGATCTGTTTTCTATTGAAAATTTAATTTTCTTTCATTTTCTAATTTCATTTTTTATTGAAGCTGAATTCTTGGAAACAAAAACATTTTGATTTGGAAATTTCACTGTGAATTGAAATTTAGTTGGTTGCACCCACACTACATTTCTTTTGATGCATCATAGCTGTGGATTCCCATGATGTATAGTTAAGATAGTTGTCCATCAGGGAGATGTAGTTGAACCAGAGCCTAAGCCAGGGGTAATATTCCCTCTAAGCTGTGTGGCATGTGCAGCTGCACCTGGCAGCATGACATGAGCATGGCATGAGCATGCCTACACGGCTGCGCACGCCACACAGCTTAGGGGGAACTCTGGCCAGGGGACATATGAACTACTGGTGCCACAGTGGCAGAATTTCCAAACACAAATAGTTTTGATTTTTCAATAATTGAACTCTTCCTGAAAAATAAGAAGAACACTTTTTTAAAAAGCACCTCATATTTATATAGATCTCTCTGGTAAATGAAATCATGTATCCTAGCTGTACTTAGGAGAAGAATAAGAACAATTCAACATTGGCTATAAGGTTGAACTATTGCTGTATTTTGTAAAAAATAGGCCAGGTCATCAAGATGAGTTTTTCCAAATTGGAGCTAATAGAGAGGAGTGATTAATTTCCTGCTATTTATCCTTTGAGGGATTTATCCAAAAGATGAAGTGTGCTGAAGAACTCATGAAACAGTTAATTTGTAAACATCTGGAGGAAGAAGTAGTAATCTCTAGCCAACATGGGTTTGTTTAAAACAAATGGGGTGTGTCTACATGTGCATTTACTGAAGCTTAGATTTACTGCACAGTAAGCTACTGTGTAGTAAGCACTTTTGTCTAGGTGTCTACATGTGCTGGACTAGGCAGCAAATTTGCTGCCATGTCCCTGCAGCCCTGCAGTGCACCCTTGCAGCCACTGGGGGGAGCTCCAGGCTCTGGCTGCAGCTGCTAGCAGCCTGGTGGACCCTCTTTAAAAGGCAGCCCTGCTTTTTGCCCTCTGGGCAGCCAGTTCTTCTTCTCAGCTGGGTGGGAAACAGAGGCAGCACACGGGCAGCTTTGTCCGTGCCTACCCTGCCTCCCTGTGCTATGGCTGCCCCAGCCCCTGGTCCTGGCAGTGAGGAACAATATCCCTGGATCCTGCTGGCCACCTTGATCATGCTGATGGCCCACTGAACTGACCATCTCCTGGCCCATGGCCATTTCGCCCTGCCCTGCTTCCCCACAACCAGCTACCACCTGCCTGCCCACAGCGCACCCTCCCAGGGCTGCTGTTGCCTCACAGCTGCCACCACCAGGGATGCTGATGAGGGACTCCAAGAGGCCACTGCCAGGATTGCTGTCACCCTCCTGAGCCTCCAGCCCTGCTACCTCTGGGCCTGCCACACCAAACAGCACCTTGTCCAGAAGAACTATAGATTTCATAGACATTAGGGCTGGAAGGGACCTCAGAAGATCATTGAGTCCAGCTCCCTGCCCCAGGGGCAGGAAGTCAGCTGGGGTCATAGGATCTCAGCAAGAAAAACATCCAGGTTTCTCTTGAAGGCATTCAGAATAGGTGCTTGAACCACCTCCGGCAGCAGGCCATTCAAGACCTTGGGGGCTTGGACAGTAGCGAAGTTCTCCCTTATGTCCAGCCTGAAACAATGTTGCAGGAATTTATAACCATTCAACCTTGTAATCCCTTGGGGCACTCTGATGAACAAACATTCCCCCAGGTCCTGGTGAACACAAGTTATAAATTTATAGGTGTCCATCAGGTCGCCCCTGAGCCTGAGCTTTTCAAGGCTGAAAAGTCCCATGGCTCTCAGCCTCTTGTCATAAGGTCGGTTTTCCTGACCTTTGATCATGTGCGTGGCTCTCCTCTGCACTCTCTCAAGCTTCTCCACATCTTTTTTGAATTGTGGAGCCCAAAACTGGATGCAGCACTCCATTTGCAGCCTCACCAAGGCCAAGTACAACAGGAGAACGATGTCCCGGGATTTGCTTGAGAAGCATCTATGAATGCAAGCCAGTGTTTTGCTCGCTTTACTGGCTGCAGCATCACATTACAGGCTCATGTTCATCTTGTGGTCAATCCTGACCCCCAAGTTGCTTTCATCCGTAGTGCTAGTCAGCATAGCACTGCTGAGCCTATAGACATGCTGCAGGTTTGTCCTCCCAAGGTGGAGAACCTTGCATTTTTAGGTGTTAAGCACCATCAGGTTCTTGTCCGCCCATTTACTGAGCCTGTCAAGGTCAGCCTGGATTACTGCCCTGTCCTCAGGTGTGGATGCTTTACCCCAAAGTTTGGTATCATCAGCGAACTAGGCCAGTCTGCTTTTGACTCCCACCGGGAAAACAAGCAGTGGATGGACACTTTCTGGATCACCTGGGCCACCTTCAGCAACCTGCTCCACCAGCTATGGCCCCACCTGGAGTGCCAGGATGCTGGCATGTGTCTAGCCTTTCCTGCCAACACCCATCTGGCCCTGGTGCAGCTCATGTTGGCCACACCTGCCAGCCTCTGGTAGTAGGGTACCTGTTCACTATGGACAAGGTCACCACCTGGGGGGCCATCTTGGAGTTGTGTGGTGCCCTCCATGACATGCTGATGGACACTGTCCTCCATGTCCACCACCCTGAGGCAGTGGTGGCAGTGTTCTGTGCACTGGGGTTCCCCAAGTATATCAGGACCCTGGGGAAAGTTGTTCCATGTACCCATCAGTGGGGGCCTGGGCAGTGGGTGCAGGAGTCTCTAGCAGAACACCTCCTGTAGGACTCTCCACTCTAGCCAATGTGCCCTGCCACCCACAGACCCTCTACCCCTTGCCCAACCCCAGCACCACTCATGGGAGACATCTGCAAACAACTGTTTATTCACCTCACAGCACTCCTCTATCTTTCATCCAGGAGGAGGATCCAGGATCTGGAGGCGCTCCCACTCCAGGGCCAGGAGCTTGGCCCATAACACCTCCTCCCATGTCCCAGCCACCTGCGGAGGGTTCAGGATTGAGAGTATGGTCGGGGGTAGAAAGGCAAGAAAGATGTATTGACTTAACAAAAACACAACTACACGTAATAACAAGACAGACAGTGAGAGACTGACTTTGTGAAGGAACACCTTGAGAGGCTGGATACCTGCAAGTCAGCCAGCCCTGACAGTTTACACCCAAGGGTACTCAAGGAGCTGGCAAGCATCATAGCTCAGCCCCTGGTATGGATCTTCAAGAATTGGTGCTCTGGTGAAGTGCCCAAAGATTGGAAGAAGGCCAGTGTGGTGCTTATCTTCAATAAAGGAGGGAAGTGGATCCAGCAAACTACAGGCCCATCAGCCTGACCTCTATCCCAGGGAAGGTCTTAGAAAAGATTAGTAAAGAGGCCATTCTTAACAGACTGGCCGATGGCAACATCCTGAGGGATAGCTAGCATGGGTTTGTTGCAGGTAGGTCTTGCTTGACCAATCTTGATTTTTTCCTTTTACGACCAGGTGACCTATTGCCTGGACAAGGGAGAAGAGATTGATGTCATATAACTTGACTTCAAAAAAGCCTTTGATCTGGTATCCCATGATCACCTCTTAGCAAAACTGGCCAACTGTGGCCTCAGCTTCACCACAATCCACTGGCTGGGAAATTGGCTCTGTGGTCAGACCCAGAGGGTGGTGGTTGATGGAAGTCAATTGTTGAGGCATGCTATGACTAGTGGGGTCCCTCAGGGCTCTGTCCTTGGGCCTATACTATTCAACATCTTCATTAATGATGTGGACATTCGTGTCAGAAGCAGACTGGCCAAGTTTGCCGATGACACCAAACTTTGGGGTGAAGCATCCACACCTGAGGACAGGAGGGTGATTCAGGATGACCTTGACAGGCTCAGGAAATGGGTGGATGAGAGCCTGATGGTGTTTAACACTGAAAAATGCAAGGTTCTCCACCTTGGGACAGAAAACCTGCAGCATTCTTATGGGCTTGGCAGTGCTACGCTGGCTAGCACTATGGGCTAAAGGGACTTGGGGGTCATGATTGACCACAAGATGAACATGAGCCATCAATGTGATTCTGCAGCTAGTAAAGCAAGCAAAATGCTGGCTTGCAGCCATAGATGCTTCTCAAGCAAATCCCAGGACATCAGTTTAATCCCTTTAAATTTCCCTCCTGAGCCAGATGGGTTTTCTGTGGCAGTGTGTGATTTGCTGTCTCCTTGGCTTCCCAGCTGCTCCTCCTTTGTTTCTTTACTTTTTCCCTGGCCATGTCTCTCCCCCTGCCCCAGGCTTGAACAAGGGGCAGCTGGGTTTGCTGCAGCAGCCTTTGATTTTTTGTGGCCCCAGCTGATTCCCCTAATCAGCCATGGTGCAGTGTTCTTCCCGCCCAAGTTTGCCATCATTTTCCTTTTCCTTGGGTCCTCCCTTGGTAAGTTTCTCTTCTTTGTTTCATCCTTCGAGGTCTCATGACAGAGTGTTTCAGCCACCCTGTCACAGGAACAAAGTTCAAAGTTTATAACTTGCTGGGTCTTAGGGTATAGATTCTTATCAAATGGTCCTGATATAAACTGCTATGGAGTAACTACGGCCATGTGTAGATAAAATGAGAGGTGTGCGTGCGTGACACTTTAAAGCAGGCCAAGTGCTTTTGCAGGACTTTAATGGTGTATTGAACAATAATTCCAGTTGCTGTAGGAAATTCAGAGGTGTAATGTGCCTTAAATGACTTGGGGTGCAGCAACTCCTTTGAGGAGTTTCAAGTTTGCTGCCCATACAGCTGTGGAGCAAGGCACTGGGCTCTGTGCAGCTCCACGGTTCTGCAGGTAGTCCTGCAGGCAGCCTGACAGCAGCCCAGGAGAGCAGGCTCTGCCCAAGAAAAGTGGTGAGCCTGATCTCCCCCGCTCCCCTGGAGCCTGCCTGCTTGCCTGAGCTGTGCAGGGACCTGGTGCTTCCCTCCATGGCTGCGGTGCCCCCTGGGACCACCTGGGTGCCTGCAGGTGGGTGCTGCCTGGGGGAGGGGCTGCAGCTGCCATGGAGGGAAGCAGTCTCCCCCCACTATGCAGCCCAGGGACTGCTGGCAGCTCACCCTCCCCTCTTCGCTGGAGAGGCAGGTAAGTTAGTAGGGTGTGTGCATGACATAGGGGTTTAAGTCAGCCTTAAATTGAAGTAGTGTTTTTTTAAAACCAACCACTTCAATTTAGGCCCCCCCTATTTTGTCTACATATACCCTATTATGCAACACACCCTACAAATGTGACAAAAGTCACAACATTAGCCCAGCTTTATTCAGGGTTAAAGTTTCAGATTTAGGTACCTTATATCACTATGTGTAGCAAAACCCCCAGTTTTTTTTCCTTTTAAGTGCATTCCCTCCCCTTCCCCAACCATTTCTGACTTTCTCTCTGCCCTCTCTAGCCCTTATAAGTACTAGGTAAGCTAAGCTAAGTTCTTGTATACTATTATTGTAATAAGCCCCCCCTTTTATTTTTTTTATATATTGCAAATAGTGTTCTGTTATGTTTGTATTGATTTTTACTGTTTTACATTGTATTATATTGTATCCCTATCATTTGTGCATTGATTTTTACTGTTTCATATTAACATTGTACAATTTAGACCTGCAATGTGGGTTGGCATGAGTGATGTCAAGTATCCATTATGTGTGTCAGGTTCCCAACAAAAGATGAAGCAACCCACCATTGTGCTGAGGGGCTGTTCCGTTACTAAGCATGCTCTTACATGCTCAGTAAGAACACCTGGAACAGGACTGACATTGCCTGGACATACCCTTCTGTCACACCAAGGTCCTGCAGGAGGGCAGTGATCTCCTCAAGGCCCCCTTCCTGTGCCAACTTGGCCCAAAAGGGCACCCTCACTTCTCTCCTGTCACATCTTTGATGGAGATTAAATACATGGGAGGCTGCCTTACATCCTCTTGGACACAGGTTGCTGTAACATCTGCCCTGTGGACTCCTGGACCCCTTGTGGGTCCCACTCTGCAATGGGTGCTTCAGGGGCACCCTAGCCTTATGGGCTATGCATAGCTCTAACTACCCCTTAACCACACCCCAAGCCTCGCAGCTGGAATAGACGTTGTTCGGTCCAGGTCTACACCCCCTCTTTGGTGCTTGGGCTCTCTGCGGCCCTGTCTCTCTCTGCGCCCTCCCTCTGGCACTTCACAGTAATGCTGCCTTCTCTCTGGGGTCTTCTCAGTAATGCCACCCCCTTCTCTGGGGCTCCTCTGTAAAGTTGCCCTCTCTCTGGGCTGGGGCTTCTCAACTGCCCCTCTCTGGGGTTGGGGTCAGTGCACCCCAAATGCTGTGCACTTGCTGGCACTGGGGTTCCCACACTGCTGTGGGTCCCCTATGAGGCCTCCTCCAACCTCTAGTAGCCTCACCCAAACCACCAGTGACAAACAGCAACACAAACACAAGCCCCTTGGATATAACATAAACTGAAGCCATTCGGCTATAAGCATGTTCAAGCCTACCGGGGATTCTTCATCTCACAGCAGTGTCAGACGCTGCTCCTGCATCAGGCTTCTCCTCTCTTCTATGACAGAGAGCTCCTTCCTGCTTGTTTGCTGACAGAGAGCTGCCTCTGACCTCAGCCCCTAGGGTTTATAAGGGAGCCAGGCCCTGCCCCTTACAGTCAGCTGACCGCTGGCAGGTGTGATCTCTTGCTAGTTCCAGTTGCCTTGGCAACCAACAGCTGGGCTCCTTATTCCCTGCTAGGGCTCTTCCCTAGCAGTTTTCTCTTTTTAGGAGCAGGGCACCTAAGTGCTGTGCGACACATCCCCATAGGAGATCAGAGGTAGTCTGCCCCATAAAAAGAGGTAATGAAGACTGACTCTTTGGGATGCCCTCTCCATCTGGACCAGCACAATGCCACACCACCTATCCACCCAGAGGCCCTGCTGATGTCCCCCCTCTAGACAACACCTGCTGGACAAAGACCCCTTTCCAGCCCGGATCACACCCACCCTCTCTTCAACCAAGGACTTGGACTCTGTTTCTCTTCCCTACCTGGACTCCAACCCTTCCACTGAGTCTTGTTCTTCTGCTGCCATTGTGAGTGCTTGTGTGTGTGTGGGTGAACCAATAACTTCATGGGCCTGTGTAGTGTGTTGTCTGTTTAATAAACCTGTTATTTTGAAACCCTGAGTTGGGTTTTTGTCTGTTTCCTGACTGTTTCCTCCTTCCCGCCACTTATCTGGCCCCCAATCTCTCAGCTGTCTGCCTCAGTTTCCAACCCCAAGGTCCCAGTTGTCTGCCTCAGTTTCCAGCCCCAAACTCCCAGGTTTCTGCCTCTCTCTTTCTTGGCTGTCTCGTCCTTGCCACTAGGCTTTTTTGCTTGCACTAGTGACCTCAAGTAACCCTGGGGCCACTTGATGTTAAGTAACCCCAAACCTCAGCTCCTCAGCCCAGCTTCTCTCTAGTATACTGGTTCTAATCCTGGTTCCAGCACCTTTCACTCCTTATACTTTCTCTCTCCTTAATCTTCCCCCAGGTACCCCAAACACACACATACATATCGTACTATTAATGTTAGGAACTCACCTGTGTGTATGTGTAGGTGAGTGGTTTGTGTGTGAACTGGTGAATATATATATGTCATTGTGTGTGTGATATACGAATTAGTAATATGTGTATTGGGTGTGCAGGTATTGACAATTGATTTTTGTCTAACTTGTGGTGTGTTTAGTGTGTAGGTGCTTGAACTGGTGATAGGTATGCATTGCCTAGGCTGGTAATTTTGGATGTGTATGTGCCTGAGTCGGTAGTATGTGTGTGTGTGCACCTGGTGGAGGTGTATGCATCTAGAGTGTGTGCATGCACCTAATTGATTTTTGTGCATGTATGTGCAATTGTACACCACACCCTCCTGTCTAACAGTGCGATATTGAGATCCTGACTATTGGCCTGACCCCACAGGGCAACATAGGAACATGTACGTGTAATGGTTACACCATAGTAGCTTATGTGAGGACAGAAACCCCCCATCCTTTTTAAAGTACTTAGTTGTTACCTACATCCATAGCCTTAGGGAATAATATTATAAAATTGTTTCAAAAACACTATGAGATCATCATCTGAAAAGGGTTTAAAAGTATTAATGGTTTTTTAGTTATGAACTACAGGGTGTGTTATTGGCTTCAAATGAAATGAAGAGTTGAAATTTTTACTTTGTTTTGAATGTATTTTAATTATTTTTATATTATCTCTTAAATTACTCAGCATGTAAGCATACAGTTCTTTATAGCTACCATGGGTATCATGACAGATTATGAGGTAGCAGTGTAAAACTCACAAACTGAAGAAAGCAGACTAAAATAAGTCAGTATAAAATTATCATTTGAGGACAGAGTTGACTCACTGGTAAGTTACAACTCACTGTAGTTATGAGTTTTAAGAGCTGTTTGACTCTTCAAAAATTTACTGAGCTAATAATTATGAATCACACTCATGCCATTAAACTCTTTGGGTCTAATCTTGCAAACATGTATGAGTTCAACCACTGAAGTCAGTGGGACACTTGTACATACATAAACATACATGTGTATAAGTGAAACAAATATATAAATGTGCCACAGTGCAAGTAGGGGCAGGTGAGTGGAACACCAGCTCTGAGCAAAAATTTAGAGGGATTACCAGAATAGTAGGCCCTAGGAAGCCTGCACAGAGGCTGCCAACTGCTGCAAAGGTTAGTGAGGGTGGAGAGGACACCATTCTGGTGCCCCCTCTAAGTCCATGCCTGGTACTGGTGCCACGCTCACTCCCCCTGCCTGGCCATCCCCCTTCCAGTTACGTCACTGTGCCTAGGGCACTAACATTCCTAGTTACACCTGTGTAAATGTGTGAAATATTGAGGTCATTTCAGCGAGATTGCTCATGGAATGAGAGGGATGGAAGTTTGGTGGGATCTAGCCCAATATGTTTTAGTTTACGTTGATCTTGAGATAACGATAAAAACTTTTAAACTGAGATGAATAATAATAAGAAAACTCTACCTTTCTTCTGACGCTTTTAGTTTTAAATCTCAAACACTGTACAATTCTCTGGTCTACTGTGGGTGGGACTACACAAGATGCTTCTGTGAAGTAGTAATGAGTAATACTTCATACTTTTGGTAGCTACAGGGTTTTTTCAAGTGGGTTTTTTTTTTTTTTGTATTTATGAAACTGGTTTACTACCATTGGGTCTTTCCCTTGCTTAATTCATATATTTTTTTTAACTGGTTGTAGTAGTTAGACACATGGTTGGTTGCTTACAGAACTGGCCAAGATTTTCCTCCCTGTTGCTAATTTCATGTTGTGAAAATATATTCTTTCTTCTTCATATATATTTAAAAGGAATAAATATATTATTTTATACATTTTATTTTTGCATTCCATACTAATTATTGTCATTTCAAAACATCATGTTTGTTAAAAACAAAAACAGAACTGCTTGTGTGTGGTATATATCAAACTATACAAGCACTAAATTATGTTTTCAGTATATTAGATAACAGCAAGATTTATCGCTGTACATAAATATGAGACATTGATATGTCATCACACTCTGCCTTTGGAAGGCTAATTTGTTGAAAATAAAAAAAAATCGAAGACACCGTTAGTTATGCTACTTTCACTGCTTGAATTTATTGTAAACATTAAATCACTAGAAAGAACTGATTAGCATTCATGAGAAGAGTTGATTTGGAATTGGATTGACCACGTGGGTCCACCTGGATCTCTGTGCTTAATTCATATAATGAAATTGCCCCGTTATCTTGCCCATTACATTAGGTCTAGAAGAGTTTCATTTAATCACCTCCATCAATCTTCCACCTGCCAGATAATGTTTTTTTGTTTTTACCAACCTTTGGTTAAGTTGTCAGTCAATATTACTCAAACCTCCAACAACCATTACAATTCCATTTCCCTTCAGAATGAGGTATCAATGACTGTAAACTTTCTGTGGTGCACAGCATATACAAATGAAGCAGCAATAACTGCATTGTGAATAGCCTACGGAGAAAGAGACATGACTATACCTGCCTCCTACAGGTACTGCTGCTATGTCACAAGGATTTCATAACTGGAGACTTCAGCTGCAGATGTGATTAGTGGTTAATTAAGCTCAGGATAGTAATATTTAAATCCTTACTTAAATCTACACATGCATTAGATCCATGTAAACTACTCATGAGTAAATGCTCTGGGGCAGGCATCCGCACATACAGGGAAGCGGGAACAGATTTGCTGCTAATGGCAGCAAACTGCTTCCACTTCCTGGGCCTATGCAAAGGGCCCCTGCTACCACCAGGAGGAGCTCTAGGCTCCCTCTGGGTGCTATCTTAGGGTATGGCAAGGAGCACCAGACCAGGAGACAGTTATCTCCTGGCCAGGGCTGGAACACTGCACCCTGCCTCCTGGGGGGGTGAGGGAGGGAGTCTGCCTGCTGCCAGGGTGGGAACAATTTCCCTCTGCCCAAGTAATGGGGACCTCCTAGCCCCAGCTTGGGGGGTAGAGGGCTTGGAAAGAGCTGCAGGCATGGGGTAGGCCTCAGCCTCCTTCCCCATTCAGCCACTGGGGTAGGTAGCAGCTAGTTCACTGCTAGCTTCCCCACTGGTGGATTGGTGCAGGGAGCTGTGACCTACTCATGCCTGCAGCTCTTTCCAAGCCCTGTGCCTTGATCATCCAGTTGGGGCACGGAGTTGGGATCTTCCCCTGACTGAGACAGTTTCCAGCCCCTGCTCCATGAAGACAGGATAGAGGCTGGGGTCCCTGTTCCCTACTCAGCTCTGTGACTGCAGATCTGGGTGGGGAACAGACTCCCCAGCCCCTACCAGCAGGGAGCTCCCAGTATCAGCTCTGTGACCATGGGGCCAGCACTGAGAGATCCTTATCTCACAGCCAATGTGCTGCAGTTAGGTTGCTCAGGTTGGGAGATCCTTATCCCCCAACCCAAACACCATGATTGCAGAGTTTGGGCTGGTAGATAAGGATCTCCCACCTCCCTGCTTCCCGATCACAATCTCAGAACCAGGGGCTTGGAGTTCCCTGCTTCCAGGGAAGGGGGACATAGTCCCCACCTGGGCTCTAGTGGTAGAGCCTGCCCTGGCAGCAGGCAGCTCTTGGGGCAAAGAAGCACTCTCCTGCCCCATGGTGGCTGGCTAACTGAGAGCAGATTTGCTCCCAGTCAAGCATCTACATAAGCACTACTGCACCATTAGTAATTGCATGTAAGTTTACTGCTTGCATTTGCAGGTGGGGAATTTACTTGTGATTACTGAGTTTTACTGTGTAGTAAGCATGTGCAGTAAACTATGCTACTACACAGGAAAACGTCTTATGTAGACACACCAACTGACAAGTTCCTTTATTTTTTTGAAGAGGAATTCTGCCTTTCAACTATAGGTATTCATAGATTCATAGATTCATAGATGCCAGTTGTCAAAATTGTGAGCTTATGGAACCTCAATTCCAAATTTCCTGGGTTCACAGATTCATAGATGTTAGGGTCGGAAGAGACCTCAATAGATCATCGAGTCCGACCCCCTGCATAGGCAGGAAAGAGTGCTGGGTCTAGATGACCCCAGCTAGATGCATATCCAACCTCCTCTTGAAGACTCCCAGGGTAGGGGAGAGCACCACCTTCCTTGGGAGCCCATTCCTGACCTTGGCCACTCTAACTGTGAAGAAGTTCTTCTTAATGTCCAGTCTAAATCTGCTCTCTGCTAGCTTGTGGACATTATTTCTTGTAACCCTCGGGGGTGCCTTGGTGAATAAAACCTCACCAATTCCCTTCTGTGCCCCCGTGATGAACTTATAGGCAGCCACAAGGTTGCCTCTCAACCTTCTCTTGCGGAGGCTAAAAAGGTCCAGGTTCTCTAGTCTCTCCTCGTAGGGCTTGGTCTGCAAGCCCTTAACCATATGAGTGGCACTTCTCTGGACCCTCTCCAGGTTATCCACATCTCTCCTGAAGTGCAGTGCCCAGAACTGCACGCAGTATTCTAACTGTGGTCTGACCAGCGCCCGATAGAGGGGAAGTATCACCTCCCTGGATCTATTCGTCATGCATCTGCTGATGCACGATAAGTGCTGTTAGCTTTTCTGATGGCTTCGTCACACTGCCGACTCATGTTCATCTTGGAGTCCACTAGGACTCCAAGATCCCTTTCCACTTCCATGCCATCAGGCAGGTCATTTCCTAGGCAGTAGGTATGCTGGACATTTTTCCTCCCTAGGTGCAGCACTTTGCACTTCTCCTTGTTGAATTGCATTCTGTTGTTTTCTGCCCATTTGTCCAACCTGTCCAGGTCTGCTTGTAGCTGTTCCCTGCCCTCCGGCATGTCCACATCTCCCCACAGTTTTGTGTCATCCACAAACTTGGACAGAGTTCACTTCACTCCCTCTTCCAAGTCGCTGATGAAGACATTGAAGAGTATCTGTCCAAGGACCGAGCCCTGCGGGACCCCACTGCCTACACCCTTCCAGGTCGAAACCGACCCATCCACCACGACTCTCTGGGTGCGACCCTCCAGCCAATTCGCCACCCACCGGACTGTGTAGTCATCCTAGTCACAGCCTCTTAACTTGTTCAGCAGTATGGGGTGGGATACCGTATTGAAGGCCTTCCTGAAGTCTAAGTATATGACATCCACCCCTACTCCTGCGTCCAGGCGTTTTGTAACCTGGTCATAAAAAGAGACCAGATTAGTCAGGCACGATCTGCTTGCTATGAACGCGTGCTGGTTTCACCTCAGCATAATTTGTCCTGCCGGGCTCTCGCAAATGTGAGTCTTGATAATTTTTTCAAAGACTTTGCCAAGGATGGAGGTGAGACTGACTGGCCTATTGTTGCCCGGGTCCTCCTTTCTCCCCTTCTTGAAAATGGGGACCACATTGGCCCTTTTCCAGTCCTCCAGGACTTGGCCCATGCGCCACGAGCGTTCAAATATTCCCACCAGTGGCTGTGCAATGACGTCGGCCAGTGCCTTCAGTACCCTCAAATGGAGCTCATCCAGGCCTGCCAACTTAAAGGCATCCAGTTCTTCCAAGTGACTCTGCACCATCTCAGGGTCTACGCATGGTAGTCTGGCATCCTGCTGCTGCCTCTCTACAGTCCCAGTGACAGACTTGTCTTGCCCCTCTCTTAGGAACACTGAGGCAAAGTACTCATTGAGGAGTTCAGCCTTGTCCCCCGTGTCCGTCACCAATTGCTTCTGCCCATTTAGTAGGGGTCCTATTCCTCCCTGGGTATTTCTTTTACTCCCTATATATCTAAAAAACAATTTCTTGTTATCCTTTACTTGGGATGCCATCCTCAGCTCCATGGTAGCTTTGGCCCATCTAACTGCCTCCCTACAAGCGCGAGCAGAGGAGGTATACTCCTCTTTGGTAATCTCTCCCTTTTTCCACTTTTTATGTGCTCTCCTTTTGGCCTGTAGGCTGCCCTGGATTTCTCTAGTCAGCCAAGGAAGCCTCCTGGCCCCTTTCCCTTTTTTTTCCTCGCATCGGGATTGTCTCCCTCTGTGCCTGAAGGATCATTTCCTTAAGGCACAGCCGCCCTTCTTGGGCTCCCATCTCTTCAAAACTCCTACTCTGTAGTGCGTCCTTGACTAATCACCTGAGTTCACTGAAATCAGCTTTCCTAAAGTCTAGCACTTTCACCCTACTAGTTACCTTACCCACTTGACGTCTTATGAAGAATTCCATTATTTGGTGATCACTGTCCCCCAGATGACCACCGATCTGTAGGTCCCCTACCATATCATCCCCTGTTGCCAATACCAGGTCCAGTAAGGCGTTCCCCCCAGTGGGACCTTGTACCTCCTGTGTCAGGTGGAGGTCCTGTACACAGGATAGGAACCTGTGTGAACAGTGGGACTTTGCTGTCTGAATCTCCCAGCAGATGTCTGGTAGGTAGGATGGTTATTAGATTTTTGCAGGTCAAGGAAATCTTAATTTCATTATGTTAATTGGCTAGACTATAGACTAACTTCAGTTGGTATTTTGCTTAAGTAAAGGTTGCAGGATTGGGCTTTATGTTCTATGGCAGGAGGATTAGTACTGTGTAGGTTAGGCAAAGTCAGCATTTTTTGTTTATTCAGTGTTTTTGTTTAATTCTCCTATTTTCTTGTGTTGGTTGCAGGGGATTTATCACATTTAAACCTTCAGATCTTTGAGGGTCCCCTCTAGGCAATGGACTTCTACAGTTAGATATTGCTGTGGCCCTGGACAGGAGAGCTTTTTAACGAGCTTCACTTTAATGACTTTGATACTCCTAACTATGCCTTCATCAGAAAACACATTTCAGGATCATGTGGGGATTTTCTGTTTTGGTGGGGTGTGGATAAATCCTCTTGCATGGTGTTTTAATCCACAAAAGTCTCCTAATATGCCAGGAAAAAGGAAGCAGATGTATTCTTTCATTGGGTTTTGAATTATGTGAAAATTACATCAATGGTTGGTAATGGACATAGGTCAAATGGTATACTTTTAACATCTAATAGGGTGCATCTACATGTGCACTTTACTGTGCATTGGACTAATTTAATGCTCAGTAAATTGTCACCATCTACATGTGCACCACAATTAGTGCACAGTAGATTCATTTACTCCAGTGTAGAACAGTCCCATCCGACACAGGTACTATCCTATGCCACAATAAATGACTGCACTTAATCACACATATAAACAGTGACATCGGCTGCCTGTACACACCACAGGGGTGTAATTTGGTTTAGTTCTCCCTAAATTGAAATGGTGGGTTTAAAAAAAGAATGCTTCAAGTTAGGGAGAATTAAAATGAGCTAAACCTCTGTGGTATGTACACAATGGTGGGGGCCTCATCCTTACCTGCCCCTTCAGTGGTGGGACAGGGGGGAGTAGGGGCTGTGAGCTGACGGCAGGCTGAGCAGTCCCTGAACTGTGCGTAGGCCCCCCAGGTGGCACCCACTTGCTGGCACCCAGCCTGGGAGGCCCCGGGGGACATCACAACTGTGGAGGGAAGCACTGGCCCCCTCTGCAGCCACAGAGGGAAGCACTGGGCCCCTGTACAGCTCAGGCAGGCAGGCTCCAGGGAGGAAAAAAAAAGAAAAGATCAAACTTGCTTGGTTTTTTTTTTCTTTAGTGGAGCCTTCCTGCATGAGCTGCCACTGGGTCCCACAGTCCTGGAGCTGCGTGGGGCCTGCCAAGCCCTGAGCACGTTGGCTTCCAGAACCCCATGCACTGTTGCACTTTGTTAGGTGGCAATCTGAAACACCTCAGAGGTATTTTATCTTACTACAAACCAAAGTCATTTAAAGTGGAATACACCACAACGTCATTAAAACAATGCAAAAGAGCATTTAAGCTATTTTAAAGACCAATTTTCTGGTGTGTACAAAGGCCCATTGGGATTAGTTTACTCTGGCTTAAATTGAGCCAGAATATATTCAGTCACATTAACTGCACATATAGACACACCCACAGTGCAGCCACTCTACTATACACTAGCTTCAAGGGAATAAAGATAAACCTTAGTCTGTAAAGCTGAAACTTCCACATCTAGCAAACTGTCCTTATTTTTTTTCAGACCTTTATGCCAGCATCTCTTTAGAGATAGCCATCTGTTAAATCCTTAATCTTTTCTAGTACTGGGGTGTGTGTGTGTATTTTTTCAATAACATTTAAGTTTGTGTTTCAGCTGGTATTGTACCAACAAATATGAGGAAGCTACATCTTGAAGACATGTTACTCCTACTAAGACAGCATTTTTAGTATACATATTGCAGATGAAACACTCTGGTAAATGTTGTATTTAATCATAAGCCAATGTCCAATCAGATATTAACCCATACAAGACATCTAAAGCACTGATGTTGTGTTGCTTACATCAAATATATGTTTTATCCTGTGACATTATAAAAATATAATTAAATATAATTACACACAGTGTATTATATATGTTTTCAGTTCACATCACCATTGTTAAAGCTAATTTACTAAAATTTGGTTCCTTTTCATCAGTAATGCATAGAAGTCTTGGAAACTGTACAGTAAAATTGACTTCTACATCAAACTTAAGCAAATTACTTTTTTTCCTGGTGTATAAAAGAAACAGTGCCATGTAATTTCATTTGTGCCTTTGGCAAGTAAAGTATATTGTCTATGCTGAACTTATTAAAGGATTTGAAATTGGCTGGTACTATAAGGAAACCACTTTATTGGTGTGCTAGCAGCAGAATTGCATACTTATTTGTTTTTGATTGATGAGATTCAAGCTTTGATAGTAACTTCAAGTATAATTATCATTTGTAATTATTGAGAACAATAATCATAATTATTTTGTGCCCTATAAAATTACCAAAAAGTAGTTATTGGAGTAATCATTTTTATGTATTTTTAATCACACCATAATAACACTATGTTGAACAATATATTATTTTCCAAAACTAGAAATAGTTACTGAATAAAAATAAATCTAATGGAGAAATAGACTATTTCTGGTGAAGTAAGCTTTGACATGACAAAAAATGCTGCTGAGAGGGAAAAATCTTTAAAATTATAATGGTATTTTTTCCATTTTATACAAAAATATTGTAACAAGCTTTTCTGAACATATGTTTCATTTATTGACTACATTAAAGTATAAAGAATAATGGCAAGTTTATAGTAGGAAAAGAAGCTAACACTAATGCTTAAAGGGTAAAACACAGTGAAGAGAAGATGACTCCATAAAATTAAGTGGCCCTTCAATCAACCCTTTTTAAAACCTCTTGCTGGATACTTGTCCTACTACAGTCCCACCCATTTAGTCCCTGAATATGGAAATTGCATTAATTTAAAACCACTTTTAAAAATATAAAGCACCATTTATGTCACCTCTGACATTTGCCTTTTATAAAAAAGGAATTTTAGTTATGTCTTGTTAATTTTTAAGTGATGCAGCAAATGTATATATTTTTCAGGACTGTTCTACAGTGAATATGGAATTGAATTGAAATTGAATATATTTTTTCATATATATGGCCGTGTGAAAATCCATTTTAAAACAGTTTTTATGTTCCTGTAGTGCAAGGTTTTATATGGTGTTGCCTCTGACCTTTCCCCATTAAGCTCATGCTAAGCATTTAATGAAGTACTATTTTTTAAAGAATTTCACAAAAATCAAATATGTGACTTATTTAGTTCCCTACAGTCCGATGACAGCTAAGCACATCTTCACAGTGTCACATAATAGATCTCCACAGTGAGCATCTGCATATTGAAACTGCTTGATGAAAAGTAAAAGATCTTTCTTGACCTGCCAGAACAGATTTTTTATGCACTCATTGCAAAGACAAGTGGACATAGTTTTCAAATCACGCATATGCACCCAGCACCAGTCTACCCACTGGGTGTGTCTACACAGGACATTTACTGCACGTTATCCTAATAACAATGCACAGTATTGTGTAGGTTAAAAACCGTACTAATAGCCTTGTGCAGTGTTATTAGGCTAATGCGCAGTAAGTGTCACAAAATAACTGTGTGCTGGTGCTACTGTGGAGTAACTCTAGTTACTGTGCATTTGGTTAGTAGTTCATTAAGCAAGTACTAAACTAAATGCACAGTAATTAAGGCATGTTAATGAATGTGTAGATATGCCTACTGAGTAAGTAAGTCAAAGATTCATTTTTCTAAAACTCCTGATTTTTTTTACTTCTTATTGCTAGCTACAGTTATTAAAATCTGATTTCAATGTCTTTGGGCCAACTTATTCAATGTAACACCAATTTTGTTTCAGCCTAGTACCTTTCACTTTAATTGATTTACACTAGTTTCACTGGGCACATCTACATGTGAATATTATTGCAACACAATGAACTCTGGTGCAGTTCATGCTGGAGTTTATTGCTCCCAGGCATAGCATTTACATGTGTGCCCAGGATTGCAGCATGTTGAGCTGGGGTGGTGCAGCCCTAACTGGCACAAAGCCTGGGGGGTCAGCCTACGAGCCCAGACATGCTCTGCCCTGGCTCAATGTGCTGCAGAAGGGTGGGCTGGGGCATGAAGGTACTGCAGTGTGGCGTTAGCCAGTAAGCAGCCCCACGTTGTAGCATTCTATTGTCCCAGCCAGTTCCAGTCACTGTCTGTGTGTGTTGCAGTATGGTAAATTACCGTGCTATAGAATAGTACTTGTGTTTGGTAGTACTATCCTTCAACAGAGTTAATTAGTTTACTCCATCCTAATAGCACTGCTCATATAGATGGTGACTGTGGCAGGCCCATGCTCACAGCACCACTGCTAGTTTGCCCTGCCCACCTGGGCCCACCACCTGGGTCTATTGCCTGCCATGACTTGATGCTGGTGGTGTTCAGGGATTTTCTCTGACTCCAGATGACTCATATGGTACTTCCTCTGTGGGGTCTCCCTCCCCTACACCCCACCCCTTTCCACTTGGATATTCTGGTTCAGTCTTAATGATATATTGGATGGGCTGCAGGCACCGTTCACTCTCACAGAAGGCCTGCCCTCGTGGTTCTTAGCCAGAACGTGGTTATGAATTCTCTGGCTGATAAACTGGCAACTTAACAATACTAGAACTGAAAGTGTTTGAATGATGTGGGAAAGCAGGGCAATGATGCTCCCCGCATCTAACACTTTTCATCAGTGCTCTGAGCTTCATGTGGTATGCCTCGCATAGCTCTCACATGCTCCCCTGTTGTTGGTATAACTCAGGCGAGCTGAGCTCTAGACTGGCCTGCACCTGGTGCATGACAGTGCTCAGTGGGATGTTCTCTCATGCTTGCGTGGCCTCCATGAGTCTGATACCTCCCTAGCAGGGAATTCCACAATCACCCCAATGCATTGGAGAGAGCCAAAGGGGTACTGGATGGGTTCTTCTGTCTTGCAGGTTCCACTGATCCCTCTTGGGTGGCCCTCTTCCTGTCCCAGCTGCCCTGGTTGTACCTGTTAGTGAAGTGATGAGTGGGAGAGATCATGGTCTGGTCTGCACCATTTGACCCATCAGCAACTGCTCCCATGCTGCCACCTGGCTTCTTCTGCTCACGTGTCTGGTCGTCTATAGTATTAACCAGTCCTGTGGGGTTTCCTGTCCCAGGAAGGGTCTCCAGCTTTGGTGCTGCAGGTAAGAGTGTGCTCAGGCACAATGCAGGGAGGAGGAGTTTCAGCCACAGTCTGCGCTCCTACAGCCTTACCCAGCAGCCAGTTTCCACTGGGTTGCTCTGGTTCCGTTTTGGCCATGGGGAGAGTATCTGGAGACATGCCTGGTGCTCCCTCCTTCTCTCTTCCCTGGGGCATGACTGGTGAGCTTTTTATCCAGGGAGCTTTTTACTGCCAGAGCAATCCACAGGCCCTCTTCTGGCCGCATGTTGCCAGCGAATCTGCACACAGACCAGCCACCCAGACACCAGCATCATGGTGAGTGGGGCGTGGGCCTGCCACAGTGACTCTTTACTAATTAGGCAATTCTGCAGCAAGCATCTTATGTAGGTGTATCCACTGGGCATGCCTACATGTATGCTTTAATGCACTTTAGCCTATTGTAATGGACATTAAGCATCACTTAAAAACCATGGGTGCCTTACATGAGTGCAGAAGCTGCTCTGATGCTTTGGAATTCCAATGTGTTGGAGCAGATTCAATTAACTGAGTTCGATGAGCTATAGTTCAAGCATTCCTGCTGCCATTTTTAAGCACGAGGATGCTGATACATGAGAAGCAGGTGGGTGCTGGAGCATGGCAATTGCCTACTCCAGCATACTCAATTAATTGAGTTGGCTCAGATGTGCTGGATTTGCAGCATGTTGGAGAAACCTCCACACTCTTGTATAGGTGCCCTGAGGTATTAGATTTAATGCACATTAACTAAAGCATGTTAGTGCACATGTAGACACAGCCAGTAAGAAGGAAACTACACCTGAAGTATGGTAAGTAGCACAACAGTTAGAATGTAAGGAACAAATTCCCAGCATTTCCAGACTCTTTGTACTTCTCCAGTGATGCAAATGCATGTATAAATCCTGCTTAATTGACAGTTATAACCAGGTTGATGGCTGCTTGTTTTTCTGGAGTGATGTGAAACTTCTGGAACAGGCTGCATCCATAACCCTGCATCTATAACCAGCTTTTGTATTTTATTTTAATTAAACAAATGTGGGTTTGTAAGGAAATGGTTGCAATGTTATAAGATTTCACAGGTGCTTTCTCTAGTCCTTTCTTCTATCTTTCACTTACCTGCCATCCTGTAGTATACCTCTTCCTCATCACCTTCCAGGCCTTTTAATTCCTATTCCTTTGCTGAACTGTCTCCTGCTTCCCCCTGCTGGTGGTCCCTTTTCTAACGTCCCTGCAAAGAATCTTCACTCTTTGGCTGATTAAGAAGAACCTCTTTCCTTTAACAAAAAACTAAAGCTGCTTCTCTGTTTCTTCTACACTTCTCAAAAAAACATTGTCATCTTTGTTATTTTCCATCATTGTCATTCCCTCAAAATTGAAACAGAACTTAAACAAACAGGGGTGAGACAGCCTTTTTATTAAATATTACTTTTCTCTACTACTAATTTTGTGGGATGTATGTTAATAAAAGGAATTCAAGAAAAACCTGCTGTTGGGGGAAAAAGTACAAAATAGCTCATTAGTTCCTAACTATCACTACAGTCTAGAATACTAGAGAGATAAAACCCCATGTAAAATCATTTACCTTTAACACATTTCTCTGTTTATTACATGGATGTTTTAATTTGCATATGGATTTAGTACAGAGAGTGTAAGTGAAGATGATACATTTATAGCAAACCTGGAGTCAGGGACAATACATAGTTCCCATAGACTATTACTTAGCTGGTCTGTATTTGAATGAGTGACAAACACTGGGAAAACTCAGCCTCTCACTTTCAAACCAAGAATCTATTGGTCCAAGCACCAGTTATTTCGTGAACTACCAGGATCCAAGATAAGATTAAAGCCAGAAGTAAGTTGCTGTGGTGTTTAGACAGAAGGATAAATCTGCTGTGGTGGAGCAGGAAATTGCTCCTTCCTATCTGATATCATGGTTCTGAGATGATATATGCTAGGACTGTTCAACTAGAAGCCTATGGGTGACATCTGGCTTGCAAGGGGTTACATTACACCCACTCACCTCCTGGTCTGAGTGCTGCTTCCTCCACTCTCCTACCTCTTCCTCCCAAAATCACTGCCCCTGGGGTTTCTAGGATTCTGTTCCCTCTTCCAGCTTCTGGTTCCTGCCCCCAGCCCTGTGGAGAGGTAGAGCAACCCAGAGGGCCTAGGGAACCTTTAGCCCACAGGTCCCTCAGTGCTCCATGGGAACCTTCAGCTTCATGGGAGCCCTCAGCACTCAGGACTCCCATGGAGTGTGGCAGAGTGGGGCTACAGTGGTGGGATGCTTGTGTCATGCAGTCCAGATGGCCTGTGGAGTGTGCAGCCCTGAGTCATTCAAAAGCTGGATATCCCATTCAGATTCTTTAGAGGAACATAAGAATGCCCAGGCTAGGGACAGACATTTAAAAAGCCTGAGCCTGAACTGATTTAATCTTTACAGGTTAGTTTAACCTGGCTAAGCTAAATCAGTTTTGTAACCAGACAGACATCCCAGAAAAGCAGGCACATGCCTGCAGTGACTCAGGTCAGCAGCTGGGGGGCGCTAGAGCAGCCCTCCCATCTCTTGCACAGCACTGAGCTGAGGTGGGTGGGGTGTGGCCAAACCCTGGCAGCATGCTTTGATCAGCCCAGCAGGGAGTTGATAACAGTGTTTATCACCCTTTAACAAAGTACTTATCACCCAATTAAGAAAACAACAGGGGGGATTACCAGCTACTGTTGATTCTACCTATTGATTCAGCAGGACCATAGCCAGCATGTGGTCTGCCAGATAATACACAGACACCTCCTCAGCAAGGCAGAGGGGAGGGGGGAATTCTTGCTTAGCAGGGAGTGGTGAGGAGGCTGGGGTGAGCAGCTAGCGGTCTCTGCTGGAACTCCAGCAGGGGAGCAGAGGAGAGGAGACAGCCTTGCTCTGGAGCAGAGAGCCCCGCCCAGCTCAGAGAGCATGCCGGGATGCTGGGAGTGTCTGGTTTATTTTAAACCAGCAAGGAGTCTGGGACAGACATTGCATAAGCTGGTTTGAGCCAAATCAGTTAAGTCTGATACCACATTCAACCAGGTTTATCTCAAACCAGTTTCAGCCATTCTCAAACTGGTATATGTGCACTGAACATTTGCTCTGTTACAGGTTTAAACCAGTTTCTGATCACTTAAACCAGTTTATGTGTAATGTCTGTCCCTAGCCCTAGAATACAACTGAATCTGAGAAAAATTCTTCATAGTTCATACTAGTACTGCTGACCTTTTAATATTGAATTGTGAATGTTTCCATTTTCTATATGTTTAAATGGCTGGTGTTTCCAGCTTCCTTTCCATGATAGGAGTGTCTAGAAGGTAATCTGGAAGATTTCATTCATCTTCTAACTTTCTTCATATATAAGTTATATATAAGAGCGAAGAACAATGAGGCATTAAGTCAATTGCTGCCATAACCATTGCACTGTGGAGTAAGAATCAAATCAAGATACCTCAATCCCAGGCTAAAAATCAGCTTCCCCAATTAATACATGCATCCCAGTTTTGGGGGGCTGACCTTTTTGGGGAAGAGGTGCATGATATATGTAAAAAAATATGGTAATACATATTGGGTTTCTTTTTCATAGGTTCAAAGTGCATTGGTATCCCGCAAACAAGCTAGACCTGTATAATTCTGGTCCAGTTGCTCATCCTCAGTTTACATTGTGGGGAAAACATTGTGGGAAAAATAGGCAATTAAAAACAAAAACAAATTGTCCTTTCTTATAGGTAGTTTATCAGCTATAAGTAGATATAGCTTTTCTTTTACCAAACAAACTTTAGTTGCCTTATGCTAATAACTTTACCAAAAACCTACCTTGCCCAAATCTTTCATTAATTATATACTGTTACGGGAGCATAGAGATTTCATAGATTTTTAGGCTCGGAAGGGACCTCAGTAGATCATTGAGTTGCCCCCATGCCCTGGGCAGGAAAGAGTGCTAGGGTCAGATTACCCCAGCTAGGTGCTTGTCTAGTCTTCTCTTAAAGACCTCCAAGGTAGGGGAGAGCATCACCTCCTTTGGAAGCCCATTCCAGATTTTGGCAACCCTCACCGTAAAGACATTTTTCCTAATGTCTAATCTAAATCTGCTCTCTGTCAGTTTGTGGCCATTGTTCCTAATAACCCCAAGGGGCACCCTGGTAAACAGAATATTCCCTATTCCTTGCTGCCCACCCCCTGATGAATTTGTAGATGGCTACAAGATCCCCTCTCAGCCTTCTTTTGTGGAGGATCAAGAGATTTAGATTCCTCAGTGTCTCCTCATAGGATTTTACCTGTGGGCCCATAACCACACAAGTAGCCCTCCTCTAGATCCTCCCAAGTTTATCCACATCCCTTTGAAAAAGATGCAAAAATGTTAAGTTGTGATATTTTATAAACTGCTCTCTTTTATCAAGTACTTAGCTTTTTCATTTTTAACATATTTGTTTTTGTTGAATATTTTTGGGCAAAATATTTACATTAAATTCTAATAATATTTTTTAATTTTACATTCAGTTGTCCTCTCAACAGGGCAGACATCAAACAAAGAAAATAATTATGAAATAAAATTACTATAACAAATGTTTGACTAGACAGTTTCTTATTCTTTGCTTACATGGAGATCCTATTGCATCTCTTTCTTCTGTTTTATTTAGGTTTTTGATCTTACATTTAGGTCACAAACAATGTTAAACTATACAAATAAGTCCATGAACTCACAAATATAACAAGGACAGTTTCAAAATCAGATGAGGTCATCTGGTTTTAGCATTTAACACCCCGCCCCATATAATGTTTGTGTTATTGTTAGAAGTCCGAGTCATTTTAATGTTCTCAAAATGTAACTGTGTTAACATATGTATATATTTTTGCCCGTATAAATATCCTGAGTCTCTCTTACTTCCTCAAAATTGCACCTGGACCTTGAGTTCATATCCAAACTCCTATTCCTCTTGAAGTTTTTCTTCCCCTCCCACCCCTTTGTTTTTTGTAAGACAATGGTGCAACTTTGCCTTAAACTTCAATCCTGAAACCTGGTTGTTTCTTGGGATTCTATAAGGGCATAAAGGTAAAGTTAATATCCTTTTCTATTTCCTCTTTGAAGCTTATTGGGGCTGTCATAATTAATCTACTATAATTAGTTTGGATCTTTGTTTGAGCCAACAAATACATAAACAATCTTAGAATCTTCCACCTTACTATGCTACATTTAAATTTAATATGAAGTGAAGCATATGTGACTAGGAGATTAGTAATTTAAAAAAAATGTACTACCTACAACATAACATGTCCTTTAGTCATTTTAATATTTTTAGTGAAAGAACAGCCGTGGTATATGTTATATCAGATTATTCAAATTACAGGAGCATAAATTGTTGATACTTGAGCCTAATTTGTCTACTTTTTTAGGGGGATAATACATGCCTTTTGAACTGAGCTGCACACAAGAGCAATATAAGCTTTGGATAAATTAAATCAAAAGATGTGTTGAGACCAAAGTTCAGAACTGGGTTTCTTCGGCAAGCATTTTCTCTTATCCAAGGGTGAGTCTAGGGCTCAGTTCAAACAATGGAAAGAGAAAGATGCCTAAAAGGTCACCTAGAGAGTGTCAGGCATAAGTTTATCTTTATATATATGAGTACTTGTAAGTACTAAATTAATCACTTGTTAAGTCTTTGCAAGCTTGAGACCTGAGGCTATGACTACAGTAGGGTTTATTGGATAAAATATCCCATTGGTGCAGTTCTACTGGGGATGCATAGTCATACAAAATGAGTCGATGAAAGGCCTTTCACATATTTTCCCCATTTCTCCTGACTCCCAACTGTTATGGCATTTGTAGATTATCAGTCTTTTAGTGTTTTAAACAAGTTAGTCTCTGGATAATTTGGCATTAGGGATAATATTGTTAATTTGCCAGATGGAACTGGCTCTTCATCAGGCTAACATAATAACTGTATTTGTGCAAGTCTGTATGGTTGTTTCAATTTATGTAGGAGTAAGGCATCATTACTCACAGAACCATGCTGTTCTCTTTGTTGTATTCGAAGAGGCAGATCTAATAAAGTATGTAGGGGCTTGAAGTGGGATTGAAATGGAATTAATAAATTTATTAATAAATAATAAATCTATTAATTGTGATTCTGAAAAATAAATGTTTGGCTGCTGTTTAGTCCTGAAGGTGACCAGACTCCATAAGCACCTTACTTTTTTCCTTAACTTTTCCAGGCTCCTGGAATTGCAATGCTGCACATGTCCAGAACTGACCCCATCTTGTGAGAGCTGAGTAGCTTAGCCCAACCAGGATCCAGAGAGTAGCTATTTTTCTAAGGGGCCCCTGCTCCCTAGTCTGTTTATGCATTTTACATTAGCTATTTATTAAACAGAAATAAACCTTTTTTGTGTTGTGCAAATTTTTACACTGATAATCAAAGATCCCTTCTAGCCCCCGAAGTATTTAAATTCATTGAATTTATAGCCCCTACATCTTCAAAGGGACTTAGGGAGCCTAATTCTTACTGAACACAGTGAAAGTTAGACAGCTATATGTCCTTAATTACTCCATAATGCCTCCATGGAACCTGTATAAATGGTACCATTCTTCCACTCCTTACTGTGCAGTTTAGGAATTCAGAGCCCTGATACTTCCTTTACTATGTTAAATGTTTGTTTTTTGGTAGACTGTTCTTTTGAAACATTCACTTTTGCAAAAGGAATGGTATCGAGCAGGAAGCTTCCTATGATAATGTATAGAATATCACATTTGGATACATGTTTTCTTTTTATATATTGCCTCATAATAATTGCCTATATAACACATTATAATTTTGTTTACAAATCAAGAAAAACACTAAATCATAGAAGACTATGTTGCCTTTATATGGAGAAATAGACATGCTTGAATAATAATATACATGTAAGAATTATTCCTCTCTCTCTGCTACAGGATACAGGTCATGGATAAAAAATGACCAGTATTGAAGGGAATTGGGCTGGAAGGGGCAGCTTGAATCATCAAATATAATCCTTAGCATTTGGTATTAAAATACTATCACCAATCTGTTCTTGAATCCCTGCAGAGATGGTACTTCTGCCGCCCATATTGGGTTTAGTTTATTGGCTCTTTATTCATAATATTCTGTTCTCTAGTAGGTTCTTGTACTTCCTTCATCACTGGATTTAACTTTCTTGAACAATTATTCAAATGTTTGTTCCTCCTTAACTTTGCTTAATTTCTTCTTCTCTAGTTCTCTAAGGAAAAATATTTTCCCTTTTGACTTATTATTCCATTTACATTATTCTGTCCATTAACTTTATTTATGTACACAACTCTGATTTCCCTTTTTTATCTAGATGGTACAAATGTAGCCCTTCATTCAATACATATAACTTTGCTTCTTTGTATTATCCAAAATAATAGGTTGGACAAGTGGGCAGAAAACAACAGAATGCAGGTTGGACAAGTGGGCAGAAAACAACAGAATGCAGTTCAACAAGGAGAAATGCAAAGTGCTGCACCTAGGGAGGAAAAATGTCCAGCACAACTACAGCCTAGGGAATGACCTGCTGGGTGACATGGAAGTGGAAAGGGATCTTGGAGTCCTAGCCGACTCCAAGATGAACATGAGTCGGCAGTGTGACGAAGCCATCAGAAAAGCCAATGGCACTTTATCGTGCATCAGCAGATGCATGACGAATAGATCCAAGGAGGTGATACTTCCCCTCTATCGGGAGCTGGTCAGACCGCAGTTGGAGTACTGCGTGCAATTCTGGGCACCGCAATTCAAGAGGGATGAGGATAACCTGGAGAGAGTCCAGAGAAGGGCCACTCGTATGGTTAAGGGCTTGCAGACCAAGCCCTATGAGGAGAGACTAGAGAACCTGGACCTTTTCAGCCTCCGCAAGAGAAGGTTGAGAGTAGACCTTGTGGCTGCCTATAAGTTCATCACGGGGGCACAGAAGGGAATTGGTGAGGTTTTATTCACCAAGGTGCCCCCGGGGGTTACAAGAAATAATGGCCACAAGCTAGCAGAGAGCAGATTTAGACTGGACATTAGGAAGAACTTCTTCACAGTTCGAGTGGCCAAGGTCTGGAACGGGCTCCCAAGGGAGGTGGTGCTCTCCCCTACGCTGGGGGTCTTCAAGAGGAGGTTAGATAAGCACCTAGCTGGGGTCATCTAAACTCAGCACTCTTTCCTGCCTATACAGGGGGTCGGACTCGATGATCTATTGAGGTCCCTTCCGACCCTAACATCTATGAATCTATGAATCTATGAAAATGTTGTTTTCATTATTGGGATTCCCTAGGTTGTCTTTCTTCTCCCTTAACCACATATTTTAGAGCTGTGTATGGGCATGTTGCATTTACTTGGTTAGTATTAATCCTCTACTTTCTGTTTCAAGGGTGTTCAAACTCTGGCCTGCAGCTCAAATGCGACCCACAGAGCCATTGCATCTGGCCCATGGGGCACCCCATGAGTCTGGAAATTTAGTGGTAGGGAAGCAGTGGCCCTTAATACACCCACCTTCTTGCAGGGATGGGTGCTGTATGGCTGTGGCCTCCAGCTGCCTGGTGTCTTCCCTGAGTAAGCCATTGGGGCACCAGTATATCACCACTGCCAACTTCCAGTGTCCTCTTCTCTCCTGCCATGTCTTAATGTACTATTAAATATTGGGTGCTGGATTTTGGGTTGGTAAAGATCTTGAGGGTTTCTTTGGAGGGTTTTTTTTATGGAGCCCTACCTCCCTTTACACTCTACCCTTACCACTTCTGGAATTCCTGACATTGGGGGCCAAATTATGGATCACCCCAAGGTCACTGACAGTTCAGCACTGGAGGGCCCAATGGGTGCTCTGGTGTATAACCTCTTTACTCGGGCCACCTAAGGCCAGTTCTCTCAAAGTCCCTTATCCCTTTGGGCCAGGTATTTGCCAAAAATCAAATACATCAGATCAGCCCATCACAAGTCAACTAGGTCAATGGCCTTAAATCAGCTCTTCCTGGATTCCTGGGTAAATCAGGCTAGGTAAGCCCCTTAAGAACCCAAGTACACCATCCTGTGGGAAGCAAAGGAAAGAAAAATGAACTTAAAGCAACCCACATTCCTACATTTAGCAGCTCAGCTCAGTCCTTTAAAGGGCTTAATTCAATAGCTAGGTGGACAAAAGGACTAATGAGATCAATGTCCCCTTCTGGGCTCCTGGGTCAATTAATTTGGGTCTGCCCCTTAAGTGATGACTCATTCTTCTAACAAAACAAAAAAACCCTTCTCCCTGGGTTGGGTTTTCAGGGTGAGGACCTTCACAAAATAGTTCTAGGAGGATCTCCCTCCACTCACTCTACCCCACACTGGGGAAGAAACAAAAAAAAAAAAAAAAAGGAAAAGAAACACAGAAAAAAAAGGGTTCTGTTGCTTTGGCTGGCTGTCTTCAAGGTATTCCTATTCCGATGGGTCATGATGTTGATCAGCAATCCTCCGACCGCTCTAAGTAGAGGATCTGCTTCCCTCTTCTGTCACTCACCATGGGCAATTGCTAGCAGGCGAGACTCCTGGCATTGCCTTCATCAGCTGGGTACAGTCATCCCCTGACTGCCCCCCTCTGGGGTCAGAAATACCCTCCTGTGTCTTCCACCCACCTATCTGCAGGGAGCACATGCTGCAGAAGTGCAGCAGTGTGTTCCCCACTCTGGTGATACCTCTCACTGTACCTGAGGTAAGTGTTCCTTGGGTGAGTTTCTTGGGGATTTTGTCTTGCCCCCTCTTTTCCCTTTACACTTCTTCCCTGCCAAATTCTAAAACCACAAGCTCTGCCTCACCACTTTCCTCTATGGGGCTGGGTTGGTGCTGGGTCACGCCCCTTCTGCCCCTCAGGGCCAGGTTGGATCTGAGCTATGCCCCTTTTCCCCCCATTGGGCCAGGCCACTCCCCCTTTCCCCATGAAGGGCTGGATTAAGGCCCCTTTCCCCCCATGGAGCCAGGTCATGTTCCTTCTCCCCACCTCCCTGTGGGGCCAGGCTGCCCCCTTCCATGTGGTTGCATGATGGTCATCATGCTGGCCCTGGGTGCTGGATCAGAACCACCATCCACCCTGCAGTTGGAGCAGGCATTGCCCATATAGCCTGCCAGGAAAAAAAATTGAGCACCGCTGTTCTATTTGATTAACTGATGCTGACTTACTGTTCATAGAGGCACTGAATTTAATGACAGGACAAATATGGTACTTACTGTCTTGTTATGATTTGCCAGCAAGTGTTTTGGTTATTTTTAGAACAGCAGAGAGTTAGGGAGAAAAATCGAATGGAACAGAGGACGTTAGTAAGTTAAAGCCAGTTTGTGTGTGTGTGTGCGTGTGTGTGTGTGTGTGTTTGCCTTTTTTTTTTATAAACTAAATAGCCATCTGTTTGTCTCTTGCCTGGCCACTGGAGATTCGTGTTAATTATAGTCATTCATCTGAGCCAGCCACCAGGGAGGGTCTCTAAACATCTTAAAGCAGTCTTTGGCTTCAGAAAACACATCTCTTATTTCTTTAAACACATCATTTTAGGCACGTAACTTGTCTCTACCTGAGCAGCTGACAAATTAACACCCACAATATTAAATAAATAAATTGAAAAAGTCACAACATGCATTAAATAAAACATATGTGGACCAGAAGATCTGTGAATCAGTCTGTGGACTGTGTAGGCCTAAATGCTAAGATCTGCAATTTTAGCTGTATAAGTATGTTAATAGAAAAACAAATTCATATGTAGCATACTTCATAGATCTAGAAAGGCACATATTGGCATTTAAGCCAACTTTTTTTTACGTAATTATATAATATATAATTACAGAATATATGCCACGTTTACTCAATTATAAGATGAGGTTTTTTTCCTTTCATTCAACATGGGGAAAATCAAGCTTCATCTTATAATTGCATATGACTCCCTTACCTGAAACCAGAAAAGGCACATGGCCAGCCAGCAGAGTTTGCCTGAGCTCTCCTCAACGTGTGGAGTTGCTGGTCAGTCGGTGCAGGGTCACTCCAGGCTGCTGCCTACCAGTGTGTGCAGAGTTGCTTTGGCACCCTCTGGCTCAAAATGACCCTGCAGGTGCAGGCCAGGCTTTGTCCCCATAGGGCAAGTGGCATGTGCTGAGTCTCTCTGAGCTGCTGTCCCAGTTGTGGGTGCTGAAGCAACTCATCGCATGCTAGAAGCCTGGCCAGGTCCCTTGCTGTGTGCCAGGTTGCTCCAGCACCTGCCGTTGGGGCAGCAGATCAGAGCAACTCAGCACATGTTGGCTAGAAACTCTACATACTGTGGGGACAGTTCCTGGTCAGTGCCTGCTGGATCATTTCAAGCTGCATGTAATGAGTTTAGCCAGCATATACTGAGTTGCCTCAGCACCCACCAGCCAGGTAGAAGCTGGGAGCAACCTGATCACCTGCCTGCCAGGCATCCAGCTTGCTGTGAGGAAAGGCTGGCTAGGAATGCAGTAGGGAGGGGCCCCACAGGGGCCAGCCAGCACACAGAGAGGAGGGACTCCAGCCAGCACACAGCAGGGAGGGATCCATAAGGTCTGGCCAGTACTCAGGGAGGAGGGAGGGACCCCCAGGGACCATTCAGGTATCCTGCATGCTTCATTCAGGGAGAGACTTGACTGCAGTGACAAAGGACACAGCACTTTGCAGGGGACCCAGGATGCGGTGAGTGACACAGTGAATGGCAAGGCTCCAGGCAGCACTAGGGAGGGATCCAACATGCAGTGGGACTCCTAGCAGGAGCAGCAGCATGGGATCCAGCATGTGGTAAGTCTCTCAGCAGTGGCAGCAAGGGACCCAGCATGAGGCGAGGCACCCTGTGGTGGTGGGGGACCTGGCAGTAGTGACAAAGGACCCAGAATGTGCATGCTGATGTGGGATTCAGCATGTGGCTTTGGCTTTGCTGAGTAGTTTACATTGATTTTTTTTCTACAGGAATTAGAAGCAGTGATGTGGGACCCAACATGAACATGCCAGTAAGAGATGTAGCACACAGTGAGGCTCCAGTCAGTGGCAGTGAGGGATTCAGCATATGAAGAGGCACCTGATAGCAGTGAGGCAAGTGGCAGCAGGAAACCCAGTGGAGGGATAGGTGGCAAGGGAGCACCTGGCAGAGTAGCAGGGAAAGCAGCAGATTACCTGATCATGACTGACTGGCTACAATTTAAAACCATAGAAACCCATGGTAAATTCTGTGGGATGAGCATCGGCATGGGAAACCCCCATGACAGACCACGTAGATAAACGAGTAAATAAGGGTACAAATGTAAAGATGCCACAAGGAATGAGGTACAGCCATGATATAAACTTTAAAATAAAGGTTATAAATTATGCTGAAAAAAAACCAAATAATTGTAAAGCAGGAAGGAAGAATAATGTTACTGAAGCAAATGTGCATCAGTGGAGACACAAGGAAAATTCAAGAATGCTAAATCCACACAGAGAAAACATTTGGTGGTCCAAAACAAAGTCACTTTAGTTTTCAATTATGATCAATAAAAGAGAAAGGAGGGAATGACAATCACCTGTGAAGTGCTTCAAACCAAGGCATTAGAAATAGCAAAGGAATTGAACATTGCCCTTCAAAAATTCAAAGCAAGTAGTGGGTGATGTATCTGAATGATGCAACAGTGCATTGGAGTGGCTTTCCCAGTTGCTCTGATTAAAGCACCGCCCCACCCACCCCTAGAGCACATGTAAAAGTGCCCTTAGTGTTAGATACATTCAGAGGGCATTTAACACCACATGTGAAAGCAAAACTTCAGTCAATGAATTGTGATCTTGTAGTCATACCTGCAAGTATGATATCTTGACTCCAAGTACTGGATGTCATAATGAATAAGCCCCTGAAGGACCATTTATGGTGTCAATACTCAGACTGGCTCTTGGCAGGAACCATGTACTTACACATGGTAGGAAGAGTAAGCCAAACATAGCACTACTTTGCTAATGGATTCTGACTTTTTGGGGAAGGATATCTTTAGAATTAAAAGCTTCAAAAAGTACTATAGATCCAGTGTCATGATTGGACCTGAGGATGATGTTTTGTGGGGAAGTGAGGGAAAAGATGAGAACAGTGAAGAGAGTGAGTGTGAGGATGCATATGAAAGTGACCAGTCCTAAGCTGTAGGATCCAAGAAAGGAGTAACACTCATCAGATTCTGGATAGAACCTAATATAGAGTAAGTTAAGTTAATGTTTGGATGGAATTGAAATTAATGTTGAATTTATGACTTAAAGTTTTTTCAGTAGGTCTGTTTATAAAAATAATGACAAATTAAAAATGTCCTTATATGGAATCTAATTATTGGAGGGTCATCTTAAATTCAGGTTCATCTTATATTTGAGTAAATATGGCACTATGTGTGTATATGTATGAATGTGTGTGGGCACACACACACACACACACACACACACACACACGATTGAAATGTCAAGCACTCAAAAGGAAACACCAGCATTTAAGGTTATCTATGCCTACATAGATGATTACATGCATACATTGTAATTAAATCTGATTATATACTAATTTTTTTCATAACAGCCTTGCTTCATTCAGTGCTGAGAATGCTAAGTCACAATATTATTTCAATTTGGGCAAGAAAACATTTTTTACTACTCTTGCTCTGGGTGAATGGCTGAAAGCTTTTTGCTAAAATTCTATCTATCTATCTATCTATCTATCTATCTATCTATCTATCTATCTATCTATCTATCTATCTATCTATCTATAGATATGTGTGTGTGTGTGTGTGTGTAAACACTTCACATGGAAATTTTCAGCTTTTCCCCAAAAACTCAATCTTTCCCCTCATCTGATAAATAAGTATGTAATGAGAAAGGCCTAAATATAATGTAGAAGGTTACATTTTGAGGAGCTCAATGGAAAGTAGTCATCTTACTTCAACAAAATCACTCTCTTATGTAGTTGCAAGGAATAGTGTAAAATTAGCATTCATCTCACCCACCATCAAACCCAGGAAAATTGCCTCCAAACCTGTATTACCAACAAAAAGAACCTTCCTATTAACTTCAACCTACAACAGAACTGAATACCGATTTCTGCATCTTACTTTGCTTGCAGTATACATTTAAGAAGACTTCTCAAAGAGGCCTCTGAGTAATGAACTGGTCAACCCACCTGCAACAGGGAACCCTAGCCCTGTCACCTGAAGACAGGTCAGCCCCTTTAAGGGAAGAACTTTCTGGGCATGGAGTGCTGGTAAGGAGGGGGTTAAATGCGGAGCCTGGCTAGCTAGTCAGCTGACCAGAAGGGGCAGGCCGGGACTATAAAGACCCTGCGCAGAGCAGCAGTAAGGGCCAGCAGCCAAAGGGGAAGGAGTGCATTCCAGAGCTCCATGGACAAGCTTGGTGAGCAGTCCAAAGGCTGGAGAAGAGGAACTATGGAAGCCCGCAGAGAGATGGCAGCTGCCCAGAGTAAGGACTGTAGCCAACGGTGGGGAGCTGAAGCATGAACCCTGCGTAAATGTAAGCTGGCATGCTGCTTTCCTTAATTATATTTTTTGGGTGACAGTTATTGCCCACAGATAGGACTGTTTATTTTTCTTTTGGTTACTGAATAAGACCGGTGATTTGGGCGAGGCTATTAGGGGAAGGAGGAGGCCTCATTTGGGGGCCCACTACAGAGTGGGGACCCCGGTGCCAGTGAGAGTGTGGCTTTTTGGGGGCACAGATCCTGGTGCCAGCAAGGGTGTGGCTTTTAGGGGTACATAGGCCCAGGCACCAGTGGGGGCACAGGATTTTGGGGTGCACTGACCCTGGCACCAGAAGGTGTGATCTTAAAAGATGGTCTGGTGCACCTTCATTTTTTTTTTTTCCTTCCTTTTGTGGACTGGGGTGGCATGAGTTCAGGGCTGTTCCCTGGACTTGAACTTGTAGCCCCCTGGTTATGGGGCTAGTGGCTAGGCTGCTGGGCCAGGGAGGCCAGGCTCCAGATTAGAGCAGGAAAAAGGGCCATGAGCCTCAAGACACCAAAAAAGGCTAGATCCTTGGAGTCAAACCCTGTGTGGTGGGTTTAGATGGGGGAGGCTTAGCTAGAGAAAGACTGGGGTCAAGGCCCGTGGAGGCGAAAGGACCTAACACAAAATACAGTAGGCAGTCTCCCGCTCACAAGAACATCAGCATAATAATTTCCATCAAGGCATGGCAGGAGAGTAGAGAGCGGGACATAAGAACTTTTAAGAACACTCCGAGGGCGCCCCACGTAAGGCATGGATTACCAGGGAAGATGGCACTGGGGAGGGTGACCCGTTATACCACCCTTCATTTTTGTGTGTCAGGAAGTGGTGGACACTTTAAAGGATTTGCAACCCCAGAACCATGAAACTGATCTATTTGCTTCCTGGATTGTGAAAGAGAGATGTAAACAGCTGGCACTAATTGTAACCCAAATAGCCAGGTTCTAGGTGCCTACTGTCCAGTGTCAGATCTCCCATTTTTGAGCAATGGCATAGGGAAGTTTATGCAAAGTCTACTTATAAGATCATTTAATTGAAGCAATTACCCTCAATTTAGTGCAGTAAGGATTAAGGCCAAGACGTAGAACAGAGATTACTTTAGTGGCACTGACTCTTCTTGTCAGCTGGTATAGGGTATATATTATCAAGACTCAGAGTCAAGGAAGAGGGAAATCTGGACTCATAGCCACTGGTTCAAGGATCAGTAATGTTGACCAGATTGCTTTGGTTTCTTTGCACATCTCTTAAAAAGTTGAACACTGTGTATGGTGTGAGCCAATGGGGATCAAGAACAAGATGGCCACTAGACACACAGACATATGAGAATAAGTCATCTTATTGCAGTAGTAATCTCATCCTGAGTATAAGAATGGGTCATTAACAGAAATCCATTTTTATCCTCCTGGCAAATACTCCATGAAATGCTGCTGTTCCACATTAGAGAGGTAGCAAGGGTCCAAAGTAGTATGCTAAACTGATAGGTATAGTACAGAATGATGCAATATTTTCTCTACATGCAGATGAGCACATCAAAACTGCCTCCAGTTTCAAGGCCCTGATCCTACTTTGAGATGCTCCATACCCCAGGCCCAAGATAAAGACAAGATGTCCTCAAACTCTGGAATGAAGACCAGGGTTGATAACTTTGCTCCTCTGCAGTAGCACAAATATCACCATCTTCCATTTCATGTTCAAGACATGAAATGGACCTTTGCCTTTTTTAATCTGAATACATAGTTCTGTATCTTAATTTTTACTCATTTGTGTGTTTAACTCTTTCCTTTTGTGGAGGGGACTACAAAGAGCAAAATACACACATTGTCATATTTTTAGCATGTATATAGTAGCCAAAACAACTTTTCTCAACCCCAAAAGTTCAGCAAACAAATTAATCCCCCAAAACAAAGAGAAGAAAACATACAAACTAAGAGAACTTGTTTTCTTAAGAGAACAAGAACCTTAACAGAACTTACTGCTTCCTTTGCTGAGAAGATAAAAGAACTTGATCACTATTAATTTTAGAAGACGATGAAAGATACTACCTTGATGAGCATGGTAGGTTTCTATAAAGAATATGGAATATGATTCAGGGTAGATGTGGGATGATGAACAAAGCAGACAAAGCTTCAAGCTTGTGATAAAGAATTAGTGGATGGATACGCTACCTTCCACTTCCTGCTCCTTCCTCCCCTTTACCCCCACTGAACTATGCTTACTGAGTAGTTGGCAAATACAAAATGAAACAAGCTTAGGTGCCAGGCATCTATGTTGATGGCGCATGCTATTTGGGTGGCTGTGCTAGAAAGTTCATGGTTCAATTAAGAAAAAACTGCTCTGCTTTCACTTCATACCATCCTTCTTTATCTCCTACCATTGCTTTAATAGTTTACTTCCCAGTTTCTATTGCAGGTTTTATTGCATAATTTCATGTGCTCACCCTAATGAAAATAAGGGGAACAGTGATTTTTATGCTGCCATTTTGGATAATACCCCCTTGGGAAATCATATTGATACAAAAGTATCCTGTGGTTGCCTCCAGTGTACAAGATAATATAGGCTAAATGTGATATGAGGCTATAAGCTCAGTTATAGTTAGCAGGGCATCTTTGAATTGTTATAGCACTTAAATACTTAAGTTCTTTCCCTATCCCTGTGGTCTTTGCATACTGTCAAACCCTGAATTTTCATTGACTACTATTTTCAGAATGTGCTTGCAGCAAGCATCATTGCTTCAACTTCTGACCCGTCTCCCTACTACTCTTCTCTGCCTTTCCCCTCACACCCCTCAACAATTTCTTGACCACAAAAGGGCAAGGAAGATCTGACAAAGTAAGTCATTGCCTATGAAATCTCATGTCTTTCTGAGCCAATTAGTTTGTAAGGTGCCACTCAGCTCTACCTTCTGCTTGGCCTTAGAAAAAGACTATTTTTCTCTGCCATACAAAGAAGTAATTATCTCTTATTAAAATTAAAGTGCATTTCACAGGGAGAGCAGCTGTGGTAGAGGAGGGAGAAGCAGTTGAGGTTTACTGTCAATAGGGAATTCTGAAAGCAATAATCAATCAAGGAAGAGGATATGAATACTGAGAGTACGGTTAATAGCTACAAAAATTGTGGCCTTGCTTTGGCTTTTCTATACCATTGGCCATAGTATGTGATATAACAGCTCCAGTGCCATGTGAGGATGCCTGATAGACAACAGTGGATAAAAGTTAATTCCTGTTGAATCTGTTAATGGCAACAAATGCAAAGTTTCACTTTGTTTACAATATATCCTGTGCTTGCCAGACTGGCAGCACTCTTTATCACACTGAAGTAAATGGTTGTAGTAATTTATTTAAAAATACCCTGACCAAGCTCCCCGCACCCACTTGTGGAACTGACTCATCTCCTAGTCGCACCACAGTGGCAGTGGCTTATCACAGCAGGCAGGTGGGCAGGACAGCTGCTCAGCATGCTGCGTTGTGCCCTGTCCTGTGCAGGCCTGGACTGGACAGCCACAGCCACAACAGAGAACTGGGCAGGGGGTGGGGATTAATTCAGGGAGGAGGCAGAGGAGGCTGCATGGCCCATCCCAGCCCAGGTTACATCAGATCAGGTGCAGCTCTCCTTCCTAAGGCTCCTGGCAGTGGCCAGCAGGCTCGATAGGATCAACTGGTAGCTGGATATGTCCTGTGGGCTGTATTTTGCCCACTCCTGGCTTATATTAACATTAAAATTCCCACATAACACTTGTTGCTCTATTTCTTTACATTTGGCACTACAGGTATGCGCCACTCACTTCAAGCTTCTTTTGAAAGCATGCCTTCTCTTTCTAGACTTTCATTATCTACCTTGGCATACAGGACTGAAGGCTGTAAGGAACTGGCTGAGGCTTGTGAAACTTGGCCTGGGCTTTTTTGTCTCTCATTATCCTACCTTTGATATGTTTTAAAGTTCCTATGCCTTTGCTGAACACCTTGGACACCTGGTTTAATATCTCTTTAATCATTTAACTGTTTCTGCAGGGACCTTTGAAATTGCACATAATTCTGGTCCATGGAGAATCTCTTTTAATCATTCATGCCCTAACGGAATAGTTCCCCTTTTTTCAGTGACATACAAATCTAAGAGACACCACTTATTATTATATTCTACTGGCAAAGCCTTCATCCGCTTTGGTTCTCCTGTGTATTTTTTTTAACAACAGTGGTGTCCCTGGCAGGTGCCACATGTGGACTTCTTGGTCTTGTTTCCTTTCCTTCTGTTTTTGTTATTTTTCTGCTTCCAGAGTGAGATGGTTTTCCTCTAAGTAAGATGTACCTTCTCTTACAAGGCATCACCATGTAACCCTGTCTCAGGCTGGTTTTTCCCAATTTGTGGTGTCAATGCCACACTTAATGTTTGCCATGAGAGTATCCTTGAAACGTTTCCTTTGTCTCATGCATGTCCTTGGTCCTTGGCTGAGTTGGGAGTATAGCTCTTGTTTTGGTAAACTTACATCAGGCATGTGCACACAATATACTGTCCACCACAACTGATGTTGAATAATCAATGTTTCTGTGTTGGTGGTGTTAGCATCATAGAAATTAAGGCTGGAAGGGACCACAAAAGATAATTGAGTCCAACCCCCCTGCTCTGGGCAGGATACTGCTGAGATCAAATGATCCAAGCAAGGTTTCTGCCCAGTCTCCTCTTGAAGACTTCCAAGGTTGGGGACCATACTACCTCCTTGAGAAGTCTATTCCAGATTCTGGTCACCCTTACTGTAAATAAGTTCTTCCTTACACGCAACCTGAAACCATCCTCTAGGAGTTTATGGCCATTGCTACTTGTCTTCCCCTAGGGAACCCCAGTGAACTGTCTTTTTTTTTTTTTTTTTTTTTCTCTCAGTTCCTGATATTCACCCCTTACATACTTATAGATGGCCACCAAGTCCCCCCTCAGTCTTCTCTTCCAGGCTTAACAGTCCCAGATCCCTTAGTCTTTCCTCATAAGGTTTGTTCTCCAGTCCTCTAACCATTCTTGTGGCCCTTCGTTGGACCCTTTCAAGATTCTCCACATCTTTTTTGAAGTGCGGTGCCCAGAACTGGACACGGTACTTCAGCTGGGGTCTCACCAGTGCCAAGTAGAGAGAAAATATCACTTCCTTTGCCCTGCTTGCGATACATTGGCTAATGTATCCAAGTATGCTACTAGTTCTGTTGAGTACAGCATCACACTGGTGGTTAACATTCATTCTGTGATCAACCATAACCCTGAGGTCCCTTTTAGCCATCATGCTGGCCAGGATATCTCCTCCTAACCTATATTCATGTTGATGGTTACTTTCCTGAGATGAAGCACTCTGCATTTATCCTTATTGAACTCATCCGCTTCTGCTCCGCCCACCTTTCCAACTTGTCGAGGTCTGCTTGGATTCGCATCCTATCTGCTTGCATGACCACTTTTCCCCATAACTTAGTATCATCCACAAACTTGGTCAGCATGCTTTCCACATCCTCATCTAAATTGTTGACAAAGATGTTGAACAGTACGGGGCCAAGAACCAGACACCACTGGCCACCTCCCACCACATCCACTAACACTCTCTGGGTTCAACCCTTTAGCTAGGTCCCAACCCACCTGACAGTGGACTCTGTCAGGCCACAATCCCCCATTTTTTTTTTTTATTTTTTTTTGTGTGTGTGTGTGTGTGTGTGTGTGTGTGTGTGTGTGTGTGTGTGTGTGTGTCATGGGAGACCATATCAAAAGCCTTTTTAAAATCCAAGTATATGACATCAACTGTGTCTCCCACATCTAAACGGTTCATGACTCTATTGTAGAAGGAGATGAGGTTAGTCAGACATGACCTGCCTGCAATGAAACCATGTTGGCTATTCTTCAGCATCATGCCTTCTGCCAGTCTCTCATGAATGAACTTCTTGATGATTTTTTCCAAAATTGAACCCAGTATCAAGGTCAAACTGACCAGCCTATAGTTTCCCATATCCCCCCTCCTCCCCTTCTTAAAGATTGGCACCACATTGAACCTTTTCCAGTCTTCCAGGACCTCTCCCAAGTACCACAAATCTTCAAATACCTTCACCAATGGTCCCGCAATGACTCCAGCCAATCCCCTCAGGACTCTTGGGTGTAGTCCATCCAGTCCTTCTGATTTTGAAGACATTCAGCTGCTCTAAGTGCTCCCTAACTAGTTTGACACTGATAATTGGTTGGTAATCACCCACCTCCCCCCCCCCGCCCCCCCCGCTCCCCGCATCCATCCAGTGTCTGACCAAGAGGGTGACTGCCATTTGTATGCAGAAACACTGACACAAAGTATTCATTAAAGAGTTCAGCTTTCTTCTGACTATTATTAGCTGTTTCATCCCATTCTGCAATAGTCCCACTTTTTCCCTTGGTCTTCCTCCTGCTTCCTATATACCTAAAGAAGGACTTCTTATTGTCCTTGATTTTGGTGACCAACCTGATCTCAGTTGCTGCCTTTGCCTTCCTTATCCTCTTCCTACAAATATGGGCTATACTTGTGTATTACTCCTTGGTGAACTACCCCTTGTTTCCACAGTCCATAAGCATCCTTCTTATTTTGTAAGCACTCCTTGACTCCTCTGGTAAGCCAAAGGGGCCAAGATGCCCTCTTATTACCTTTCCTGCATACAGGAATGGACCTTTTATGCGCTCTGAGGATCATTCCTCTGAGGAATGACCACCCTTCCTGAATTCCCCTTCCCTCCAGTCCCTCTTCCTACAGAGTCTCTCCCACTATTTTCTTAAGCTGATTGAAGTCAGCCTTCCTGAAGTCAAGCACCTCCGTCCTACTGGCTGACTTCCCTGCCCTAAGACAGATGGTGATCATGAGATGATAGAATTCACTATCTCCCAGATTACCCTCAATCCTTAGATCTCCTACCAGGTTGTCCCCTTTGGCTAAAATGAAATCTAACAAAGCCTTCACTCTGATTTGGCGCATTTACCTCCTGTACTAAATAAGGTTTTTCCATGCAGGTAAAAAACCTACATGACCAGTCAGATCTGGCTGAGTGCTCCTCCCAGCAGATGTCGGGGTAATTGAGGTCACCCATGACAACCATATCTCTTGAATGTGCAGCCTCCATCAGTTCTTTGGAAAATTCCAGATCCAGTTCCTCCTTCTTGTGTGGCAGTCTGTAGTAGATGCCTATCATCAAGTCCCCTTCTCATCTTTCCACCCCTCCCCACAATATCTTGACCCACAGGGTCTCAGGTCACCCTTCTTTCAAACCAGTTTGGGTCTCTGAGGAGGCATACTGCTCCTTTACATAGAGAGCTACACCTCCTCCCTTCTTCCCTGTTGGTCCCTTCTGTGCAGCCTGTAGACCTCTATACATACAGCCGAGTCATGCATGGCTTCCCACCAGGTCTCCATTATTCCAACAAGATTGTATGAGGACACTGGCATTTGTGCAATGATCCTCTCACTTTATGCCAAGCATCTTCTGAAGGTAGAGCTGGTGAAGGCATTTCAAGCTTTTCAGGTGGTCCTTGTAGGTCATTCAAGCTTCACAGCTGTAGAGAAGAGCTGGGCTTATTACATAGGAACTTGGTTTGAGTCCTGATGTTGTGATTGTTGAACACACAACAATACAGTCTTCCAAAAGCAGAGCTGGCACACTGGATCCTATACTAGATCTCCTCATTGATGCTGGCTTTCTTTGAGAGATGGCTGCTCAGGTATGCAAAGTATTCAATATTCTCCAGCTTCTGTCCATCAATGAGGATCTTTCCTAGAGCAGGCTGATGAAGCACCTTTTTTTTTTTTTTTTTTTTCCAATGCTAAGGGTCAGTCCCAGGCACACGTATGCTTGAGAGAAGCAGTTAAAATCCATTTGTAGGTCCTTTTTAGTATGTACTATGACAGCACAATCATTGGCATACTGAAGTTCCACAATTGAGGCTGATGGCAAAGGTTCCCATCCATCCTGTACTTGATGCCTATGCCATGTGGCAGATGCTCATGGATGAGCATCTTGATGCCCTCAAGAAAAATGGAAAATAGAATTGGTGCAATCATACAGCCTTGCTTGATGTCAGTTTGAATGGCAAAGGGCTCTGTAGTGGAACCACTGCATAGGAGGGAGGCAGTTATCTAGACATGAAGGAGTCTTAGGATGGTAATAAAATTCTCTGGGCAGCCAAGCTTCAATAAGATTTTCCATAGAGGCTCATGGTTTTCTGCATTTTTCCATAGCTCAATTTCAATCCAATCTCAACAGCATGCTTAAAGATAAGGTTTTCCTCTGTTAAGATCTTCCTTTGTATGGCCTCATTAAGTAGCTCATACACAAATCTGTCTGCCAGACCCTCATTAAGTCCATCCTTAAAATCCCAGTGTTTTGACAATGTCTGCAACTGTCTCATTAAAAAAAGTAATAGATTCACCTTCAAGTTGACTTCTGTTATGAAATATGAACTTCTCTGCAATACACAATGGCTTAGGTACCAGATGCTCCTGGACAATTTTCATTTTAAAGGGTCACTCCTTTAAAGGCTTTGCTTGTTGGCTTTTCTGGGGTGAGTAGGCGATATAGTAAACTATGTTTTTCTTCCCATTAAACTAACTAATGTAGCTCTATGTTTTTTATGGTAAAATCTCATTTACTTAGAAAATACAAAACAGGTTGGGGGTTTTTTTATATATAGACTATCCTTCCAGGGTGTTATCATAAGCTCTAATTGATTCATTATAAGAAGCCATTTTGAGTTCCAACAGATTTTAAGTACTCCTACTTAGAGCATCTTTTTCAGCTTGATTTTAATACATGTCCAACTCATAGGATCTCATCCTTGTTACCATTTCTTATTTCTCCAGGGCACTTCTAAATAAATTACTCTAATAATTTATTTCAGTGGGGGAAAGAGTGCTGCCAGACTGGTGAGCACAGCATATATTGTAAACTTAAAGAAAAACTCTGCATTCATTGTCATTAGCAGATTCAACAAAGTAACTTTAGATTTACCTGGGGAGATTCAGCACATTCACATAGCTCACAAAGCTTTCTACAGGCCTGGAAATATGGTAGCAGAAAAGTGGTGTGAGTGTTAATTACCATAACTCTGGGAGTCCAAAGCTGAAAGAGATGTACCAATGTAACACTCACAGCCATATTTTCCAACCTTGTTTATAAATGAACTCAATGGTTGAGACTGCTGTGCTTGCATGGAGCCTGATCTGGTTGATATGTATTGGTCTGCAAGACCCTCAGGGCAAATAGGAAGGGGAATGCCTAGTTTTCAATGACAAGACTGATGTAGTTTTGGCCATGTTCAGAAGAACTTGATGCAGCAAGGGACCTTTACTAGTGAAAATGTAGGTACATATTTTAGCTGGGAAAGGATGTTTAAAGTATTGCACCTTTAGACATCTAAAATTGGACTTAGTCCATCACTTTTTTTTTTTTTTAATCTAGACTCAGGTCTTCTTAAACAATAACTTCAGGGAAGCAAAATAGAAGCAACCAGTTCTGCAGTGTGTACCCTCCAACTGTCATTTCTTTCTAATTCTTATTTGGGACTTCATTATGACTTCAGGGGAATCTAATTCTTAGTATATTCTTCTGGGTTAACCTGCCAGGTTAATCTTGCACAGTGACAGATTTCTCCATCCCATTATGACTGGATGAGAATAACTCTAGCTGGCAGGGGGTGGGTTTGATGAAAGTAGTGGAGCATTGAATCTCTTGGGGAGAAGTAGCAGCTTTCAGAGAGATACCTGTGAATCAGTATTAGGGAATTTTAGAACAGTTTGCCTTCCTGGCTCAGTCAGACATTATCTGAGGAATTATTGCTATGAAAATTAAAGCAGTGCAAGATTTATTGCCTGTGTGCAGAGTTTAAATTCAGTGCATATCACTTGTACATTCAATCCTAGTTGTGAATGTCCAATCAGATTGTAGTCTGACTCAGTGCCTCTGAGGAATTCTGGTGAAGCATTGGCACTGTTATGTTAAACCGTGTCTTGGACACCATGTGCAGAATAAAATAACTAGTGGAATATGTGTGCTATCTAGGATTTTGGGCAAGATCATGATTGTTTGCATGGGTATTCAATTTAGGTTTCAGGACACCAGAGACTAGACATCTTTCCCTAGCATCTTGATGTAAATAGACAAAATTAGGTGCCAGGACTTCTCTATAGCCAATAGAAAAATTAGTGTTGCCAAATGGCGATCCAAGCATATAGATCCTGAACAGGTCCATGCCTTAAAAACAAAAACAAACAAACAAAAAAAAAACCCAGTACAAAAGCCAGGCACAAGAGCATTTATTTATTTCTGTCCCTCTTGGAATGTTGGCACCTTTACTTCTATCGACTTGATACTCGGAGCACCCAGAGGTAGCTACCTAAGTGATCAGGACACACACTGAGTTCAGTATAAAGTACAGCACACAAGGTCATTCATTTGAAAGCACAACTGATGCCACCACTGCCCTTGTGCACAATAGCCTCCTGATCATAGCACTTACTCAGGAACTGAGAAACCTGGGTAACTGGCCCTCTTTAGACTGAGAGTTTCAAATCCATCTCCCAAGAGAACGTCCTAACCAAAAAGCTGAAGAAAAGTGTTTCTTTGGATACTCTCCTCTCTTGTTGCAGCTGGGTCATTGAACAAAAAAGAATACAAGCATCATGGGGCCAGCAAGTAAGCAAGCATTAGGAAGTCTAAGTGTCTGCTAAGGACACTTTCGTGGGGTTATCTCAGGACTGCTCATGGAATTCAGCTCCCAGGACTGTTATTAGTGATTAAAAACTAGAAATAACCTTGGCAGTCATGGATTTTTAAGGGTGATATCTTTTATTGGACCAGTGATATGGCTGGGAGGGATATCACTCACAAAAAGCCTTGCCTCTTGCATTTTTTCCTGGACCATCACATCTACATCATCACCCCAACCCCACCACAGCTTGGCAGTCATGACTAGAACCCAGGCTTCTCTCTTCTCAGGGGATTATCATCACAATTGGGCCACAACAGTAGGCTGTCTCTTGCTTGTTTCTTTTCTGTTCCTATGACTCTTGCATTCCTTGCTGCGCAGCATCTGCTTCAACAGGAAAGGTGAAGACTTCTCCTCCCAGACCCTTCTCTAACCTTATGGTTAGGGTACTCTTCTGAGAAATAGTTAATGTAGCTTTGAATTCCCTTAGGCTGCCGGGTTTCTAGAACTCCAGTTTCCAACTTCTTAGATGAGGCTATTACCCAAAAGGTAGGTGGTACTACTAGTAGCAGAAGTGGATTTTGAGTAACATGGATGGAAAAAAAATACTGTCATTGCCTTAGGTGGGCTTTGGTGGTACCTGATAAATTGGTCCACTCCTAGTAGTGGTGGGAGAAAATATTATTTGTGGGGGCTCAGGGCTGTTGCAGGGCTGATACATGCTGGCAACAGAGGAGTGTCTGGCACAGGTGTTGGGCACAGTGCTGTGGCAGTGGAGCGTGGCATGGCGGTGGTGCCCTGTGCTGTGGGATGGCAGTGCCATGATGCTGCTGCTGTTGCCAGCAGCTGTGAAATTAGTTTGGGGGGGCTAAGCCTCATTATCCTTGGCCTTCTGTCACCTTTGACTACTCCAGGAACTTAGAAGGAATTTAGGTACTTTCCCAGCTCCATTCTGGACCACAATGGCAGACAGAATAGTTTGGGTGTCTGATTTTTTTTATATATTCACCATAGTTGTTGGCAGAACCAGCCTTAGGGAAAATGGAGCCATGGATGAACTTGTATTTTGATGCCTGCCCACTCCCCATCTCAAGTCAGCTGCACCACTGCAGGCAGAGACAGGTGCACAGGGTTGCTGGGTGTGGATGCTGGATTTGGACCCAGCACCTATACCTTTGTTCTGGGCAAGCACAACCCTCAGACCAACCACAACACCTGCCTGTTGATAATAGGTGAATGTATTGATCCAGAGTGATAACAAAAAAAGCAACAATTCAAACAATCAAGCAATTCTATATGTACCAATCCTAGGGTTGTCATCAGAGTCAAAGTACATCTGGTCAGGATGCAGGCTGCTGGTATGCCTTCAGGCCATGGTGGCCTTGGGGACCCTTTCTGGGGGATGGGGATGGTAATCCCTCTTAAGGAAGAGGAGGAGGATGACAAGGAGGGACGGGACAAAGGGTGGGGGCGGGGGGGAGGGAGGGATACATGGGAGGGACAGACAAGAAAAAGAGAGGGACCCTTTGTTAATCTCATGTCTCTGCTTTTGTATTCTCCTTCCCCCTTGATGACTCCTGATGACTCTTCATTTGTGACTATTTCTGGTTCATTGTCTCTTGGTGGTCACATGTCCACATAGCCTTCTCCTAATTTGGTCTGTTCCTCCAAAACTGGGACCTAGCCTCCCCCTGCTGCTCTGGGGCCTTGTTGCTGGTGTCACCTTATCTTGTGTTACGGGACAGTATAGTACATACTACTTTGGTTCCCAGGCTGTGTGTCCTTGTTGTGTTAGACAACCTGTCTGCCTTGAAGGCTGTGATCTCATGTTATGGCATGCCCTGCCTTCATTCTCAGGCCATGTGTCCATTTGTTGGCCTTGTTGTGACAATCCATCTGTTTTCAGGGCCATGAGAAGCTCTGTGTGTGTCTCCCAAGCTCTTTAAAAATCCATTTAACCCCTGCTGCCAATCTTGAACCCTTATAATACATATATCTATACCTATAAGTCAATTCTCCCCCCAAAACAGGCCTTTAAATACCCTTTTTAATCCAACATGGGGTACAGTCCAATGGGAAGATAAAGTGGCATAGTGTGCCAGGTAGGCAGGCAGGCAGGCACTGCTCTAGCTGTGTGGGAGCAAGATGAGGACTAGAGCAAGTACCACCCTGCCTGCGTGTGCCTGGCCCAGCTCATCTTGAGCAGCAGCTGAGGCCAGGGGTAGGCTGGGCTGGGCACCACTCCTTCTGCCTGGGGTAGGGATCGACTGGTGCAGGGTGGAGGGACAATACTACTGCTGTGAGTGTGGGAAGTGTGTGTGTACGTATGGTGCCCCCCTAATCACGGTGGCCTTTCCCATGTCACCCACCCTCACTTACCTCTAAGGCTGGCTCTGGTTGTTGGCATATAAACAGTCCACACAATAAAGAATATTGTTGGTTATTGTCTGCTTAATTTCCTCTGCAGCATAGTTCCAAGTAGTGTCTGGGTAATCCTGTCCTCTGGCTGACTAGACTTGTCATATCCCACATGTAATGCATCACTTCTGGTGTTGATACTTTAGTGTGTAAGCTTTGAATTAGATCTTTGTGTGACTGATCCAACTCCCTCTAAAGTAAGCTAAAGGACTCCCACTGACTTTAATGGGAATTGGATCAGGTCCTATAAGCATTTATGTAAGTGAAATTCAACTGCTTGAATGTGTGCAGAAATTGAATATAAACATGGTATGACTGTGTGTCAGCAGTGAGTTCATTTTTTTTTTTTTTTTTTTTTGAATCTGAATGAATGATTCTGGAAATAAAAATTGGGACATTTGCCCAGGTAGGGAGGTAAACCTATCTGAAGTTAAAGTAGTAATAAATAAGAGGGAAAAATGTTGTAAAAAGAAACAGCTTCTGCTGCAGCATGGCTTTGGAGTTTATCAAAATAACCAGTACCATAGAAGACAGGGGCACACTTTGGTGTATTCTAAAGATTTCTGCAAATCAAATATCATTTGAAAGTTGTCATTTGCTATATATCTAGTACTTTAATGAAGGCAGGCAGGCAGCTTATCCACAGCCCTTTGAGAGACCTTCATTGACTTCATTGGGGCTTGGACTCTTTGGGCCACATTCTATTTCACCTATTAGGCTTGTAAGTTAACGGAGATGCCTAAATGCAATTCTGTTCCACCCTACTTGAATTCTTGAAAAACAGTTCATGAAAAAGTGCATGGGTTCTTCTCCTCCTTGCTACTCTTTTATGAGTCAGTCCAAAGGGTAAGATGATGCAGTATTAATGGATTTCTAGTACTTGTACGAGGTGGGATAGAATTGTACCTACATCCCTAAGGCCACTTAAGTGTCCAATAGGTGCAACGGAATCTGACCCTAAGCCTCTGGCTCATACACTGGCATTGTGATTTATTGGTGTTGGTGGTAGAGACAAAGAAAACAGTGGCTTTTGGACTGTGTGGAAACCTTCTCCAGATCAGTCTTAAGTTGGTCTACTGGCAAGGGAACCGATACGTGCTATGGCTTCTGATTCCCTGTTTGATACATTCAGTAATATATTGTGTGCTCTTATGCAAAAGATTGTCCCAATCCAGCACTTTAAAACACTTCCAGAATGAATGAAAGAGAAATCAACCTGTCATATTTTTAAATATGTTTTTTCTACAAGCAAGCATTTTAGTGTAAATCACAGTGTAGCTTGGTATGACTCACTATCCTCAGGATGCATTACTTAAATCCATTTGTATGTTTTTATAGTGCAGTATAATTTCTGAATGCTTACTGCTTTTTTAACTTCATACTAAAAATGGTGCTCAAATAATTCAAAGTAAAGAGCGAGGCTACATAAAAAAAAAAAGAGAGGTTAAGACTTAACACCTCTCTAAGGACCAAATCTTGCAGTATTTACTGGAACAAAATGTCTAATGGAAGCTTTGAGTAAAAAATGCAGTGAAAAGATTATCATATGGATCTAAGTTATTATAAAACTAAAAAAAAAAATCAATCTTGATTGGTTAGTTTTACTTCTGACCTTTATGAAAATCTTAAATTCTACTTGTACTTCTATTTTTTATCTTTTTTTTAGAATATAGGGGTTTGAGGTTGTATTCCTTGCATGGTCCAAGCACCCATTGGCTTTAAGGGAAACAGGAGGAGGAGCAGGCCCTCACTAAGATCTTGGGTGCAAAACTGCATAAGCCATCTACTAGTTTTACATAATCTGAACTATGAATCTAGGTCTGACACACAACAGTCAATCATGTTAGACTCCCCTTCAAGCAAAACTTGGAAGGCGAAACTAAGAAAAAATGCAGCACAGGAGAACAGATTTGCTTTTGTTATAGACTAAGGGTAAAATCCTTATTTCATTGATCTCAATAGGAGTTTTGCCATAATCTGCCAGTTGCTCTCTGTAATATGCAAAGTTATGATACTGTATTTTAGAGAACATGTACTATCTGCAGAAATAAAAGGCATTTTATTCTTTTGACACTGTCAAATGCTAAAGTGGACTGTTATGTTCCCTGACAGAGACTTTTTATTTTGTTTTATTTTGTTGTTGATATTTAATCTAAAAGAGAATTTTTTTTTTTTTTAGCTTGAAAGTACATACAATATTTATTCAAATCCAACACAAGGATTTCCCTCCCCACTACATTTAACATGGAGGGAAAAAAAACCCTCATCTTGGATTTAAGTGCAAGGCATTGGGGAACAGGTGGCTGCTGCAGCTTGGACTCCAGCCCTGACCCAGGGTCAGAGTCAGACCCGCAGCTGCTGCCCAACACGGTGCTCCTCGTATCTGCCACTGCTGCTGTCTCCTCTCTCCTGCTGCCACCTCTCTCTTCACCTCCCCACTTACCTTTTGGCTCCAGCTCTAGCAGGGCTCCAGTGGCTGCTCTCTCCCCAGCCTGGCCCTGTAGCAGCAGCATCAGTGGCAGCAGCTTTAGCCCAGGCTCCAGTTCTGTGGATCAGATGAAGCTACCACCACTGTAACACAGAGCAACCACGTGCTCTGTGTGTTGGGTTGGAAAGAGGCCACAGCTCAAGCCAGAAAGTAAGCAGTAGGAAAGGCAGCAGGAAAACAAATTGCAAGGGACAACTGGGAGGGTGGGGGTGGGGGGAGCAGAGGCAGAGGAGATGGCAGCAGCGGGGCAGAGGCAGCAGACAGCAGGGAAGGCGGGTACACCAGTGGCAAGTGCCAGAGGATGCAGGCATGGAAAACAAGTAGCAGGAGGGACAGGCACCACAGCGGGGCAGGTGCTGGGGCATGCAGGCATCAGGGGGTCTTGCAACAGAAGGGTCAAGTGGTAGGGCAGACGGGCAGCAGGGTGCAAGGTGTGTGGGGGCAAGGGTCAGGCTGCTTAGCTCCTTCACTACTTACCCACTACTGTCTCTCCCACTGCTATTGTGGGGGGTGGGGAGCAGAGGCGGTGGATTTAGGATGACCCTACAATAATTAGATTGTATACACAGGGAAAAATGTTGTTTGCTTAATATAAGGCCAAATATTCTTGTAATTAGACTCTTCTGAAAGCAAGTGGCTAGTTTCTCCAAGTTAGGTACTGTTGTGTTTAATTCAGAAGTTACACATAGAAGCAAGCTGAATTTATATAGAAAGTTTGGATGGCATGTCCTGACCACATTGAGTGTTTTGGGGGTTTTTTTGGTTTTGTTTTTGGGTTTTTTGGGGGTTGGTGTTTTTTTTGGAACTATTTGTGATTTACACAATGTACACACTACTATTGCTGTACCTGGTCATATTTTGACCTAGACAAATATTTTGCCAATTCCTGATTTCAGAAATTCCTTACAATAACCAGGAGTCAGTTTGCTTTTGCATTTCTATTGGAGGCTACTGAATAAGCAGTTAAATTAATTTTGGCTAATTGTAATGTCATTGTGTAAAAATACAAAACTAACAATGCAACTTCAGTCCTGAGCTTTTTAAATGATATTTCCACCCGTACGGAGTATGTGTCTAATTAAAAGCTTTTAGCCTCTCATATTGTGTAGGCTGCTAAGTGACATTTTTTTTTTTTTTTTTTTTAGTCCATGGGGATTCAATTATTGCAGCATTTTAAACTATACACTTACACATGTGGTGAGGTTTTTTTATTTTCCTTTCCCTTGAAACATTATATCCTAACTCTTAATCTGATAAACAAGATTGCTAAATCAAATCTCTGAAAAACAACAACACATACATTTTCTCATTACTTTGATTTTTTTGTAACATTAAAAAAGGAAACTGAAAATATAGATATTATAGACAAATAAATGTATTGATCTAGTGAAATAATACCTAGGTATTTCCTATCCCTGTCCCTAACTACCATCTGTCAAGTTGAGAGATGACATACAACTAGGTTTTCTCCCCTGTTGGAGTGTGTAACAATATAACCACGGGTGCAGACAGTGATTCAATGCACTTGGTCTACATTCACATGACATATATTAAGCTGCAAAATTGTAGACCAGGAGCAGTGCATGGAGCTGTAACTCCAGGAGCTGCAAACTTAAATCAGGCATGCCATTTTGGGGGGCAATTTTAAGTCCTCCAAATGCTTGCATGATTGGACATTGAGATCGTCCAAACTCTGGTTAAGTTGATCTAAATGTAATGCCTGTACATACCCCACATGAGTATTGTAAATATGTTCAAGAAATCTGGTAACTGATAACTATGTAAATGAAATAATACCTTTTTGTTCTTTTCTTACCGTGTGGTACTGCATTGGTGCTCACTTTCAGTTGTGACTTACAGAACATATATCCAATAATATTTGAACCATTAAGGGCACAGACAGAAGTTGGTGACAGATAGGGGGGACAAGGCTGAACTCCTCAACGAGTTCTTTGCCTCAGTGTTCCTAAGTGAGGGGCACAACAAGTCTCTCACTGGGGTTGTAGAGAGGCAGCAGCAAGGTGCCAGACTTCCATGCGTAGATCCTGAGGTGGTGCAGAGTCATTTGGAAGAACTGGATGCCTTTAAATCGGCAGGCCCCGATGGGCTCCATCCGAGGGTGCTGAAGGCACTGGCCGACATCATTGCAGAGTCACTGGCAGGAATATTCGAACGCTCGTGGCACATGGGCCAAGTCCCGGAGGACTGGAAAAGGGCTAACGTGGTCCCCATTTTCAAGAAGGGGAGGAAGGAGGACCCGGGCAACTATAGGCCTGTCAGTCTCACCTCCATCCTTGGTAAAGTCTTTGAAAAAATTATCAGGGCTCACATTTGTGAGAGCCCGGCAGGCCAAATTATGCTGAGGGGAAACCAGCACGGGTTTGTGGCGGGCAGATCGTGCCTGACCAATCTAGTCTCTTTCTATGACCAGGTTACGAAATGTCTGGACACAGGAGGAGGGGTGGATGTCGTATACTTAGACTTCAGGAAGGCCTTCGATACGGTATCCCACCCCATACTGGTGAACAAGCTAACAGGCTGTGATGTGGATGACTGCACAGTCCAGTGGGTGGCAAATTGGTTAGAGGGTCACACCCAAAGAGTCGTGGTGGATGGGTTGGTCTCGACCTGGAAGGGTGTGGGCAGTGGGGTCCCGCAGGGCTCGGTCCTTGGACCGATACTCTTTAATGTCTTCATCAGCGACTTGGACGAGGGAGTGAAATGTACTCTGTCCAAGTTTGCAGATGACACAAAGCTATGGGGAGAAGTGGACAGGGAACAGCTGCAGGCAGACCTGGATAGGTTGGACAAGTGGGCAGAAAACAACAGGATGCAGTTCAACAAGGAGAAATGCAAAGTGCTGCACCTAGGGAGGAAAAATGTCCAGCACACCTACAGCCTAGGGAATGACCTGCTGGGTGGCACAGAGGTGGAAAGGGATCTTGGAGTCCTAGTGGACTCCAAGATGAACATGAGCCGGCAGTGTGACGAAGCCATCAGAAAAGCCAATGGCACTTTATCGTGCATCAGCAGATGCATGACGAATAGGTCCAGGGAGGTGATAATTCCCCTCTATAGGGCGCTGGTCAGACTGCAGTTGGAGTACTGCGTGCAATTCTGGGCGCCGCACTTCAAGAAGAATGCAGATAATCTGGAGAGGGTCCAGAGAAGGACAACTCGTATGGTCAAGGGCCTGCAGACCAAGCCCTACGAGGAGAGACTAGAGAACCTGGACCTTTTCAGCCTCTGCAAGAGAAGGTTGAGAGGCGACCTTGTGGCTGCCTATAAATTCATCACGGGGGCACAGAAGGGAATTGGTGAGGTTTTATTCACCAAGGCACCCCCAGGGGTTACAAGAAACAATGGCCACAAGCTAGCAGAGAGCAGATTTAGATTGGACATTAGGAAGAACTTCTTCACAGTTCGAGTGGCCAAGGTCTGGAACGGGCTCCCAAGGGAGGTGGTGCTCTCCCCTACCCTGGGGGTCTTCAAGAGGAGGTTAGATGAGCATCTAGCTGGGGTCATCTAGACCCAGCACTCTTTCCTGCTTATACAGGGGGTCGGACTCGATGATCTACTGAGGTCCCTTCCGACCCTAACATCTATGAAAGTTACATTTTTCACACAACCAGCTCCCTGAAAGTGCTCTACAGCCATGCTGTGACACACATGGACAGCTGCAGAGCACTTAAAGTGGCCAGTAGTGCAAAAAATTAATCCTTCTCAAATGAGCTATCAGATGAAGGCACTGTACTTAAAAGCACCTTAGGGAACTTGTGTTCCCTATGGGTAATTTGTCATGTCAGGTCTGTCAGCAGAAAGGGTCCTGGTTTTCTCTGATTAAAAAAAAATGCCCAATTTTCAGGTTAAAAACAGTAACCCAAAATTCACATTTTTCCATGATCAAAATGAAATGCCACTAATACTGCAGTTCCACTCTTTCCAAGCCCCTGGAAATCTGTTAACACATCTACTTCTGTAATGCCCTGTCAGCTTACCCTGAAGATTATGTGACAAAAAGGAGAATCCATGCACCTTTAGTATTAATGTTTGTTTCAAGGACTCAGGCAAGGTGGAACTGGATCACATTTACATACGTAGTAAATGGAATCTTTTCTTCCCTGTGTTTTATTTTATGGAGCTAAACAAAATCAGCATGATAGTTCAATGTTGGAAATACTCTAACTTGCAAATATTTTCTCAGAGAAATCCTCAGAAACAGGGAACTCGGAGACCTTACAGCAAGTTTTCTAGAGTCAAGCATCACAAAAAGATGGAAGGAGTTATCTGGTCCTAATGGAATACTCCTTAGGTAATCTTTTATTACCTGCTCTTCAGAATTAGAATTTTCACAAGTTAGCATCTGAAATGAGTAACCAATTTTCACAAGAGCTTATCTCCCATTTAGGAGTTAAAATAAGTTGTAAGACTTTCAAAAGATCCTAGTGAACTTTGGCCCAAATTCTATTTCTTGCTCTCCTAAATGGCACTTACCTAAACTTTAGATCTTATTTTCACATGCATGACAAGACTGATCTTTCTGAGCATGCGCAGAGCAGGGTCCAGAATAGCCATCTATGCTCTGTTGCCATCCTATTCTGTCTGGGAAAGCAGTAGCAGCACAGAAGCAGGAGGAGAACATGTCTGTCTTCTGTCCTAGCAATTTGGATATTTGCCTGGGTAGATAGTAGGAGATTTCAGTTATATCCTCTCTTCAGCCAGACTGGGTTTGAACCCACATTTCCCACTTATTAGCAAAGTGCCATAAACACCCAGTCATGGCATAGGTGATGCATAGGAGGGGGTACTGGGGGGGGCACGTGCCCCCCTTGAGATTGTCTCTGAGTAGTCACCACTTGCTGCTCTGCCTCCCCGCCCCGACACCACCACCAGAGCCGTCTGTGGGCGGCCCCCTCTCTGCCCTCTCTTGCTGCTGGCATTGCTGCAGCTGCCTGCGGGTGGTCCCCACTCGCTGCTGCCATGCCCCTGACACTTCCGTACAGGCGGTCACCATACCCCCCGGCTTCAGGAGGCACAAGTCATTTATGAATCTTGATTAGGCAAGGCTAAGAACACTCTCTAACTGTACTGCTGAAGCTGGCCCAGCAGCCAAGGGTAGCAAGCCATAGTCTCTGTGAGATAGGCACTGCCCTAAAAGGGAGGTGGAGCAGTTATAATTAAGACACATTCCCTAATTAGAAGATTACAAAAGTTGGGAAATAGAAGATGGTTTCTTGGGTTAGTTAGTGAAAAAGAGAGAGACAAAAGGTCTTGTGCTTTTTTGGCATGCTGTACTCCTCAAAATTGGACAGTACCTTAGCTGAAGGCCAAAATATGCAATTAAGTTTAATAAAGTTGTTATAAACAATATGCAAAAAGACAGATTATTTTACTTTATCATTTTTCTTTTCTGCCACTGTGGCTGCTAGGTACCACAGAAACTTTTGACTACCTCTGTTATATTGCCTAAAATCAGAAGGGCAGGTGGTTGTTGCAAAACTTTCATGATTAACAGTCCTACTTAGACTGTAACTGTGCAGGCAGATCATTTACAGTTGTTCTTGTCCTTCTGTGTGTCTGTGTTGTTTTACTTACTCTCAGTTTCCAACTTCAGGTGGGAACTCAAAATCTTTCAGGAGTGGCGAGTGAGAAAGAACTTGACTCTATGAAATGATCAGGTTCAATAAACTAGGCAAACATGAATTAGAAGAACTAAACAAGAAATGTTATTGTGGAGCAGCAGACAACCTCTGTGGCCTCTGTCTCTCTCTCTCTCTCTCACTAATTAACCTAATCGAGGGATCATCTTCTAATTCCAATATCTCCCTTCTTCTAAATTATAACTTCTATCACTATATATATGGTCCTTCAGTTAGTAAGTAAGAGACAAATGTTCTCAGAGGTTTCTTACTACTCCATTATTAAAGCTTTTTGTTTAGTTCTTCTCATTCATGTATGCTTGTGTTTGTTGTATCTGATGATCACTAGAGAAGGGTGTCCTCACTGTGGCTGAGTAACTTCCCTGCTGTCTATCCTTTTATCCAATGACTATTTAATGGCCTCCTCTTTCCTAGATAGAAGCACAGCAAATTAAGTGGTCACAGCATATCTTTTCAGTCAAAGAGATGAACAGGATCTAAATTCTGGATAACTGTGACTTACTATGTACATTTACATAGCAAGTAGTATATGAAGTAAGTGTATTTATCTTTAATAAATATTCAGTAGTAAAATTACAGTACAACAGTGTGTAGCTTTGTAGTATCACCATTAAGTCAACAGAACAAGAGTTCTAACTTCACTTTTGTGATGTCAATATATCACTGCTATAACTAAATGTATTGTCAGCTCATAAGAATTAAAATTTGGCTTAAAAGCCATTATTATTTATTTATTTTTTTTAAGCAATGAATTTTGGGTTCCTTCAACTCATAGTCTTTGGGTATGTTTAGGTCACATTTTCAACCCCTTTTATAAACATATGACCAAGAAACTTACTTTAAATCAAAACAAAAGTTGGGATTCTAATTCAATCATTGATGTCAAGGACTGAAACTTTAAGAAAACACCAACCACAGTGATAAAATCATGAGAATTGGCCATGCTGTATTGTGACTAAAAGAAACTCACAAATTCTAAAAGTACATTTAGACTACTTCTACATCAATATAATAGCAAAAAAAAAACAAAACCCCATAGCCTCCTTTTTCAATCATCTCCACCTATTCTACTCCAAATTAATTTCAATCCAAGTGCATGCACACACATATATACACATCAAATTCATACTTATTCTTAACAGCAAAGTTATCATTTAAATGGAAATGGTTTGGAAGCAATTAATAGTTAAAAGTAATTCCCTTTATTACCATAGTAAAATGTTGAATTTGTAAAATAAAATTATACTAAATGACATTTACATTTAAATTGAAATAGAATTGAGTATATCATGACCTGATGGACAGAGAGAAAAAAACCCCCTTCTTTTAAAGTACTAACACTTGTTTAGTGATTTGTTCTCATTTAAAGAAAGAAGATCCACCAAACCTTGGTATTTTACATTAGCAATCTTCATGTGGGATAGGTGCTAGTTTAGTCATGTAGGTGGAAATAGGATCTAAAGTGTGGGTAAGTGCCACTTACACATGTCTATTTAGATAGGCAAGGAGATCTTCCTCATGAGCACCAGACCATCTACAATCCATTAGCAATCATGATGCCCAAATCTTTGCCTCACCTATGCACAGGAATATTCTGTCTGTTTTATAACTCTCTCTGCCCCATCTTTAATTTTTTTCTATTTTATAATTTTAATCTTTCTTCAGATTTCTTTCTCCTTTCATTTTGTCACTCTTTTTTCCTTGTCTATCAGAATAGGAATACTTGGTATATTGTTGATGGGAGTATCAACAATATACAGAGTGTTCCTATTCTGATTAGAGATTCTATACTTTGAAAAAATGGCATTGTTGGGTTCCATGTTTATAGTGTCCATCATTTACACATTAAATTAATTAGTAGAAAGGTGCACATCTACATATAATTTGCCTCTGTTGGGCCAGTGCAATTGGATATATGAACTGGAAATAACACAGCATGACTCTCAGGTTCTAGGTGAATTTGTATGGCCTGGCATTTGTGGGAGAAAACCTCTTGTGGTTTGTGCAAATTTGATTTGGAGTACTTGAGACGCACAAAATATTGTTAGCCCCCATGATGCCATTTTAGAGTTCCCAACTAAAATTGTACTTTAAATCCCTGCCTTTGTGTTTACTGCCTTCATTTAGATTCAATTCTGTCAAAAAGTAGTTTAACAATTGAAATGAAACACTTCTCAGCATGTAGCATGGCTGTTCAAGTGTAGCTGCTACTTTTTATTTTTTCAAGTGGAATTCAGTGATTAGTAGTGGGACTGGAATTTAGACAGCTTCATTTGTAGTAAACGTTAACACATGCCTCATATGGCTCTTAGAAAATCTGTATACATGCAAAATGCATATTCGTGTGTGTGTAAATTCTCTAACCTTGATTCATGGGGATATAATGCTGTCAAAGTTGTTTAAAGGTAGTTTAACTGACCTCAAGCTTATACTCATAAGTTTATGCCAGCTTCTTTCAGCACACAAATATAGCTGATACTGCAGAAAGCTTCCTCATTGCTTGCTGGACATTTTGTCATAGAGGGGCCTATAACACACATAGGTTTCAGAGACGATATGGGTACTATTCTGCATAAACCTTTCCTTCTCTTTCTCCCTTAAAGTTGTACTTTAACTACCTCTCCCCATTCAACAACCACTCCCCCAGATACAGCTATGCAGGTAAAAAAGTGATTATACTTAGGGTGACCCTATGGGAGAATAGGAAATCCAGAACACTGGTGGTCAGTGGTGCTGCTGCAGGCAGAGGCAGAAGCAGGATAGCATGGTGTGCTGGGTGGGCAGGCAGCACTGGTACTTGTCTGGAGTGCTGTGCTGCTCTGTGTCGCTCCACCTTCCCACTGGACTGCACTCTGCATCTATATATTTCCAGGATGCTCATTTTAATTCTCACCAGCCAGCTGGGACCAGCCTCTAAATGAGGTTTACCTTCGACAATACTGGTTTACCTATATGGGAAGGAGAGTAAGCTGCAGTGATACAGGTAGCTCCGTACTGGTGTAGCTGCACCCACACACAGGATTGTAGCATTAGAATGATTTCAGTTAGGTATGCACATTTTGGGGTACATACATGGTCTACTTTGCCACGGTATCTGAACAACTCTCAATCTTTACTGTGTTTTGTGTTGAACTAGCTGGTGTGTTTGGAGCCAAAGGAACAAATCATTCTGAGATACTATAGGGGTGTGGAATTGGAGTTAAACAGAGATGGGAAATAAGGATAGGATGGT